>NC_079147.1:208264900-208635138 GCF_945859685.1 Eupeodes corollae | reverse complement strand
CCATAACGACCTTGCGGAACGAAATTCTGTTGCCACTGCTTCTTCCTTGTTTTGTTAGGTTTTTATATGCGGCATTCGGTTGGTATCATTTATACCTACGCTCAGCGTCAGAACTCTAGTCTACACCAGTTATGTGGCATTTAATTGCGTTTTTCAACCCTATATATATCCATTTCATGGCGCATCCTTAGCCATCCATTCACTATATACATGCCCATCAAGCCCACCTCCTCGCCTCACTGATCAATGGTTGTTCGCATATTTGTAAAACGACCACGCAAACAAACCTCTGGAAACGCATTAGGACCGTCAGTCTGGATTGATGAGTGTACTGCGGCACCACGACTACGGCTATATAGCAACCATTTCCGGCCTGTTACTGCCGGAACGAATCTTCCAGAGGGAACACGTGCAACATTACAATATTGAACCAAATATACCTTCCTAACCATAATCGCACACAGTCAGTGTCCTGGTGATACTCAACCCCATAAGCTTGTGCCTGCCGTATACTATAAGACTCCTTGTACCGCAACGAATCCCATTCCGGAGTTTTTAATTTCAGGAATGAGATATACCATACATATATAGTTACATAGGCCGAATCGGCAAGCTTAGTGGCCAGAACAGCCTGCTTTCCCAATTGGTCTTATGTTGAAGCTCCTTCCTGCCTTTTGCTTCCTTCTGATGCCCACATGAACTGAGAACGCATCGATTCCAAAACTTTCGGCAATTAACGCACCCATTTTCTGAAGTGGGGTGTATAAACACTGATGGCTCCGTATACTTCCATCACTACCGCCACAGTCATCCACTAACTTTACACAGAATCTTCTACCTCCGCCAGAGCTCTGGAAGAATCTCTTTTCTCATGACGATGATGATCATGATGGTTGAAAGCGAGTTCCAATTATTTATCATTTTCTGGGGTTTTGTGTTGTTTGTAAGCCTCTAGAGATATGCCGGGCGGTTGGCCGGACGGCTGCTGTCTCATCGCTCCTGGAATGGGAATTTATTGCAAGGACTCTCGAGCCTCCAAGTGTTCATTGGACCAAATAAACGCAACTGGCCAATATGCAAACTAACATCAGACACAGCCAACAATGTTACTTTTGCTATGCGCCTTGTGTGTGGCATGTGGTTCTTGGCTATAAGGCGCATAGCAAAAGTAAAGTTTTTACGGAATATAGCCAATATAGGCTCTGCTCCGTAAAGACAAACAAAGTTCAGAGAAACATGTTGTTTGAGATATACATTCGGTAATGAGTCCTGGATTTTACGAGAAAGCCTAAAGCTGCTGCATCCGAATCAGGTGGTTGAAATTTTTCTAAAAATCCAGAGGTGGAGTTAAAACTGCAGACTTTTGAATGGTTCTGTTACGATTACCGGCTTTTTTAATAAATTCTTTTTTCTAGAGAGGGGTTGAATATTGGGGTGGATGATAGTAAATGGCTATACGCAATTTTCGTTAATGAACAGAAAATATAGACTTGAAATTGGAGTAGTTTCGATTACACAACACAGGTAATAGGCATACCGGTGTACTATGTCAGGAGGTTTTGTGTCTTTCTCAATTAAACTGATGAGCCTGCGGCTGGTATTTGAACTATGTTCGGTAATGGGAGCTGAAAAATTATAACCTTCATTAAAAACGTGTGTCTATACAGTATATACTACCTGCGTTCACAACAAATAATTTAAGTCCTTTTTTCCAATGGAAATGTGTAAATATCAACACAACCCTCTGGCATGATAGGAATTTTTGGTTCGGTATTTAAAAAGGGGGCATACCTTTCGGGTTGGTTATAATGGACGGTTTAGGGGTACAATTTTGATTAAAAAACGACTTTTCAAAAAATCGTTTAAGGCAGCTCTTAAAATCCGCAAAATGCGATGTTAAAGTTACAATTAAATCGGTTTAAAAGAAACCTTAGTGCCAGAAGCTTATAATATTGTTGGAAACTTCAAAGCAACTGAATAAAAGATTGTTCATGCCAAAGCTTTTCCAATTTTACGCTGGGGGTTTCTTTAAGTCAGTGTTACTTTAATTGCATTCAACTGAAGGAACTGGACCACAATCGTGTACACCTAACTGGGATAGTGGAAAAAAACTCAAAATATGTGGATTTTAACTTAAGGTTATTTTTGATCCCACTATTGTTTTACTCAACTTTGTTGATTTTGAAAATCAGATCTTCAGGGTGATTCCACTTCTGATTTTTTGTAATTTAACTTTTTGTGTGTGACTTTCAAGATAGTCAAATAAGAAATACTAAAAGGGACACTCTAACCTGGCTCAATTCAATCTTCTGACAATATTTTGCGCTTTTTAATGATTCTGTACAATCTTTTGTCTAAAAAATAAAACTAACATGTTCAATATGTACTTTTTCATTAAGGCTACATGCAGTTTACACACAAACTAATTCTTAAATATTCTTTAATTTTGTTTAGAATATTATATCGACACGTAAAACGATTTAAAATGAATCAAATAGTACCTAATGACTTCCGGTAAAACCGCAGATACTACGTGCTTAGCACTCTTCTTTTTGGATACAATTTAATCATCAGCGTATGGGTTTTGGAAAAGGCATTTCTACATCGAAAACTTACTTGCAATTCAGCTAACGTTCGTTGTTAAATTAATTTTGAATTTCTAATTGCAAAATCAAAATAAGTACAAAAAAAAAGCACTCACACCAACAGAAAAAATCGCAGCAAGGCACATGTTCGTTCTATGTATCTAAATAGTCCTATGCCCGGGCGCCATTCCTTTGCTAATGACTTAACAGTTGGAAAAAATCCCCACACCAAACAATACAAAAGGGGGACAGAAAGATAGAAAGATGGCTCCAAAAAAAAAGACATATACTCAGGCAGTTTGGATTTTTCATTTCGTATGGAAACTGTGAGGTCGGTAATGAAATTAAAAACAATTTTTTTGAACAGAACATAGAACTGCCATATAGATTCAGACACTGCTGTTGGTTTGGTTGTGAGTGATGCAACAGATGTCCAGCCGGCCGAATCGAGCCGTTGGGAAAACTTTCGTCCATGTCCTGGTCAAGCGTCACGTATTCAACACAAAAGTGGACAAAACACTATTTCGGGGTGTCTGCTGATGTGCTGTGTTTTTTTTGTCTTTAATTAAAAGCACCATTTTACAAGGACTTCGAGTTGTGTTCCAAAAAAAGGCTTCACATAATGAATGCAAAGAGGACATAAAGGATATGCCAAACAAAAAAAAAAACAACCCACAAAATGGTTATGATCCTTGAATGACGGTTCTAAGAATTTGTTAAAAAAAAGAACGAATGTGTATAATATATCCCGATTTGATGGTTAAAAAAGGACGAATTCGTTAAACCAATATTTACCTAGGAATATTGAGAAAAAATCCTAACAAATATTGGATTGACTCTACGCGGTGCGGCCTCCCTTAAAAATATGTGTATGCGTGCCTCAGTCAAGGATAAATATATTTCATGTTTATCCTTTCTTCAAGTATCGAGAGGTCGACTTTGTTCTTTCGTCCTCGTTAGCAGAGTTGATATACATTTTTGTTTGCTGCGAATAATGTTGAATTCGATCCATCTCAACAAATAATGTAGTATACTTTCTGGCAAATTGCAAGGATTAATTTAAGAAATGGATATGGACATGGAGGATGAAAGTGCAAACAAAATACGGCACGCACTCGTTAATGAAACGTGCGTGTGTGCAAGATATCGAAAAGCATCACAGACAATGTTTAGCTATGCTATATTGATTGGTACATATATCAATAAAGGTTGTTGGTATTATTTTAAAGGATACGCACACACCACGTGCCTCAAAGAGAAATTTTATATATTGTCTATCATTGTGTCTATGTTATTTAGAGCGTATTGAAACAGAAGAAAAAAGTGTCCTTTTTGTTTGATTTAATTATATTATTTGAAAAGAAAGTTGAAAAGTTTTATTGGTTTGGCATTCTTTTCGAAAGGATTATTGCGAGATGTTTACTTTTGTTTGTTTCTTATTTGTTTTTATTATTAGAAAAAGTTTAAGATTCAACAAAGCCTTTCATATCCGTTATAATATTATATGAATGATGTTTGAATATTAAATAACACAAAGGATAAGACACAAACTGCTTAAAGAAAATATGGAAGGGGCGAATGGAGGACAAGAAACACGCAATGTATAAATGGGATTGATTTTTAACCTTTATGAAGCTTCTTGGCAAAGTTTGTTTGTTTCAGGTTACACAGATTCAAAACGGACAGTTTTAAAGTAATTCATGTATTTTTTCCAAAAAATATTATTACATAGACCTGAGACTACAAAAAGCCTCAAAAGAAAACGCCTTAATGGGTAAAATCAAATGATCTGGTTAGACAATTCGCATTGCCTTGGCCATGCCCTGAAACCACTCGTGCTGAATATCGATTGTGTCTTGAACTGTGTGGCACATAGTGCTTGATTATCAACCGTTAGTTATCGCCGTTGACCGTGATGACCTGGCTATCATCATTTTCGTATCCAAACAGTAACTTTGTTTTGATGTATTGGAACTTTGTGAAACTCGCGTAAAATTCGGCAATAGTGCTTATTCACTTACCCATTCATCCAAAATTGGGATCAACTTCCAACTGCTCCCAAAATCCAATTCACGAACACACGAGGACGCTGAGTATGGTCATTTTGTTTCAGGTCCCGTGTCAATTGGATTTCTTTTTTGTCTAAGCCAAATTTCACCATGTTAGGGTCTGCGACTGGCCAAGTTTTTGTAAGGTAACTGACAGCCTGTGATTCTACTGCACCATTTCACGAACATCGTGATGTTTTCGGCAGATCTTGCGTTTCGTTGATGTACGGGTGTAAGCTGATTATTAACCGAGCATCGTTTAATAGTCGACTTAGAAAGACGATTATGTGCCCCATAAAAGGGGCGCAATGCTTGCCTCGTTACTAAAAGAAAATACGGTCGTTAGTGAATCAATAAAAAAAAGATATTTTTACGGAAAGTTAAAGAAACAATATGACCACTACGAGCTGACAAAACCAACCCGTCCTTACTATTAAACTGTAAGGGAAAAAATTAAGAAAATTCTAAAGATTTTCCTCTCTTTTCTTTTTCCAAAAGCCTTTTTTTAAAAAGGTTGTGCAGTGCTCTATGAGAGGACATTCGTTTTAGAAGTATTGTTTCTACAGACATTCTGTATAGGATCGTTTAACTTAAATCATGGCCGAAAAGTCGGAACCATCTGCAGAAATGTATTAATGTCAGTATGAGCTGAAGAGTTTCCTTGGAAAAAAACATAATTTACGTGGGTTTTAAATATTTCCTTGATGTCATGTGTATACCTATTTTCATCCCAATATTTCAGCTCCAATCAAACGGTATGTTATAGTTTCCAAAACAAACATGATGTCTTACTTCGTGACCTTTGACTTCCAAAAACAACAATGTCGATTTACAACTTCCTTATAAAACACCAGGCGTATAATGTCTGTCGTCATCTTCATTATTTTCTCCTATATTATAATTTATTATAGAAACCCGAAACCTAAACTCCGTCTGTTTTCAACAGGATGAAATCTGATCCTGTATTTATGTGTTCAAAAAACGAACACAGAAAAGAATTCAAAGATGTTGGTTACAATTTCATCCTGCATCCTGAATCATGAAGAGATAATATTATATTTTACATACATAATATAGTTTAGATATATTTCGTCCTTAAATAGCAAATAATGTTCTAATGTTGTCTGTTTTTTTTTTAAATTCTGATGTCCTTCTTTTCTCTATACCTACAAGACAGTAACCTTACACACTTTATTCATATCAAATTACCATCAACAAGGATAATATAGTACAATATACAACACATTAACTATAAATTTTATCTATTTCTTTGCGCTCGTGTGTGAAACCGATGGTTTTTCGTCCTTGAGCGAACGCATCAAGAAAATCTAAGTATTTTCAACTTTTATAGTATACCTACATACATATATGTTTGTAACAAAAACAAAAAGTGTAAGGATCAAATATATTTATAAATATATCGACTTTCAAATCCATGTGCGGAAAGATAAGATTCAAGTTGTTGTTAAGTTGTGTATATGTTTCGTATATAAATATAGATGGTATTTTGTGTGCTAATTCTATTAGAAAATAAATACCACACATCAATACACCAACCATCATAAGGATGGATAATGCAGTGCAACAGATGCCCAAAAATAAACCAAAAGCCGAAATAAACGTCTCAATCTTCTATTTATAAGACAAAATTTTACTCCTTTACGATTGATTGAACTTGAATGTAAAAAAATACACTTGAAAAAAATGTAGTGCACTTTATATTAAATGATTGATCTCACATAAGCTACGACAGAAAAAGAAAAATTTAACTCAGCTTTTCTTTACAATCATGTTATCGTGAAATAACAAAATAAGAATACATTCCGCATTGTGAATTTAGACTTTGTTTGTTTGTTTGCTTGTTTGTTTGAACGCGCTAATCTCAGGAACCACTGGTCTGACTTAAAAAAATTGTTTATTGTAAGATAGCCCATTTATTGTTGAAGTAGAGCCTCCATTGCTTGCGTTGCCGAAACGGGTTAAAGTTTTGTTTAACTAATGTATGACAGAATTGTTTAACTATAAAACCTTTAAAATAATTGTTTGGTTTATGTGCTTGTTTGCTTATACGCGTTAATCTTAGGAACTTCAGAACTGATATGATAAAATCTTTCAGTGTTAGATAGCTCATTCCAGAGAAGATTGGGAGGATGACATCGTGTCGATAGGTTTCGACACAACCATCTTTACTGACGGCTCAAAGATGGAGTGCGGAGTTGGTTTGCGATCTTTTCTGAGTCCCTAAATGTAGCCAAATCCTTTAATCTTCCTGACTTTGCTAACGTTTTTCAGGCTAAACTGCTGGCATTAAGGGAGGCATGTACGATACTTAAACAAAACAAAATGCGGCTATCTTTACAGAAAGTCAGGCAGCTGTCAAAGCCATTAACTCGGCCATATCCTCATTTAAATTGGTCCAGCAATGTCGCGATGAGCTTGCGAGCCTGAATATTAACCTCGGTGTCACCCTGATCTGGGTTCCGGGCCATAGTGGTATCGTGGGAAATAAACGGGCTGACGAGCTAGCCAGGCAAGGATCGGCCCTTCATAGCTCACTTGCGGAAATGGTTAACATTCCTCTTGGTGCTATGAAGGGTGAAATCTTTTCTATCTACCAAACTGAATCAAAATGAAGGTGGAGCAATTTACTCAACTGCATTATATCTAGGAAGATATGGCCCACCTATAACAAAACCCATACAAACGATCTTCTATGCAGGCCAAGGCAAGACATAGCCAGGATTGTTGCGGTTTGTACCGGGCATGGGCCTAAAGAAGTTCATGCGGAGAAGTTGGGTGACCAAAGAGAAAGTGAAACGATAATCCATTTCCTCTGCAAATGTCCTGCTTTGGCAATATAAAATACTTTGGAAAAGCATTCTTTCACGAACTTGATGAGCTATCTGAGACAAAGATTAGAGACCTAATCTTTTTTCTCAATGCGACAAAATGACTCTAACATAATCGCTATGAAGCTTCTCTATAAATCTATTGCTTTCAATCTAAGGTCAAACGAGTTTTTGGTATCAAAACGCAGCACTACAGCGCTAATTATATCTTAGGCTAATTTGCCTTGAGATCGCCATTTCTATACGTATCTAGATAGCCCATCTATTGTTGAAGACTAATACGAGCGGAGCTTGTATATTACTTGCGCTGCGGAAACTGTTAAAGTCTTGCTAAAATAATGTATGACAGAATAATTTCCCTTTATAACAAACTGTCCTATTACTTAAACTTAATTTCACTTAAACTTTCATTTCACTTTTCCCCTTCTGTGAGGTTCACAGGGAAAATAAAATGCTGATAATTTTCCATTAATAACCAATCTTTTCGTAACAAATTAATTTCAATCCAAGGCTTTTCAAATAGGTTTTAAAAATTCTACAAAAATATTTAAGAAGATCTATTATTTGATGTAAAGTCCACAACGTTCGTTCCACAAATAAGTTCTTATCTCTTAAAAAAAAACAAATTCCAAATTATTATTCCTGTAATTTAAGCCTGATTACAAAAAAATATGGGTTATAGGAATGTTGTGGCTCGTAATTTTTAATTTTACTTAAAGTGTGAATTCTAATATTATTGTAAGAAAAACATTTTGGCAATTTCAGTTTTTTATTTTTCCAAGTGTATTTATCAATTTTAGTTTATCCTTATTGCATTCATATCATTTCTTCTAACTGACAGCTCAGTGTATTGTATTGTAATTTTATTTCAAAACCATATAATTTAAAGGATAATAGAGGATCGTAGATATACTTTACGAGTATGGGAAGGTACACCACAAAAGATTTTCGGCAGATTTCCGTCGAAGAATGAAAATAACAAAAAGGAATAAAAAAAAACACAGAATCCAAAAATCTAACACACATTGTATTTTCTCCTCAAGGATAATACCATCTAATACATTTATACAACCTAGCAATAACGCTTTTCCTTGGTTGCACAATACATTTTGGTATCCGTCTCAGACAGAGAAGCTATGCCAGTATACATAAGCAAAAGAAAAGCAAGGAAGCAGCAGCCAACTCCAACTTGAATTCAAGTCGAAGCCAGAGAGCCCCATCAGCAGCATCAAGCAGCAGAGCACAATACAGCAGAACCAGCAAACAAGGAATCATCCTTTTGTGGGCTAATTTTTAATTCAGAGCACATGATGTGAAACTAAAAGGATATTCGGCTCCGGCTTTGGCTCCTTTCCCTCACTCTTACTCTCGCTCTTTGTGTCGCCTGAATTGATTTATAAGGATACAATACAATTCAGGATTTGCGGTTTGTGTTTCACTCTGATGATGCTGTGGGTGGGTTTTTTGTCTGTAGGTATGTTAGCCGTCCTCAACGTCGTCGTCGTCGGGGTCTTGAAAGGAATCCCAGTTTGTTGTTTTTGTGGGCCTTTATAAAATTTTTTGCAGTTGACTTGTTTGCAAGGACATCACACATTAATGAAGAATTGCCCAGGATCTGTTTCTCTACATGAGTCCATTGGATATTTAAGTTCACTCAATAAAAATGTGAAAAGGTTTTATGTTGGGACTTTTCTTCGTTTTCTTTTTCGTGTTTGTGTTTTTTGTTTTTTTTATATGAATCGAATGGGTGAGATGTAATTAAATTGATAGCTATAAGAAAGTGGAGAGATAATTAATTTTGTCATTTTGGTCATCACTTTGACTCGGAAATAGGTACGTGAAGAAAAAAATGTTCGATTTTTTTGTTGGCCTTTTAGAAATAAAATATTTATTTATTGACGATATGTGAATTTAATGAGGTGTTTGTATTCCTGATGCGATTTACTTTATTGCCTACACGACAAAGCAGTAAGTCCGGACATATTTCGAATGTATGACAATACCACAAAAATAATATAGGACTGTATTTTTATTTATCTTTTAATTATATTATAAACGTTTCGGATGATTTTGATGATAACACATGGATCAAAGTCGTGATAAAATTGGTTATTTCTGTGGTATTTTTAAATGACGATTCCAGCTGTTTCCATTTTGATATATAGTAAAGGGGGTTAGTGGGGGAGGAACCTGCCTATTGGTTTTTTATTATTATCATTCTTACTGTTAAAAGCTTTCAATAGGTGATTATTCAGCTTGAAAATTAGAGTTCCGTAAAGTTGCAAACACCACAACCAATATTCACACAAGGACGCCTAAATTCTTTTGCTTAGATAGTCTCCAAAAATTTCAGCTTTGTGGCTTAATTTAAATGGTAAGGGCTTGTGAAAACAATCCGGAGTTCCACGAAACTAGGACCCCATAAAGAGCCTTAAATATCCTCATCATAAGTTATTTTCAAGTTTTAGAGGGAAGTCATTTTTTGAACTCAGTCGGGACCTCATATAAGCACAAAATAGCCCTAAATTCCTGCATCGTAAGAACTCCGCGATTCGATTGAAGGGAAAATTACTGGACTTTTGATGCCTCAAATTTTAATAGTTCATTTATTTAATACAGTAAAACCCAGATAAGTGCCTGACCATGAATGCCTAGCTTTAAGAGGTACTTATGCGGGTTAGCAGTATGAAAAACCTACTTAAGTGCATATAAGCACTTATCTATGTATTTACAAAAATAAAAAAATATAAAAACAAAAAAAAATTATTTTATTTAAAAAATAGGAAAATACATTAGGGACATCAACTGACTAGTATTGATAACTTATTAAAAACCGAACTTTGTATATAAGAAGTAAAATAATCAGTTATTTTGGTTTGTGTTGCGTTACAGAATCTGATTTTAAGCATTTTTTCTTTAATGCTCTCGATTTCGCTTTTAAAGTTGAAGCTGGGCGGTTCTAACTCTTCTTCATAATTTTCAACATCTTCCTCATCTTCCTTTTGATCTTCTTTATTTACTTCTGCTACTATTTCCTCCTCCGATAAAACTAAATAACACTGGATCTTGTCTTCGCATTGAACATAGACTTCAAAAATAGTTGGATTTATTGGAACGTCCCATATTTCTTCGACTATGTCTTCACTGCCTTCGCTCTGGTTAGGTCAAAAGGAATCCAGCCTTTAAGAAAAGAA
This sequence comes from Eupeodes corollae, assembly GCF_945859685.1. Lineage (NCBI taxonomy): Eukaryota > Metazoa > Arthropoda > Insecta > Diptera > Syrphidae > Eupeodes > Eupeodes corollae. The sequence continues at coordinate 208,624,462 of NC_079147.1, read as the reverse complement.
GAAGAAATCATAATGACAACATTCTATAAAAAAAAATATGACTAATTTAGATAATCTTTAAACATAAGACCGTAGTACCCGTGGCATGATGGTTAGTGCGTTGGACTGTCATGCGAAAGGTCTTGGGTTCGATCGCTGCCTATGCCACCTAAAGTTTTTTTTCACGGGTAACGCCTCTTGCGAGGAATTGACGAATTCTCCAAGAGTAATTCTTGTCATGAAAAGTGCTTTCTCAAATTTGCCGTTCGGATTCGGCTTAAAACTATAGGTCCCTTCCATTCCTGACAACAGTACTCGCACACAGGAATAGTTGAGGGTTGTCAGTCACTAGGCATTAGTTCTCAAAGGGACTGTTATGCCACCTAATTTAATTTAATAATTTAAATTAAACAAAAGACTTACGTTTCGAAAACAATTTGATATCTCATCACGTTTCACAAGCCACCAAGCTCGTTTGACGTCTATGAGGACGTTAAAATTGTTATTGATTTGGAAAATTGTTTTATTGTCAAACCGTCCTCGATTGCCAGCAATTGTTTTGTAATAGGCCTTAAAGCAGTGAATTATGCCTCGATCGAGTGGCTGGAAGATCGAAATAGTGTTTGCTGGTAAGAACTCAATTTTAACATTGTCAGCGTCTAAGTTGTCAATCTTGTGACATGCTGCGGTGTCGACAAAAACTAAAACCTTTCTGTTTTGTCTTTCCATTTCTTTATCAAATTCTTTAAACAATTTAGTCCACAAAGAAGATCATCCATGCTTTATTTTGGGAATAATAAGGAAGTAGAATGGTTTTTCCTTTGAAGCACCTTGGATTCTTGGGTTCTCCGATGGTAAAAACTTTTTTGAATGTTCCATCGGCAGTGCAGAGAAAAAGAAGACAGTAGACTTTTATCAATTTTTCCACCTGTAAGAGTTCTACCCTTTTTTGTTAAAGTACCATTTGGCTTTGAAACAAAGGCCATTTTCATCAGCATTAAAGATATTACATTGCTCGTACATGGAAATTAGACTTGGCAAAACTTCTCGGCGATATAGATCAGTTCCTGAAACATTTACGTCAGCCACCTTAAATTGTCTTGTATCTTATATTTTCTCTTCGCTTCCAGCGCCAAAACCAGCCACTTGTTGGCTCAAAGCCTTCATTTAATTTAACAACAAACTCTTTAGCCTCCTTCATTTGCTGAACTCCACTGGTTATTTCATTTTGAGATCGCATTTGATCAAAAAATTTAGTAAGAGCTTTCTCTACTTTTTTATTAGAACTTTGTCGCAACCGTTTTCTTTTAGAGTTTTGGTTTGTTTATGCAGCTTTTTCCAACTTTGTTTTGTTTTTTTTTTTGCCACTCCATTAATAGCAGAAACATCGCATTGAAATTGTTCAGCAATATCCTTTCTTGATTTTGTTTTGCTTTCAACCAGGAGGAGAATTTGTAGTTTTTGTTTTATTGAAAGTGAAGTCAGTTTTCGGTCCTTTCCAGGCATTTTTCACAATTCTTTTGAATAAAATTTGTAATGAAAATGACAACAATCCTACAGTTTAAACTTAACAACAAAACAAAATTACTTTGACAGTTAAAACTTTAATAGTAACAGCTACCTAGTTACTCTCTCCTATTATAGTAGATTAATTTTGAAGATTATAACTTTCTTATATTTGAATTTTAAGGCATGAAACACTAAAAAGCGCTAGATGAAAATAAGATTTTGTCTTTTTCTGCTGATTTCAATTGTGTACAAGATTTTTTTTCAGGAAAATTTCAATTGAAGTATACAAAATAAAAGGGAATTAAGCGGGAAAGGTAGTTAAGCGATAGATACTTATAAGATGATTTTTATATGACCAAATCCTCAAAATTTTGATTCTAAAAAAACAGTTATTTATGCGGGTTAGGCACTTAACCGGGATTCACTACTTTCTTGAAACATTAGCTTTGACAGCTAAAAATAAACAAATTAAGTGAGAACTGATGCCTCGTGACTTACAACTCTTAACTATTTCTGTGTGCTAGTAATGTTGTCAGGAATGGAGGGGTCCTACAGTTTTAAGCAGAATCCGAACGGCTAATTTGAGAAAGCACTTTTCATGGCAAGAATTATTCTTGTAGGATTTGCCAATTCTTCGCAAGAGGCAGTAGTTTTGAAAAAAAAACTTTAGATGGCACAGGAAGGGATTGAACCCAAGATCAGCATTCGCTGTTAAGAAGAATCTTGCATTTCTGTCATTGTATGGTCAGTTTTATCGACTTTCTGAGTCGGCTGTTCTGAACTTTTTTGCACTAAATTTACGTTGTTGGACATTAAATCACTAATATGCTTACGAAATCGAGGAAATTATTGCAGCTTTATAAGACAATGTAAGTGAAAACCTTTGTTACTCCACTTACGTCTTTGAAAATGCAGTTTTTGTGAATCCCTTTTTTTATCGAAAACATTGTATTTAGCGACGAAATTCTTTTCTGGTTGAATAGACACGTAAACAAGCAAAAATGCAGTACCAACGCTTCCAGAAGAAGTCAACTAGGATTATGAGCTGTGGGAATCATAGGCTCGTATTTCTTCAAAGATCAAGTTAATATCAACTATTTTTGGTGGAGCTTTAAGATTCAAATAACCTAAATTTTCAAAATTTTGAAATTTAATTTACAAACAGAGAACATCCATAGAAAACTAACATTTTTAGCTCTAGAAAGTCTTTAACGCTAAGAATAAAAATTCAGACTTCCAAAATCCAAGAATATCAAACCTTCAGAAAACTAAAATCTCCAAAATTTATAATGCTAGAAAACATACATTTCAAAAGCCAAAATATAATAAATAAAAAAAAATCATTTAGACCCAGAAAATCTTTAATTTCGGAAATCTTTTGGGATCCATAATGCTGAAAATCCAATATTAGTACAACAAACTTTAAAGACGTCGAAAATTCTAAAAACGAAATTCAAATAAATAGAACATCTGAAACACGAAAGATTTTCTGTTAAACTTAAAACTAAGACGTACCCAAAGCACGTAAATTGACAAAATTCATCCCAAATGTAGGAATAATTTTGACTAACCACTGATTTTTGAATGATGATGAATTTTGCGTTCCTATGTTCTCCTTACGTATAAAAACAGCCCTGTGAATATCACAATCGTGCCATTAATATTTTATATTGACTCAATAATTCTTTTCAAAGAACATAATTTCTTAGAATTCTTCCATCAAAAGCTAATTCAATAAAATTACAAAATCCTGACCCTTTGTTTGTTCAATCATCCACCCCAGGAGTCAAGACAACAAACAACAAAATACAATAAAAAGTATATATGTACCTATGTACACATATATTTTATAAACTCTCGGAAATAATCAAATCGTTGATGCATTCACTGACTCCCGCCCTCTCCCCAACCAGCTTCAGAGCCGCAATCAACTTATTTTTGATTAACAAAAATGGCAACATTTCATCTGCAAAATTATTCATTTCTTTATAATATACAAACCTTCCCATATACCGACAGGCAACAGGAGCGACTACAAACCCCATGAACCTGTTCAGAATTTTTAATGAAAGTAACTGCAGTTGTTGTTTATACATAAATTGTATACCCATTCCCAAGTGATGCCGAAGGATCATCATCATAGCAGCTATAGCGAAGCTCAGCTACCCTTCTTATTGTAAAAGTGCGATTTTTTTTGGTGATGCAAGGTGGCTGCCAGTCAAAAGGCGCAGCACCCCGTTGACGTCCACAGTCACAAATTCTCTTCCTGTACCACACGCACATATTGCGAATTTGGCAAACATCCTGCGTTACGACCCGTGTCGTCATAGGGCACTGGCGCTGGCGTCATCGTCATCTTCACCGTCGTCGTTGTTGTCGTGGTAATGACACGCGTCACAATCATTCTATAGGGGTCGTACTGTCGCAGTAAAATTAAGTAGCATTGTCGTCCAGAGAGAATTCGCCTTCTGCCGTTCATTGGCTTGGTTTGGAAAAAAACATCTCGAGTCCTGTCGTATCCTTTTTTGTTGATTAAATGGCCAGAAATTGGTTGCAAGTGCTTTTATCCTCCTTCCATACCGATACCGACATGGTTGGATGACAGTTTCTCCCATATCGAGTCGACAAAATATAGTAAAAAATAAAATTTAATATCTGAGATGAGAGAAGGAAAAAAGGACACATTCACACAATTGTTGCTCCTTATATGAGTTTTCATATAAAATTGTCATTACATTGTTTTCTCTCTTCAACCATCAGGACGCACAGACACAGATCTATGATAATTTATTGCAGAAGTGTGTCACCATCACAAAAAAAGGGATGGGATGGTTATGAGTATTGTATCCGCGCATCCTGCATATCTCCAAGGACCTGCAGAAGCATCATACAAAAGAACCACAAGGATATTGCAAAAATTATAGCTCTATGAATGCCAATGCAACTTTAATGCGTTTATTTAAAAAGATTCATCATAGAATTGTGGGTACGATGGAAGATGGGAAAAAATTGCCACTTACACGCTGCTTTATTATGCTCAACTATATTATAATCCTTCTGCTTCTTGGTGCTGAATAATGGGGACTAGAAATGCCTTGAGAATTGCGTAAAATGGCGCCCCAAATTTATAATGTTGTAACACATACGCGTAGTAAAATGAACAACGGGCTTACATTAATGTATATGATGGTGATTTAAGGATATGCGTTTCGTTGTTTTCCACAAGGACACTTTTATCCTGATTATTACTTATTTATTCAAAAAGTATATATTCATACTGTAGAAAGGTATCGTGGGACACAAAGAACCTCAGATTCGACAAGGACTCAACCAATATCTGAGTATAAATCTGCACTTAAATAAAAAACAATGCCTATTTAAAAGGAAACTGAAAAAAAATATAGTTATACCTTCCCATCAAGGACATGCGATGCATAGTAACAAAAACAACAATAAAATATTAAAAACAACAACAACATTATCATCATCCAGTATAGAAGCCAGTAGGTAGTAGCTTCAGCAGGAGCCGAGTATATAGCAGCAGCAGCAGGATGCATTTAATTAACTTTCGTAATAAATAAACGAAGTAAATTCTGCGCTGTTTATTTTACCCTTGAGATTATGTGTGAGGTAATTGGAAATCATTTCGATGTTTTTTGAAACGCATATTTTATACCTATATCTGTATCTACTTTTGAACATTGTTGTTGTTGTTGCTGATTTTTGTAATACTGTTAAAAGAAAAACATTAATTTAACGATAAAGAGTAATTTGATTGGTTTAAGAGGCGAGAGTGAGAGAGAGAGTTTTCGAGATGAAAAGCTATTTTTCAAAAAATATAATTACAAAAAAAACAACACATTTTCGAGGTCTTGATATTGTGGATGCATTACGATAGCATATCGATGAACCATATATCTAGGCCATGGTTAATGGCTTTCCGATGTTGTGGAGAATAAGGATATTAATACTTTTATAATAAGGTTCTGCTTATATAATTATGTAATGGAAATGTCCTTAATTGTATCAAGATATACGTGTCAGCAAGAATTTGACTTCCGAGAAGTTGTGAATTCTCAAATTCTATAAAATTCGATGTTTTAAAATTTCCTTGTAAAAAATAATTAAATTTGAGGAAAGGGAAGCATTCCATACACCGAAAGAGGTGATTGTTATAGGAAACATTGTTCTTTAATAATAGTGATTAAATTGTTTATTTTGCAGTTTTCTTGAACTCCTTAAAATATTAAAATAAATAATTTTTTTTAATGAATGTAAGCGTTTTTTGCGTTTTTCGAGATTTAAAGACACATTTAGTTGTATACTTCTATGTTTAAAGGTTTTGGTGGGTGTTGTATTATATAATTTGTTTTAATGTCATAAAAGCTCACCTCACTACAACCTAGTGAATAATTTGTAAACTATTACGCGTTTTCAATTTCTGAAATAATTTGTATGCGTTTCTTTACTCAACAAAGAATTCTATACAAAAATGTACTTGCAATGTTTTCATAGCGTTCTCTCTATATGATTGCACTGAATTGATTCGGTGGGTAATAAAGATGAAAAAGTTCATCAGTATCAGGGGCGGATTTAGAAGAGCAGAGGATCCCTCGCCCAAATTATTTTCAAAATAAAGTGAATCATTTTTTTCACTCTAGTTTTCAATAAATAACTTCTTGTGAAAATAAGTAGATTCGTTTAGTATTGAACAAAATCATTTAGATATAAACTCAAAAAAGAATTATCTGAAATTAAATTTTAGATTTATCGAACGGAACCTTTCGAGTTTTTTTCGCCGAAAAATCGTTGATAATTTCATTAAAAACCAGTTCTCGAAGTAAATCGCTTTCAATGCTCAGTAGAGACAGCTTTGGTAGACAGTTTTGTCCTGTCGTGCCTATTTTTTATAATTTGAAAATGAGCGTACTCAAGTGCAATTTGTTACCATTAAAACCAAATACATTCTCAATACAATTTTGAGGTTTGGGAATGTAGATACGAAATTTTGACTTTCGAGAATTTGATAGTAAAACAGTTCCAGCGTCCTTAGTCCTTTTCCTTTTTGTATGAGTCAATCAAAGACACAAATTGAACCAACTCATTGCCAAGACTAGGCTCTAAATCATCCGGATACCCATTCACCAATGCCTCTGCTGCAGCGTGCAAATTTTTATCACCCATCTTCTTGAAGTGATTCAGGAATCCAAATCTCGTACATACTGCTTTATAGGCATGCAATCTTTCAGTAAGAGAAACGGATAGCTGGTCAATCACTGGGATGAAGGTGGATACTTTATATTTTTCCTTGGGTGACAGATTTTCGTCTTGTACTTTCCTGTAATCGAGAGGATTCAACCTCACAATTCTCGTTCTGGTGCTGGTGCACCATATCATCAGTATGGGATATTTTTTTGGCTGCTTTCTTGTATTTATCAAAGTCATTTCGTTTAGCTTCCTTGAATGATTTCAATGATTCTAGTGCACGCATTGCTGATTCAAGAATCATTTTCGAGTTTTGCAACATCTTGATATCGTAAAAAAAGATATCCAAGATATCGTTAAAAAAGAGAATGACCACAACAAGGTGCGAACGCCGATTTTTCTCCAAAATAAGAGCCTGCATCCCCTTGCATTTGCCACTCACATTTTCAGCATTTTCGAATGATTTTGATATTTCACTGATTGCTTGATTACAGTGAACAAATATAGATCAATGTTTTCTGTTATTTAAGATTAATATAATTAAATTATCATGTATGTACAAAGTACTGTAGGCTTTAGGTAAAGGTAAAAGACCAACAAACAAAATACGTATCAAAGGAAAAGATGTTTACTAGTTGGAGTTTGAAACAAACATTTTACGAAGTCTCTATTGTGGGGACCCTACATTTGTGGAGGCCCCGGGGCTTCTGCCTGGTCCAAAATCCACACCAAACGGTAACTCGTAAGTGGGTTGGTGTCGTCTTATGTATGGCAATTTTAATTGTAAACACAGTCATTCTTCTAAAAATGCGCTTTGTCACTAAAGATTATTTTTCGGACAAAATTTGGGTCCTCTTCCAAACGTTTTAAAGTCCAGTCAGCGAACAAACAGCGCGCTTCGTCTATGACTATAGCTATGAAATTTGAGCTCCTGCCCTCCTGGATTAGTTGGATCTTGTACAGGTGTAGTGCCCAAGTCCCGATGCAAAATTCGGAAAGTTAATGTCTGCGAAAGGCCAAGTTCTTTTGCACCGCGAGGAATAGACTGGACCGCAGCGATGTTCTCTGCCGATCTTGCGTTCCTTGAACGTACGAGCGTTGGCTGATTGTTTACTGAAGAGGTCATCTCAAATGTGGCCCCAATTTGGCCACCAAGTTAAAGAGTAGACTGTAAAGGACCACCACGTCTACCATAAAATGCACTCAACGTTTGCGTTTAAGAACACTCATTTTGATAATAAAGTTTTTATCATTTAGACGTTCTGTTAAATCGTGTAACTTATTGCCATGATGATTTGGCATAAATAACTGAATAACAAACAAAAGATTTGACAGGTATCACCAACACGAAATGGCCCCCAAGGGGCCAGTTTATGGTCTTGAAAAACCTCAGCGACACTCTTTGGTCTTGTCGAGCTAAAGCTACGCAAGCCTAGGTCAACGGCTATTCGGAGATCGAAGAAGCTCTATCCAGCATATCTCCAAATAAAGAGCAAAAAGACATCGTGATTAATGAAGCAAAGCACCTTCTACAGAAGATGAGTGAGCTCGAAACCACTTTGTTTGCAACATTTTGGAACGATATCTTGGAGCGATTCAAGGCTACAAACAAGATGTTACAAGGCCCGAAAATGATTCTTGAATCGACAATGCTTGCACTAGAATCATTGAAAGCATTCGTGGAATCCAAACGAAATAATTTTGATAAATACAAGGAAGCAGCCAAAAAAATATTCCATATTGATGAATATGTACAATCAAGCAACCGCACCAAAACGAGAAATGTTAGGTTGAATCCGCTCCATAATGGGAAAGCACAAGACGCAAATCTGTCACACAATGATACAAAGTATCCTCCTTCATCCCAGTAATTGGCTAGCTATCCGTTTCTCTTACTGAAAGATTGTATGCCTATGAAGCTGTACGTTCGAGATTTGGATTCCTGAATCACATCGAGAAGATGGCTGCTGAAAATTTGCACGCTGAAACAGAAATATTGGTGAAAGTGTGTCGGTATGATTTAGAGCCTAGTCTTGGTAATGAGTTGGTTCAATTTGTGTCTTTGATTGACTCATACAAAAAGGAAAAAGGACTATGGAATAGATCAATTGCCGGAACTATTTTACTACCAAATTCTCGAAAATCAAAATTTCATGTCTACATTCCCAAACCTCGAAATCGTATTGAGAATGTATTTGCTTTTGATGGTAAAAAATTGCACTGGAGTGCGCTCATTTTCAAAAATGAAAATTATAAAAAATAGGCTTCGAATCACGATGGGACAAAACGGTCTATCAAAGCTTTCTCTCCTGAACATTGAAAGCGATTTACTGCAAGAACGGGATTTCAATGATATCATCAACGATTTTTCAGCGAAAAAAGCTCGAAAGATTCCGATCGTTAACCATTGAATTTAATTTTAGATAATTCTTTTTTCCGTTTATGTTTATATGTGTTTGTTTAACACTTAAGGAACCTACTTGGTTTCACAATAAATTATTTATTGAAAAACTGGAGTGAAAAAAATTGGGTCGAGGGGGCCTCCACTTCTCTATTGCCCCGAGGCCTCTGGACCTTTAAATACGTCCCTGACCCACACTGATACCTGCCATTCGTGCCTATCTTTTGATTTTTCTAAAACTTTAACAAAATATTAATGAAAATATGTTGTGGAATATACGTATGTAAGAGGTACTCTTTTAAAGTCAATTTCTTTCTTTCTCCTAAAACTTGGGTCAAACACCATTTTTTATCAGTTTGTCTCTCTCATGTTTGGAAAACAAAGTTGGAAATTGATTTTCTCTTAAAAATTAACTTAAAGTAAGCAACAATATCTTGCATTTGAATAAATATGTTTGATTTAAATTTTTTGTTGTTCCCGACATTTTTAGTTGAATACCAATTTTTATCAATTAGAGAACGTCAATTCTTATACCAAAAAAAAAACTTATTGAATTTGTTTAGGAATATTTTCTTACTCTAAAAAAATGTGCATAGATTGAAACAATTTTAAAGTCAATACCTTCATCTATGTATATACGAAATATTCGAATATAACATCAGTTATTACCAATTTTGTCTAGTATATTTAGTAGGTTCTTATTTTTAATTTAAAAAACGGGCAGTTGGGTTTTTCTAACACTTTTAATAAATGTTAAAATAATATTTTGGCATAAGATAAAATAAGTTTGCAGAAAATATTTTGATTTTTTTCCAGGTTATTTGTGTCGAAAATTTTAGTAGAGTTCTTTGGATCTTGGACCAAACAACAAAAACAACTTGTAACTGAGAAAAAGTATTTTATAACTCAAGAAAAAAGAAAGCTTTTCACTTTACCCATTTTTTTGTATCCTACCCAAAATGTTTTTATTAATACTTTGGAATAGCTTTCCAAGAGGGCAGAATGGGAAGCAATCAGTGTGGGTCGCATTCCATCCTTTTTTACTTCTTAGAATTTTCTTTGTTGATGAAGCCTCAAGCTTACTGTACGGATCGTCATAAAATAGAAGCTTCATTAGATTTTCTGTTTCACGACCGAACATCTTGTAAAAACATATAACAGAACATCCACTTGTCCCCATATGTTGCAATTAAATAAAAACCGTTTCATTATCCTTCCATCAATTTACAACCTAAAGGATGAGTGATAATTCCACTCGCTTTCTAGAGATTCCATTCGACCACACTAATTTAATTTCATGGTCATCCTCCCTCAACCCATTAAGAGGAGACCCTTAAATATATATTTTCGCCCAATATCTGTTGTTGTTGTTAATAAAATCTACACTTTGAGCGGGAGAAATTAATTTTGTGGTCCAACAATAAAAGGAAAGAAGGACCCTTCGATAGAAGGTCAATGCTTACTTAAGTGCTCTCCCACATGCTGCCGCACCACACCATCGGTTTTCTCCACAGGCTGCTCTAGCTATAAACACAATTATGATGAATCCCTGCAGGAGGAAATAGAGAATTCTTCTAGAATCCTTACCTAGGTTTATAGTATCTATGTACATTTATCTCGATGGAGGCGATTTAATGTTATTCCATTAGTGAAATGCAGTCAAATCACTTATTCTCTAGAACCTTACTTTCTTTTCCTGATGATGGTCATAGTGGCATTGGTGGTGGTTGTCAGGCTAAGTACGACTCTTTCTCTTTATATATATCGAGAGAGGTCCTTGCAATCGTATTTTGTTGTTTTCATTTCTTTCGCTTTATTCCATTAATGTTCTTCTAATCGCATTAAATGGAAAAATCATATCAGAAGCAGGAAATGTACACAAAAATTAATTACAATTACACTGACCGTTAAGCGGATGACAAAAGGCGAATAAGGATATTAAAGCAAAATTAGAAAGAAATGTCCTTATTTTATACCAGATGATGATGATGATGTCCCAGTTTGCCTTTTCTATAACCTAGTCCTTATTATCACCATGGAAATAATGAAAAATATCAGAACTAATGGAAAATCATGCGATTAAAATTGTATATGGGTAAAGCTATTAGAAATTTAAAAATACATAGATAGGAAAATGACATTTACGATAACAGTATCTATGCTCAGGAAAACATTTTATGGATATTGGAGGTCTTTATGCGTTGAGAGCGTCAAACATATGTTATCACATCAAGAGGAAGATTAAATAAGACAGAAAATTTGCATTTTTATATAACATCACATGAAAATGTCCTTTAGACCTACCTAATTTTTGTGGCTGACCTAACGCACACGAATACCGCATTGTCCTGGGGTTTGCATTGTGAGTGAATTGCGTGATAGTTTTTCGGAGTAATCCGTTTAGCTAAAATAAAATACTTAATTCAATGAAAATTCGAGGATAATAGAGGAATGAACTCTCTATACAACACGCATCACTTCCACTCGATAAAATTACAAATAAGGATAGATCAGGATAAAGGAATAAAAAACCTTTTAATGCCATGTCATTATGGAAGAGAGGGAAAATATCCCTACACGAGTACACTTTGACATGGAAAATACATTTTCCTCGGCGTTTAACCTTTTGTTATTGCTGCGATAACGAAAGTGCAATTCATTCACCGCATCTATTGCGAAAAAGGATCTCATCAGATTAGCGTGTTTTTGTTTGTCATTTTTAAAATACCAAAAAACTGTTACTTTCTGCGTTTTTTGGTATTTATGTGATTGGAAATAATTTTTTTTAATTCCCTACGATAAAACTGCACCATATGCGTTGAAAATCAAGGATTGCACGACCCTTGTCGTTGCCGCGCGTCGCATACTTATAAACATTTTAATGTTAGTCACGCATTTTACCGCGAAATAGGATTAAGTACTTAAGCACGGAACCCATCCAAAGGACACATAATCACATAGAGCCGCATAGAACACATCACGCACATATGTTGGGAATTAACGGTGAGCCAGCCATATATAGGATAAAGAAAAACGTAAAGGTTGCGATTGCGACTTGCCAATGAATTTAAATGTTTTTTTTTACAACACTTCGTTTCGTTGAAGATTGAAGGATACAATTGTATAAAAAAAAGTAAAATCAGCTTTTTTGAATTTAGTTTAAGTGTCCTACATCCCACTTCCTTAATCTGTTTGTGTGTATATTGCATATGGAAGCTAAGGGAAAAGTATTGGAAACAAAATCAATTCAGTTAGCCATCAATTCAAGTAGTCATTTTTAAGGAAATATATTTTAAGTTATTAGTGTTGCACTACAGCCTTTTCTAAAAATTTGTTTTCATAATTTTTGGGTGCGAACATACAGAGTTATCCATTTTGCGGTTTCAAAAGCAAACGTAAATAAAACACATATAAAATACTTTTTGTTATGATATTTCTTTTTTGCTATAAAGTTTGAACGAAGACATTATGTGAGAAACACTACATCATTTAAATGACCTTCACGCGAATTGTTGAGAGCACCAATTCTTTTTGAGGTAATTTTTGACCACTTCTTGACACCGATTTTGGGGTTTTACATCCATAACTCGAAAACTGTTTGTTTTTGAGTGCTGAAAGGTTTATCTGCATAAACACGATCTTTTGCGCAGTCGGTTATCATAAGACAATAACGCCCCGAATTGAATATAAAAGTCGTGCCATCGTTGTTTTCGTAAAAGTAAGGTCCAATGAAATATTCGGACCAAAGAGCTCACCAAACAGTGACTTTTTGGGGGACGTAATGACCTCCTAAATGACCTCTAAATACGACAATTTTGATTAATAAGAAACCCACCGAGTTAGAAATGTGCTTCGTAACTAAAGAAAATGTTGTTCGAAAAACCGTCTGTTGTTCAAGCACCCATTCGAGGTATCTACGACGCGACGGACGTTGTGAATCGTCAGCTGAATGTAGATGGGTGTATAAGTATATCTTAACGCGAGGCGAGATTTGTCGTAAGACATTCCTAATTCCTGAGAACAAAGATGAATCGACACCTTCGGTTGCAGCGTTGTTTTTAGAGGTACGAGCAAAATGATGACGTACAGGTTTTACAATATCTGAACCAATCCATTCTCTTCAAATTTCTTCATAATTTTGCCAATTGCTTCCATTGTTGGACGATTATGTAAACCATAATCTCCTCTTAAAGCATGATATGTGGCTGTGGCAGAATCACCATATTTGTCGTAGATTTTAAAAATTTCTATGCGTTGTGCGAAGCGTCCATTTCGTTAATGTCAGACTTTCAATTAAAAAAAAATGGTTCAACTACTTAGTTTGAGAGATGCCCATACTTTTTAAACCACAAAATGGATAACCCGCTCTTAAAGTTTTTTAAGGAGCAAATAAACCAACTATTAATTTTTTGAACAAGCTCTTTTAATAACATTTGATGGTCAAAAATTTATATTATTTTTTTTGGATTTTTAAGAAAATTGTTTTTTTGTTAAAAAACCAAACAATACAAAATTGCACTTTTGATAATCAAATATTGTTAGGGCAATATAAGAGCCTATTGAAAAAATTATTGAAATCAGCTGAGATAATTAAAAAATAAAATAACAGTTCTATAAGCGGTACCTTTCCTGAGCAATAAAACAATATGTTTTGTTTTTCGTATTAAAAGAATCAAATCAAATGGGGTGGCGCAACAGTCCGTTGTGAACCAGGGCCTAGTGACTTACAACTCTCAATCATTCCTATGTGCGAGTACTGTTGTCAGGAATGGAAGGGACCTACAATTTAAGGCCGAATCCGAACGGCTAGTTTTGAGAAAGCACTTTTTCATGACAAGAATTACTCTTGAAGGATTTGTCAATTCCTCGCAAGAGGCAGTACCCACGAAAATTAATTTTGTTTTAAATTAAGGTGGCACAGTCAGAGATTGAACCCTAGACCCCTTGCATAACAGTCCAACGCACTAACCATTAAAAGAAACCAAGTTAAAAAATAGAATTTTAGTGAAAATTAAAAAAAAAACTATAGGTTTGTTTTTGAGAAAATTCGAATGTTCGTTTGTTGAACAAAAAATTGTATGGGGGCCACTGTTAATTTTGATTTTTAAAAAAATTTAAAGAACGCCTCCTTACGCGAATCTGCTCAAATCCTTAACATTCAAGTTTGAACTCAATCGACCCAATGGCTTAGGCTGTAGAAGCGTGGACAGACAGACAAAACAGACCGGACGGAATCGCGGGACCCACTTTTTTCGACTTCTCTACCATCGTAATATCATGTTTGATTAAAATCTCGAGTTTGAAATTTTGCACGAATGCAAAACTTGCCATATAGTTCCTATATGTCGGGAGCAAAAATCTGCTCTATTGACTTTGCAAAAAACAATAATAAATTAAGGATATTTTCGGAAATGTACCTGTAAACAGTTTTTTGTATTTTAAAATATACCTTTTATTGCAAGAGGCCCTTTGGAAACATGTTCAAGTTCATAGACATAGTCTCGCATTTTATTTCTATTTCTTAGCAAGACTGCAGTTTCAAAAAATACGCTTGTCAAATTTCTATGGACGCTTTGACGATTTGTTAATGTTAAAAAGAGGCTGGAATGCGACCCACAAGTTTTAGTATTGTTTTTTTAGAGTTTTATTTTTTGTAAAAAAACCGTCAATTCGATTTTCTTTAAAATTCTATCGAATGTTGAAAACAATATTTTCTTTAAGATAAAATTAGTTTGAAGCCAATATTTTATAGATTTGAAAAGATATTTGAGTCGAAAATCAATTTTTACCAACTTTTGTTAAATTTTTTTTTAGGTATTTAATTTTTTGTACAAAAACTGTCAATTCGATTTTTTTCAAAATTTTACTAAATGTTAACAACAATATTTTTTGAAAGATAAAAGTAGTTAAAAGCCAATATCTACAATACGCAAATTTGGTAAAAATTTATTTTCGATTTTTGATATATTTTAAATTACTTTCATTATCCAGTTTGCATTTGTTTGTCTAATGCCCAATTTCACAGTGGAAGTTTAAACTTAAGATCAGGTGAACCTGAACTTAAGTTTAAATTTGACTTTGGTAGCATTGTAAGTCATGTGACGTAATGTAAGCAATACGTAGCTGTTCATCGTTTTTTCTTTCTCGCTCTGAAGCGAGGAACACGTGAAACAGCAACAGATATTTTGTGTTTTGTTGACAATCGGGGAAAATTTATTTATTTATTTTTTTATAATGAAGTTCAGTGTTTTGTTTTTCCTTTTTTTTTCAATAAATTTTATTTGTTAAAATGAAAAAAATCCTGTTGATAATATAGGAAAACTTCTTTTCCATACTCCATACGAGCGTTCAACACAATTTCTTGTTCTTATCTGAATAATCTGAAAATATGAAAATGGCAGCTATTCTGACAACTGTTGTAGTGCCTAAACGTTGAACTGAGGTTAAACGGCAGAATACTGGCGTTTAACTTAAACTACAGAATGAACTCAGTTCAAGGTTTAAACGAAAGTGTGAAACCGAATAAATTGTTGAACTGAAGTTTAAACCAAAACCGAAGTTTAAACTTCTACTGTGAAATTGGAGGTAAGAAATAAAAATGTTTAAGAATTATTGGTAAACATTTGTTTTCGACTAAAAATCTATTTAACAAAACTAGATTTTCAAACTTAACTATTTCCTTATATGAACAATATTGTTGGTAATTTAAAATTTTTTAAGAATAATTCAATTAACAACTTTTTTAACCCAACTCGAAAACCTACAAACTTTCAAGCCAGACAAATCGACAGACGGGATGAGAAGTCATCAGCGTGAATCACAGTCTCTTTTTGGTAATTTTTTTGACAGTGTGGCATAAATAAAGTAATAATTTTCTTAGTTATTTATACATTTTTTAACATTCATATTTGGTATGAGATTGTTTCTTAACGATATCAAAATTTCGCAATGGTCAAGTCAGAACTACAGTTTTAAATATTTCAAAAAAGAGTATGCCATCATTGTATAGTTTTTTAGTGGTAAATTAATTGAGGAAAAAAATGTTTAGCTCAACGATTAAAAAAAACTGTGTTCTTATTAAGTAAGCATTACACCTTGAAGAAAAGAAAAGAAAACAAAGTTAGGAATTATTTGACGACTTTTGTTCTAAATTAGTTGTTGAAGGAAAAAACTTTCTAAAATATTAATTTTTTTTAAAATGGGGTATGTAGTGCTAACTTGACGCGTTGAATCCAGGCATAAAGTTCCTGTTTAATATAAATTCTAGTAGTTATTGTAAAATTCTCTTCTAAAGCTGCAGCGAACTAGAAACTCAATTGTGAAACTTAAAACATTACTTACACATTACAATTACAATTTAAGCCACTTTATGTATTTGGTAGCAACTTTGTGTTGCTAAGAAATTACTTTCATAATTTTGTATTTTCAGATCCAATGTGAACCAATATAATCGAAAAATAATTAATTATAAATAATATTTGTTAAGTTTTAAAGTTTTTTTTCATAATATGAAATTTAAATCTTTCTCTCAGTTGTGCAACTTTAAACTTCTAACTTTTTGCACCAGCACCAGCGGTACTCTAGAAATCATCCCTTATTTGTTTTTGTTTAATGTTTAAACAGGTATAAAAAAAAGGTCCCTTGCTTAAAAATGGAAACAACTGTATTAATTGTGTACTAAGGTCTCGTATATTTATTTAAAAACCCCAAAGGAACGTCTAGACATTTTCGTGAACAAAAAATTGATCTAATATATCAACGCAAAATATCCACCGACACCAACGTTTAAATTATGATTAATTTTTTCATAAACTCATATTAAGATCATCTTTTAAGACGAATAACCATCACTTTCTTAACGTGAACCAGAATTAGGTTATTTATGGCTACAAAATGTGCCTAATTTTTCTTCTGCTTGTACGTAAATTTGTGTGGACATGAATCATAATGAAGTTTTATTTTTTATTATTATTTTTGTTGTTCGTGGAAGAAAAGAAAAAGCTTTTCATAAATCAATTTAAATTGAAATGGAAATAAAATGACAGACATCAGGCGGAATGACATGACGTGTTGACACCAGGTGATGAGAGTGTGCGATGACCCAACCCA
This sequence comes from Eupeodes corollae, assembly GCF_945859685.1. Classification (NCBI taxonomy): domain Eukaryota; kingdom Metazoa; phylum Arthropoda; class Insecta; order Diptera; family Syrphidae; genus Eupeodes; species Eupeodes corollae. The sequence goes on along the minus strand of NC_079147.1, from coordinate 208,607,259 downwards.
AAAAATAACCAAACATTCGTTTCGCTCTTTGCCCCGTTCCGAGCATTTGGTTGTTGGATCTTTCCTTGGGGAGCAATCAATTAAGTTTTTAAATCAGCTTTTTTGATGGTCGTGTCGACTTCGAAAACCAATATGATTATTTCGTAGAGTGAAGGCTTAAAAATGCGTTTCTTTGGCAGCCTTTTAATGGTTGGATATTGGAATGGCATGGGATTTATCAGGGGCGAATTTAGTTACTCTAATAAAAGGGGCATACCTACTTCAGGAGATTTTTGTTACCCTTATTAATTATTATTTAAAGACACAATGTTAGCATTAGAAAAGGGGGTGAGGGTTCGCAAGGAGGTGGCGATGCATATTGAATGATTGAGAAAGACAGGTTTTTTAATACGTTCCACATTCTTGGAGTTCGGCTGAGGAACGAATCACTGTACTTGACAGTATAACAGAAGTTGGGCTCAAAGTTATAATAATGAACATTCCTATGGGCGCAAGTATTACGGACGACGGTGTTCAAGCAACGTAAATGATTTAACGATAATATGACCAATAAATTTGAATGCTCTGCGTACAATACTGTCAAAGGTACTTAAGTAAGTTGCAGAATTACCAGTCGAGAGATGGGAATTATACTCAAGTTTTGGACTTATGTATATGATTTATTGATAATAGCATCTTTTATCATCTTAGGAAACCCAAACGTTTAGCGAAATTTTTGGCAACATTTCGCATGCGAGGTGATTGGGGATACACGTAATGAGTTTTTTTGAAGTTTTTAGTTTTCTTGATGCAAGTGTAACTTATGAATAGTGATAACAACAGTAAGCAGCATTGAGTTTTCGGCACATTTGATAAGCTTATCATAAAATTGCCTTTGAACGTCAACATTAGAGATCAAAGATGTAAAAACGAATATAAAAAGCTTAGGTTACTATCGACAACGATGTGGTTTAGAAGTTTCAGACAGAAGAACATTAATAACAATGAGAAAGAATGTAGGAGAAAGAAAGGAGCGCTGGATTACAGTAACATATATTTGATGTTTCTCAGACTTGGACCCATGCAATACTTCTTATATTAAGCAGTTCTGAAAGGTAATTTCTAATTCAACGGGAGAGGCATCCATCAAAATCGAGGGCACGCATTTTTTATAACAGTGAAAACCCTATCCACTTCTTTTGAAATTTCAAGCCCAATGCTGGAACTTCTTGCTTTCTCAAAAAAGATGTAAGGATTTGTTCTACTGCTCCGGGAGATAAACCTCTGTTGCTACGAAATCCTTACTGCTGTCATTAAAAAGCCTTCGGTCTTCAAGCTGACGAGGGAGATGAGTATTCGATTTTTTTAGTTATAAGCTGGACAAATACCGTTTTCCATCGAGTGGGAAGAAGATCTTTATAGTGGAATAGGTGAAAAAACTTAACAGTGGTCTTCGAAGCTCTTAAAAACAATACTTCAAGACAAAAATAGTCATGGAAGGAAAACACCGTGTTTTATTATTATTAAAAAAAAATTCGCTTTAATTTCGGGTTCATAGTACCGTCATAAGTAGCCTGCAAAATTTTACGGTTTTCTCGTTTTGCATGAATTTAAAATCTGAATTAGTTTTTGAAGCCACATTTCCTCAGTAAATGTAGTTAAAATATCTTGAGTTAGTAAGAATTATGGAACATGCCAAAAGCATTCGAAACTAATTGACTGCGGTCTCGTCTCGGACTTATCTTCTTATACAAGTGACTTCACAAAGACTCACAAAAAATAGTCCATCCGTATTAAATTGCATGATCTTGAAGTCGGATCCAAAGGCCCACACTATTGTATCGTTACTCAAATAATACACAGTAATCCTTGGACTTTAGTTATTTATTCAATATTTCATATTATATTATTTAAGTGTTGATTGCTCAAAGGTTATTAACAGACTGAATACATAAAGTAACTTAGGTATTTGACAATTGAGAGTTTGGAGAAAGAGAATCATAATTGACACGATATAACAGCTCTTCCCCTCAAGGAGATTTTATGTTTTGTTTTAAGTTTACAAACAAATTCAATATTAGATATAAAATATAAAATCCAAAACAAATTTAAAATACTTTAATACAATTTCCTTGAAGTAATATTATTTTATACTAATGAGTGGATGAATGAAGGCTGTAATTCTATTACAGTTACATCTTCTCGTAACCCCATTTATCCGGTTTCCTTCTTTGTCTCTCTGATCGTCTTAACACTTCCTGATTATTTTCCTTACCTGAACCTCCTGCATCCGCTGCCGGTTCATCGCCTGCCTCAGAAACTATTGGCACCTCCGTTGTCTCTGTTGCTATACTAGTGGTTCTTTGTGGTTTAATTGGTAATTCCATTGATGTACTTGGACCTTCGTTCTCCTCCTCAATGATATCATTTTCCTTGTTGCATATAAATAGTTCTCTAGATCTCACCTCTTCACCAACCTTGCGCATTTGATCGGTATGCCTTTTCCAGATTCGCCCATCATCTAACTTCACCATGAAATGTAATTGTCCGACTATTTCAATCACTTTACCGAATTTCCATTTAACTGCTGATAAATAATCTCGCACTGCAACCCTTTCATTTAATGCAAATTTGGGTTTGATGTTCTCATTGAAATTATTTCGATGTATTTTGTTTTCAACTGGTAGCATTAAGTCCAGGCGCGATCTTATTTGATGTCCAAACATGAGCATTGATGGAGATTTCCCAGTAGCTGGATGTATAGCACGTCTGTAAGCGAATAAAATGTTTGATAATTCTTGACTTATTAACTTTTTGTTACAATTAATTGCTTTAAGTTTGTTTTTAAAGGTTTGCACATAACGTTCGGCAAGACCATTTGTCGATGGGTGGTATGGAGCACCTTGCTTGTGCTGAATGCCATTGTTTTTCAAAAATCTCTGAAAACTATCCGCCATGAACTGTGATCCCCAATCGCTAACAAATATTTTCGGTAAGCCAAATGTACTGAAAATTTCTCGACATTTTTGTATCGTTATTTCTGTCGTCAAATTTGGGATTACGTGCACCTCTGGCCACTTAGTGAAGGCATCAACTAGAATAAAAAAGTAATTACCTCTAAATGGGCCAGCGAAATCTGCATGTACCCGCTCAAACGGCTTTCCCGGCATTTCCCAGAAATGTGTGGGTTGAATTTTGTTTGCTTCTGGTCGTGTAAGTTGACAGTCTGTGCAGTTCATCACCATTTGCTCGATATCACGATCCATATTTTGCCACCAGCAATATCCTCTGGCCAGTGTTTTCATTTTGGTCATTCCAAAATGAGAAGAGTGTAATTCGGCTAAGACTCGTGCTCTTAACTCCTTCGGTACATATACTCGTATGTTTCTCATTAAACACCCCTGCTGCATCGCAAATTCGGTTTGATTAATTCCAAATCTGTCCTTGGAATCACATTCCCTCCCGAACTGCAATGCCTTTATTAAAGTTTTAACTTGCTCATCTCTTTCAGTTGCTTTGCTTAATTGATCCACTGTAACAGGCAATTTCGTGATGGCGTCAACTTCAAGTAAATCGATTTCCTCAATGGCATTGTACTTTTCTGCTACAGGTAAACGTGACATTGCATCGGCATTTGCATTTTCTTTTGATTTTCTATACCGAATGTCATAGTCAAATGATTCAAGAAAAATTGCATAATGTTGCATACGTGTAGCTGAAAGTGTTGGTAGTCCTCTATGTGGTGACAAAATCTGGGATATTGGCTTGTTGTCAGTGACTAAAGTAAATCGCCTAGCATACACGTACTGGTAGAATTTTTTAATACCAAAGATGATCGCGTATGCTTCCCTATCCACTTGACTGTATTTTTGTTGAACTTTTGATAGTGTTTGTGATGCGTATTGAATAGGCCTTTCGCTCTTATCTGGGTAGACATGGCTGAGAACTGCACCCACTCCGTATGGACTAGCATCTGTTGCCAGTATTAATGGCAATTTTGGATCGTAATGGGCTAATATCACATCTGACTGCATCTGTTTTTTTACTGATTGAAATGATTTTTCACAATCCTCATCCCAATAAAAAAATACCTTGTCCTTTAAAAGGTTATTTATAGGATATAAAATCGTACTCAACCCTTTTAAAAATCTTCCATAGTAATTTATGAGACCCACGAAAGCTCTTACTTCGTCTTTATTGCTTGGCTGTTTCATGTTTTGTATCGCGTCAATTTTGCTTCTCATTTTATGAATTCCATTGCAGTCTATCATATACCCACAATATTCTATACGATCTACCATAAATTCAGACTTATCCAAATTTACTCGCATATTGTAATGATTTAATCTTCGAAGTACTTCTTCCAAACGCTGTAAGTGAACCGAATCATTTTCCGCTGTGATTTTTATGTCATCTAAAAACACTTTTACACCTGGGATATCACTCAAAATTTGCTCCATATGCCGTTGCCATTTTGCTGGTGCACACGCTATCCCAAACATCATTCTTTTAGGCCGATATAACCCTTTATGGGTGCTCAACGTTAGATAATCACGATCATCTGGGTGTATTTCTAACTGCAAGTAGGCTTTGGACAGGTCGATTTTTGTAAATTTTTTTCCCCCAGCCATTGAGGTGAATAGTTCATCAATTGATGGCAACGGATATTCATCGATATTTAAAAATTTGTTGACTGTGGCTTTATAATCGCCACAGATTCGAACTTGGTTATTTCGCTTGCGAACAGCAACTATCGGTGTAGCCCACTCACACGTATCCACTGGTTCCAAAATATCGCTTGCCACTAACTTCTCCAGTTCATCTTCAACCGCTTTTATTAATGGAAATGCCACGCGACGCGCTTTGATGAAAATCGGGGAGGCATTTTCTTTCATATGTAACCGTGCCTGTATTCCTGTGATTTTTCCTGCTGTTTTGGAAAATACCTTAGGGTACTTATTAACTAGTTCGTCAATTACTGAGAATTTAGCTTTGTCTTGTTGTATTTGCATTACTGTATCTAATTGTTTTTTGAAAAGTTGACCCCAATCTAATTTGATCTGTCGAAGCCATTCACGACCCAGCAAAGGGTTTCGTTGCGATCGAACGATGTACATTTTGAGGTTAACCACGTTTTGCTTTGTTTTAACCTTGACGTTAACATAACCAAAGCATTCCAGCTTCTTTCCGCAAAAACTAACCAGCTCCGTATCGTTTTCTTGTAAATGAAGTTTGCCAAATTGTTTCTTTGCATCTGATAGACCGACAACAGTTACAGGTGACCCAGTATCTATTTGAAAAATAAAAGGAATGTCATTAACAATAAGTTCGCAACACATTTTGGAACGAAGTGTTACCTGGCTTGGGTCGTCGATTTGCAAAAGCTCATCTGATATGTGGCAGATTTCATCAACACAAATGTTCTCGGCACCGGTCTCTTCTTCTAATTGATTTGTAGCTCCTCTTCCATTTCGTCTCATCTTAAAACAAGCTCGCTGTAGATGCCCCTTTGTATTGCAGTATGAGCACATTGAGTTTTTATACTTGCATTTGGTTGCTAAATGCTCCGTGCTGTTACACCGATAACAAACAAAATTCGTCGATGCCGATGTTCTTATTGGATTTGTACTTGATTTATTTTCCCAAGTGTTTTTTTTCTTTTTGTTATTTTCTTTTACGAAATTCACATCAGATGTCAATTCTTTCTCTTTGTGTAACTCCGCACCACCTTTTTCTGATACCTCTATGGCCTTGGCGGTGTCTAGTGCTGACGATAGAGTAAGTTGTTCTTTTTCTAGAAGCCGATTTTGAATGCGTTGATTTTTTAGACCAAATACAAATTGGTTTCGTAAAGCGGTTTGTAAGTATGAACCAAACTTACATCCAATTGATAAACGCCTAAGTGCATTCAGAAATTCTTCACAGGTTTCTTCGTCCTGCTGTTTTCGCAAATGGAAGCGATAGTTTTCCAATATTTCATTTGGAGTTGGGTCGAAGAACTCGGATAAAGTTTTAATGATGTCGTCATAGGATTTGGTTGATGGTTTGTCTGGTGACACTTTATCGCAAAGAACGTTGTATGCTTCACTTCCCATGTAGTGGAGGAGCAATTTGACCTTTTTTTCAATAGGGTGGTCAAAAAGGCCAATCGCAGTCTCAAATCTATCAACCCAACGGCTCCATTTGATATTTTTGTCATATGGTTCGATAGAAAATGGAGTTTGGAGTGACTGAACAACTACGGGTTGTGTCATATTTTAATTTCACTGAATATCGAATTTTTTTTTATCTGTATATAATGTTAACTCGTGTATGTATTTATTTAATATCAATTAAAAAAAATCTATTCATGCAGTTTGTTTTATTTCTTTTTTTGTATTGTAAGACCGCGTGCTTCTTTTTTTTTTAAGCTTTTCTCATTGATTTTCTTTAATTTGTGAATCCGCTCTATCCTCGTCGCCACTTATTGTATCGTTACTCAAATAATACACAGTAATCCTTGGACTTTAGTTATTTATTCAATATTTCATATTATATTATTTAAGTGTTGATTGCTCAAAGGTTATTAACAGACTGAATACATAAAGTAACTTAGGTATTTGACAATTGAGAGTTTGGAGAAAGAGAATCATAATTGACACGATATAACACACACCGAGGAATAATACGCTCGCAAAAGTTAATCTGATCATTATTAAAGTGACAGCAGTCAAAAGGACCAATTCCGAAGAATATTTCCAGTTTAAAAACAACGCATCTATAAAAAAACACCAGTACTACCCGTTAAAAGCGGATAAGCTTAAACGGGTCTTGAAAACTGTTTTTTTTTTAAATAGTCTTAAAAATATATAGATAGCAGTTTTGACAGATTTTGGATTTTTGGTGTTTAAAATATCGAACATATTAAAAATATGGAACTCCATGTTAAAAATGTTTTAAAATCACCTGGTTTTCAAGAATTTGATATTATCTTGCCCACTTCAACTAAAATTAAACATTAGGCCCTTTGCCATCAGTATAAAACGTTTATCAATACAAATCCACACACAAATCCTTCCCTGCCATTGATATGATAAGACAAACAAAATAACTTTCAACTGCCACGCCCCTAGCAGACTAATTTATTGCATTTAACTTCCCCAAATTTAGTCCAATAAACGGCCAAAACGATTGTCTGATGGTTCTTTATCTCAGCAAGCAAAATAATGACTTGGTGATGTGAACTGTCGCGTCGTCGTTGCTTCGTCGTTGTCATCGTCATTCTATAAGCCGCAAACAAGAATGTGGAGCTACAGAGCTGTGTCGACATCTGGCATCGCCTTCCCAGTTTGAAATAGTACAAAACCGCCTACTTTTTTTCTCCGATTTTCGAAATTCTTCTTAAAAATGTTCAATTTTTTTTTAATCTTTAAATTATTGTTTTTTAATTTGAAAATAAAGAAAAAGTAGATTAAATTGATGGCAGTGTGAACATGTGAAGCAAATGATTTTCATATACACACGAGATAGTAGAGGCTAAAGAGAAAGTGTTGATACTATTTTCACATATTTTCAAGTCGAAAGTCTATTTTCGAATTGAATGAGAAGCCTATGGAGCGGAGGGTACATCAGTTGTATGTGAATGTGCAAAAGGGAGGCGTTCCCATGGGAGCTATGTATATGTATCCAATGGGACATAAATTGTTTTGCTGACATAATTTGTTGTTGAAAATTTTTCATCTTACAAAAATAGATGAAGAAATGAACTTAATTAAAAAGCTTAACAGCGAATAGGTTGTCTTTAGTATGAGTTTAATAAATATTCAAATGCTCCCAATTATATGAATAAATAATCGAGTAAAAGAGTTTCATTTAACATCAATTAAGTCAAATAATAAAAAAGTTCCATCTGGTGATAAAATAGAACACTAAAAGGTGTGCCTCAGGGCAACCATTTTGGTCCGCATTTCTTTAGTTATTCATTGAAACAATTTAATATAGCACTCAAAGGTGTGTTTCAAGGCAACCATTTGCTCTTTTATTCTTAATTGAGGCAGTTAAGAATATTATCACATCTTCGTAGTTCAAGATTTAAAGCTATAACTTTAAACAAGATGTGTTCAAACCTTAAAGACTAATTAGATAATAACATCACAAAACCATTAAAATTATTCAAGCATCACCCTTTTGCATTAAAAATTTTACCCTAGTGAAATCTCAGTTAAGATTGATTTGTCTTGTCAAAATTGAAGAGCACAAAAATTGAAATGCTTGTCAGAAACTATACTTTCAGTAGTACCAACCAAGCTGACATATCCAATCAGTCATACTTCTGCAAAATCTCTCGCGTTTTTTTTTTGTGTACTTTTGGATACAAAACATTCAATCTTAATTAAGAATTTCGCAAGGGCATTATCTGTCACTAGCTATACGTACCTACTCAAAGACCTGTTGGGATCAAATTCAATTACTCATGTTCACTTCAATTTACACCCTCTATATGCTAAATGTGAAGCTTCTGAAAAACAACAAAAACAACCAACAACGACGACGTAGACTACGACGAAGAGTAACGTCGACGACGACGCTAATAAGCCCTGTTACAGCAAAATCATAGAATTTCACTTTGAAAGCCCTAAAATCAAATCGATCAAAATCGCGAATTAATACGGATGTACTTATTATGTATGGGTAGATGATATTCGTCTATCTTCATGCTTTATGCGGCACGTGTCAAAAAAAGGCAAAACCCAATTGGCCCGGGGTTGGGTTGGGTTTCTTGTCTAATTTCAGTGTCGACTTCGACTCAAGTCGAGGCAAGACATGTTGTTCTAACATGGATATCATTTTGTACCGACTACCTACGCTAAAATTATTATCATGTTCCTGACATCCCTTGTTTAGTAAGGAAGCACTCTGTACTCATTCATCCCGTCATCCTTTTTTGACACGACAGCGTCTACGACGAATACTACGCAGCACACAAAGTAATATTTTAACAAAGATTTCGAATTAGAAATTCATTTTTTCTCGAGAGGATGTTCTAATTTTCATATCATTCATTCGCAGGATATACGATTTGAGTATTGAAATTATTGTAAACCTATGAATGAAGGCGAAAAGTCCTTCATATAATTCCGCCCTTCACTTTGCCGAAGCTTAATGGTTAACTTAATTACAATTATTCCTTCCACACTCAGCCAGGACCAGGCCATCAGGACTCACTCCCAGAGACGATAACAAATGACGGATGATTGAATATGAAAGCGATAATTAATAATCCTTAGAAGAAGGCAGACTTACAATTAGTCCTTTGGCCGGCTTAAAATAATATAATCAGACCATCCTGAAGCGAGGCAATCGGAAACGGAATATGTCAAGAGTCTTAAATGGTTTTCCTTCTTTTTTTTAGACGGTCGGTGGTGGGTCGACCAGTCAGTCAGTCATTGGGAAAAGAATACACAACTTAAGGACTTTAATTTCGAAGAATTTCAATACCGGAAAATGTCCCGTTTTGAGAGTTCCATGTCTATACTTATAGTGAAAGCGAAGCCACCGATGCTATTGCTGCTTCTGTTTTTCTTGTGTCTTGTGAACTTGAGCAAAAAACTAAGGCGTATGCCGAGCGAGATTTCTTAGGGGAGATAATTAATCCTTGGCGCAAAAAGTTTGTCCCTTATTTTTCCTATATAACAGAGAACAGTAGGAAGGTATATGTAGACGAACTCGTAAGTTGTTGCTCTAAAGCTAGTATGTTTTTATTTCCACTTTTTGTTATAGCTTTGTTCAAAAATAATTGGAAAGTATTTTACGCTCGAGGAAGTTTTGGTCCTGGCAGCAGTACTAATTAAATAAACAAAATCACGAGCAGGGTTTCAATTTAGTTTAGTTTTTTTTTTGTATTTTGTATTTCAAATCTTACTCCTGATGTTTTTTGTACCTACTTTTGTTTTCATTGATTTCAAACGAAGACGAAAAAGGTGAAAAGTTTAAGCTGTTTGCTGATTAGGCAAATCAATGGATGGAGAGTTTAATTTACGACTTGTGATTCCTTTGCTTGTTCAAATATATAAACCTTCTTACTTATGTATAAAAAGGATATTTCACATCTACCCAAATACATACATACATATATAAACGATGATGATGATGATTCCGTTATAATATCGTAAACTTTCACAAAGACCATTTAAATATTAATTGCTAAGTTTGTTTGCCTTTGGTCTCATTAGGTGAAGTGAATGTCCTTGTTCTCCCTCGTGTTTCACTTAAAGGTAAAGTATAGTTAAGTAGGTAAAGTTGTTGCTTTGCTTTGATTGTGTGAATAGAAGATTAAAGGAATTCATCGTCATCATCATCATCATCAGGATTGGCATGATGATGACTTTGTTTGGATTTTGTATTGGAATGTTGTCAAATGGAATTTATATATTTGAAATGTTTGTCCTTGAATGACAAGTATTTGTAATCCCTTTAGCATTGGGAAGGTATAATATGCCTTGCTCAGCGCATACCTTTATAAGTTTAAGTGCGGGCGTTAAATATCTTTGATGACTTAAGTCGACTTAGACAAATAAATTATATAAATATTGGAAAGCTTTTGCGAAGTAATATTTGACTTTGCTGCTTAAAGTTGCTATTTATTGCATTGAATGGTGAGAGTGAGGATTAAATGTTGTAAATCAGAATTTAGAAACAAAAACTGCTAGATAATGTTTTTGGAAGGTCTAATGGAAGGATATAAGGTGTGTGAAGTTTTGTCCAACTATTGAAGAACGTTTTCATTACATAGACAATTTATGAATGCATCTAATTTCCCTTTCCTAATTTCCAATAAAATATTTGTCTTACTTTATTTAAGGCATTTAAAATATTATTTAATTGTAGTTTAAAATTTTAATAATAATTACCTGAATTATTTTATTCTTAATAACAATTAATCAATTGAATTTTAATTATGTTTAATTTAAAAAAGTGTTAATTTAATTTAAATTTTATTTTGAAATGATGTGATAAAAAGTCAAATCATAAAATTGTCAACCAACAAGCAAGGGTGAATCCCGGGGGGGGGGGGGGTAAGGGGTTTAATGTATCGCTTATTGTGTATTTATGAAAATACAATTTGTTTTTGACTGATTTAACATTTGTTTGCTAAAAGTACTTTTTTTAACTGAGGACTGGACCAATACCATAAAAATTATCGAAAATCCAGCCCTATTCAAATCGCGTAGATCAAAATCATCAACTTTTGACCAAAGTGCGATCCATGGGAAGGAGGTCTATGAGCTATAAAGCTCAAATAGTCAAGTTGTAAGGGGCGATTTTTTAAAAGCTATACAATTTTTTTTTTTTTTCAAAAAAACACAAAATTCTGAAAAATGCATGAAATATTTATTTGAATCGATAGTACGGTCCATATTATTTAATGTTTAAAGATTATTTCATTCAAATGTTGACCTTGACTGCGCCTCAAATGGTTCATCCGCTTAGTCCAATTTTGGCATACTCTCTCCAACATTTCGGCGGGTATCTCACGAATAAATGTTTTAATATTGTCTTCCAACGTCCGTCCGTTGAAGCGGTCTTATCTGTATAGACATGAGCTTTAACATAGCCCCACCAAAAATAGTCTAAAGGCGTTAAATCGCACGATTTCTGTGACCAATTGACCGGTCCCGAAAGTGAAGAAAATGTTCACCTAACTCACCTCTTAATAATTCCATTGTTGCACGTGGTGTGTGGCATGTGACACCTCTTCTTGTTGAAACCACATATCATGGTCAAGCTCTTGAATTTGGGAAAAAAAAAGTTGGATATCATATCATGGTAGTGCTCACCATTCACAGTTACTTTACGATTCACATCATTTTTGACGAAGTACGGTCCAATGAGGCCACCAGCCCATAACACACACCAAACTGTGACTTTTTCTGGATGCATTGGTAGCTCTTGCAATACTTCTGCCTGATATTCACTCCAAAATCGAAAATTCTGCTCTTTTAAGTACCCATTGAGCCAAAAATGAGCTTAGTCGCTGAACACAATGTTAAGTTAAAAAAAGTGGATCTTCGTCCAACTTTCCTAGAGCCCATTCACCAAAAAATTTACCTTGCAGTAGGTCGTTCGGCTTCAATTCTTGCACCATCTATATGTGAAAGGTATCACACCTAAGTCCTTCCTCCAATTCCAATTTTCCACATTATTGAGTAACAGAGCCCCAATTGCTGCGAACGGCGACGAATCGAAATTTAATGGCCTGGCCATCATTAACATTGGCCGATACAGCTGTGATATATTCTTCAGTTCGCACTCTACGTGAGCGTGTTGGTGGTTTAATGTCCAACAATGTAAATTTGGTGCGAAATTTAGTCACATAAGCCGAATAGCCGCTTCGGTGGGTCGATTAAACTGACCATAAAATGGAAGAAGAACGTGATGAAGTTTCGTAAACGAGCACGCATTTTGATAATAAAATTCAATAATTTGCAAGCGTTCCTCGTTTGTAAGACAGTTTATGATCAAATTATAGACCAAACTGAAGATGAAGATGCTGTTTGAAACAGTTGGCTTTTAACAAAGAAACTCAAATCTTCGTTTTGACTCAATTTCAAATTTGAAAAAAATTTAGTAATGCTTTAAATTATTTTCTTAAGATCTTTTCTGTGAGAAAGAACATATATTCAAGTTCTTATTACAAGAAACCTGAATAAGAGATCGCCATTTTGATGTTAAGTTGCCTTTTAATTCCTCAAAAACACGACTTCAATTTCATCCTAACTACTTGCAACTTATACAAACTGTAAGGCAAGTTTTGCATTCGTAAGAAAGTAAGTCGAAAAAAGTAGGGACCCCAATTCCGTCCGTATCTCCTTCTGTCTGTCCTAGTCTCTACAGCCTTCAAATTAAGGCATTTTTTTCATTTCTGTAGGTATTCAAATTTTTTGGTAATTATGTCGAAAACTCGAATTTTCTCAAAAACAAACCGATATAATTTTTTAAGTGTCACTGATTTTTTTTTCTTGATTTGCTCTTAAGAACTGCATACCAAAAATATTTTTAAAGTAAATTGAAAATTTTACACTAAATAATTTTAAATAAAAACCGCTCAAACGATTTTCAAACAAATTTTTTTAACAATTTATTTTTTTTTTGAGAAATCCAATGGCGTTTTAGTTTGGATACATCGTTGGATACAGTGAGCAAGTTGGAGAGGTCCAGAGGCCTCGAGGCAATAAAGGAGCGGAGGCCCCATCGACCCAAAGTATTTTCAAAATAAAGTAAAACATTTTGTTTTCACTCGAGTTTTTAAATAAATTATTTATTGTGAAACCAAGTTAATTCCTTTAGTATTGAAGAAACATAATAAATATAAACCAAAAAAAGAATTTTTTGAAATTAAATTTTAGGTTTATCATTTCGTTGAAGTCCAGTTCTCGAAGTAAATCGTTTCAGTGTATATTTTTTAGGATTTTCATTTTTGAAAATCAGCGCTCTTCAGTGCAATTTGCTACCATCAAAACCAAATACATTCTCGATACAATTTCGAGTTTTGGGAATGTAGATATGAAATTTTGATTTTCGAGAGTTCGGTAGTAAAATAGTTCCGGCGATTGATCTATTCCATAGTCATTTTCCTTTTTGTATGAGTCAATCAAAGACACAAATTGAACCAAGTCATTACCAAGCCTAGGCAGGAATCCAAATCTCGAATGTACAGCTTCATATAGGCATACAATCTTTCAGTAAGAGAAACGGATAGCTGGTATAGTATATTTTATGAATTTAAAGGTAAAATAAATGTGTTAATTGTTTCTGTTTGAAACAGCATTAAAGTCTTGAATTATTGAATGTATTTGTTTCATTTTTCCATCAAATACAGAGTATTTATCTCATAGTGTCCGATGGACACTTCTGGTCAGTTACGTTTGCAAAGTCTACTGGGTTGTTAAGGGTTAAATGGACAAGCAAAACAATATTGAAAGTTTATTGAGCTCCTTTACTCCTTTTGTCTCTTAAACTAATAAAGTATGTATTAAAAATATGTGAATCAATTTTACATTTACACTTTTATAAGTTAACATTTTTGAAGCAAAATTAATGAAAATTTAAAAAAACGATACATTTTATTGAATTATTTTATTTGAATACTTAAATATAACAATCATTAAAATTTTTTTTTTTTTATTATTTAACAGACTCACCCTGTTGTAATTAATCATCTTCAGGAGTTTGACATACATATCCCATATATCGAGCCAAAAATTCAATTGCGTCAATGTGAAATTCCTTAAAAAACTCAATCGCTTCTTTCTCCAAGTATTAACCGCTTAATACAAAGATTCTCCCATCGCTCTCTCTCTACCGCCCAAATTAGTTTCCCCTTTTTCAAAGCGATTGCAATTTTCGCTCAAAGAACAAGAAAAGAAAAGAGAGCGATGACATTTTGCACCAATAGAAATTATTCACATTACAACTCAACTCACCCATATCATCATTAACTTACTAACTCGAATAGATTTAGTTTGAGCTTAAATTCTAAACAAGCCGAGCTTGATAAAATATTTCAGAAGGAGAAATGCCGTGATTAAAGTGACTCGTCTGTGTTTATTAAAGTACGTGTCTGGACATGTCCGTTCATGTTCATTATTGCTTCGATATAGTAAATTCAAGAAATTTCAATATTTTGTTTTCGTTCCGCGATAAGTTAAAGTTAATTGTTAAATAATAAATTGTTTTAAAAGTTATTGTGTGAAGTGTTATATATATATAAAATTGTTTTTAATTAATTGAAAATAACATGGCATTGAACGAAAAGGTAATAAATATTAATTTTTCAATTGGATTTTGATAAAATTGTGTTTTATTTGGCAATGGTTAAGTTCATATATAATTAATATTTTTTCATATATAAATGATGAATTAAATTACTTGTATATATTTTCTTTTACAATTCATTTAATATTTAACATTAAATTATTTTCTTGTATTATTTTTTCAGTAAACCGAATCACAAATCGAGGAAAAATATTTAAGTAGGCCATTTGCAGCTTGGCTGAAGGTTTTCGTTTTTAATTTATTAATTTTTGCAAAATGGTAAGTGATCTTTTATATATTTTAACTATAAGAAAAACTACAAATAAATGAAGTTATTTTATTTTTGTAAACTTGAATACCTTACCCCCCCTAATTGCATTTAATTTTGTATACTTTTGATTTTACCCAACCAAATTTCTTTTAAGTAGGGGTCATAATCCCCCCTTGGGAGATAATTTTTGTAATTTTCATAGGAACTCTCATGAATCCAAAACTATTGTACTGCGTTAAAGGATATGACTCCCATTATATTTTTTATTATTTATTTTTTATGTATGTATGAAAAAAAAATTTATATTGCACTTTGCTTGACAAAAGTATGACTTTTAACTGAGGACAGGGCCATGGGGATGCATGGGCAGTTCTTGAACGGCTTCTGGTTGCTCTTCACTCAAAATGCGGCAATTTTGCTTATTTACGTAGCCATTCAACCAGAAATGAGCCTCATCGCTGAACAAAATTTGTCGATAACAAAGCGGATTTTCTGCCAACTTTTCTAGGGCACATTCACTGAAAATTCGACGTGGCAGATCGTTCGGCTTCAGTTCTTGCACGAGCTGTATTTTATACGGCTTTACACCAAAATCTTTGCGTACAATCTTCCATGTGGTCGAATAACACAAACCCAATTGCTGCGAACGGCGACGAATCGACATTTCACGGTCTTCAGCAACACTCTCAGAAACAGACGCAATATTCTCTTCTGTACGCACTGTAGGCATTCGTGTGGTTGGTTTAATGTCCAATAAAGTAAACTGAGTGCGAAACTTGGTCACAATCGCATTAATTGTTTGCTCACTTGGTCGATTATGTAGACCATAAATCGGACGTAAAGCGCGAAACACATTTCGAACCGTTGGTCGTTAGTAAGTCTATTCATGATGAAATGTCAAAGCATGCTGAGCATCTTTCTCTTTGACACCATGTCTGAAATCCCGCGTGATCTGTCAAATACTAATACATGAAAATCCTAACCTCAAAAAAATCACCCTTTACATAATATTGCTTAAATGCAACAATTTTTTTAAAATGTAATAATGAAAAATAATGATAAAAAAAAGAATGATTTTTGAATTGTTTCGTCCTGGAAAAAATAATAGAAATTAAATTAGTATTGGACTTTTTTTGAAGGGAGAAAGTAACTTAACGGTAAAAGTATTGCAAATTCTTTGACTAATTTGTAGTGGTACCCTTATTATTAATAACTTCTTCCACTATTCACTATTCAACCCCTCGAATTCCATTTGGAATAAGACTCTACAGGTATGGAGTATCATTCATTTAAAATTTTCGATCACAACTCGTCTTTATTTTTTGATTTATAATCTCCTATCCTTTGTTTTAGGATATACCCCAAAAGTGCTGGATTGGATTTAGGTCGGGAGATTGTGATAGCCATTCCATGACATTGATTTTATTTTGTTGTAAGTATGTTTAAGTCAATTTAGAGGGATGCTTCGGTCATTTTCCTGTATGAGCTATTATTTAATTGACACCTCCTCTTCAGTTAATGGTAGAATGGCGGATTTTAATCCACAGAGTAAATCGTATCTGTGATCTGAAATATTTGGCCTACACCAGACGATGAAAAGCATCCCCAAATCATTATATTCCACCACAGTGTTTCACTGTCTTCTTAGTGTTTTTTCGGTTACACTTCTTTTTCTTTAGCCTTTTCACCATACATTTTTCGGAAACCATCATTGGAACCAAACAAATTTATTTTGGTTTCATCGGACCACAAGTCTTTATTCCAATTAAAACGACGATGGAAGTGTTTGATTGCAAAGGCACGCCTTTGTGTAATTTTTTTCTTGCTCGAAACGCCACTTTTGGTAGATTTCTGCCAGAAAGACTTGCTTCTATTAAAAGGTTTCTTATTGTTCTAGCTGTCCTGTCACTGGTCCGTGCAATTAATTTTTCAGTTTTCTTAAAGAATTTATTTTTCTTTCATATTGTTAACAATAGTGTATCAAAATGCGAAGAGAAATTTGCATTCAAAGTATAAATTATGGTAAAAAACATGAACAAAAATGTTTGACCCATTTTTCATTTTAAATCACTTTTTCTTAACTTATGCCCAAAAATGTTCATTTTCCTCTCAGTTCTGGACGTAATGTTATTTATTGTTCGTAAAACATGCAAAAATTATGTCTCGAACATACGGAGCTATGAAAGTACACAGAAAAAAATAAAGTTGTCATATTAACAATCGTCGATAGTCAACCTGAAATTTGGCCAAATTGTCGCATTGACTACCAAAATAGTCAATATGACAACCTTATTTTTAAAAATTGACTACTGGATAGTCAATAGAACAATTTTCGATTGTCAATTTTTTGTAGTCAATATGACAACTGCGGTAGTCAATAGAACAACTTCGGTAGTCAATACGACAATTTGGTTGTCATATTGACTACCCAAAATTCACAATCGACGATTGTTATATTGACTACCCAGTAGTCAAATTAGATTTCAGTTTTCAACAAAAATTGTCGTATTGACTACCGCAGTTGTCCTATTGACTACCGCAGTCGTCCTATTGACTACCGCAGTTGTCATATTGACTACCAAAATTGACTATCGAGAATTGTTGTATTGACTACCGCAGTTGTCCTATTGACTACCGCAGTTGTCATATTGACTACCGCAGTTGTCCTATTGACTACCGCAGTCGTCCTATTGACTACCGCAGTTGTCATATTGACTACCAAAATTGACTATCGAGAATTGTTGTATTGACTACCGCAGTTGTCCTATTGACTACCGCAGTTGTCATATTGACTACCGCAGTTGTCTTATTGACTACCGCAGTTGTCACATTGACTACCGTGGTTGTCATATTGACTACCAGAATTGACTATCGAGAATTGTTATATTGACTACCACAGTTGTCATATTGACTACAGCAGTTGTCCTATTGACTACCGCAGTTGTCCTATTGACTACCGCAGTTGTCATATTGACTACCGAAGTTGTCATATTGACTACCGCAGTTGTCGTATTGACTACTAGAATTGACTATCGAGAATTGTTATGTTGACTACCACAGTTGTCATATTGACTACCGCAGTTGTCCTATTGACTACCACAGTTGTCTTATTGACTACCGCAGTTGTCATATTGACTACCGAAGTTGTCATATTGACTACCGCAGTTGTCGTATTGACTACCAGAATTGACTATCGAGAATTGTTATGTTGACTACCACAGTTGTCATATTGACTACCGCAGTTGTCATATTAACTACTGCAGTTGTCCTATTGACTACCGCAGTTGTCATATTGACTACCAAAATTGACTATCGAGAATTGTTATGTTGACTACCGCAGTTTTCATATTGACTACCGCAGTTGTCATATTGACTACCGCAGTTGTCTTATTGACTACCGCAGTTGTCACATTGACTACCGTGGTTGTCATATTGACTACCAGAATTGACTTTCGAGAATTGTTATATTGACTACCACAGTTGTCATATTGACTACCGCAGTTGTCCTATTGACTACCGCAGTTGTCCTATTGACTACCGCAGTTGTCATATTGACTACCGAAGTTGTCATATTGACTACCGCAGTTGTCGTATTGACTACCAGAATTGACTATCGAGAATTGTTATGTTGACTACCACAGTTGTCATATTGACTACCGCAGTTGTCCTATTGACTACCACAGTTGTCTTATTGACTACCGCAGTTGTCATATTGACTACCGCAGTTGTCGTATTGACTACCAGAATTGACTATCGAGAATTGTTATGTTGACTACCACAGTTGTCCTATTGACTACCGCAGTTGTCATATTGACTACCGCAGTTGTCGTATTGACTACCGCAGTTGTCATATTGACTACCGCAGTAGTCATATTGACTACCGCAGTTGTCGTATTGACTACCAGAATTGACTATCGAGAATTGTTATGTTGACTACCACAGTTGTCATATTGACTACCGCAGTTGTCCTATTGACTACCACAGTTGTCTTATTGACTACCGCAGTTGTCATATTGACTACCGCAGTTGTCGTATTGACTACCAGAATTGACTATCGAGAATTGTTATGTTGACTACCACAGTTGTCATATTGACTACCGCAGTTGTCATATTGACTACAGCAGGTGTCGTATTGACTACCGCAGTTGTCATATTGACTACCGCAGTTGTCGTATTGACTACCGCAGTTGTCATATTGGCTACCGTGGTTGTCATATTGACTACCAGAATTGACTATCGAGAATTGTTATATTGACTACCACAGTTGTCATATTGACTACCGCAGTTGTCTTATTGACTACCGCAGTTGTCATATTAACTACCGCAGTTGTCCTATTGACTACCGCAGTTGTCATATTGACTACCAAAATTGACTATCGAGAATTGTTATGTTGACTACCGCAGTTGTCATATTGACTACCGCAGTTGTCATATTGACTACCGCAGTTGTCTTATTGACTACCGCAGTTGTCACATTGACTACCGTGGTTGTCATATTGACTACCAGAATTGACTATCGAGAATTGTTATATTGACTACCACAGTTGTCATATTGACCACCGCAGTTGTCCTATTGACTACCGCAGTTGTCCTATTGACTACCGCAGTTGTCATATTGACTACCGAAGTTGTCACATTGACTACCGTGGTTGTCATATTGACTACCAGAATTGACTACCACAGTTGTCATATTGACTATCGCAGTTGTCTTATTGACTACCGCAGTTGTGATATTAACTACCGCAGTTGTCACATTGACTACCGTGGTTGTCATATTGACTACCAGAATTGACTATCGAGAATTGTTATATTGACTACCACAGTTGTCATATTGACCACCGCAGTTGTCCTATTGACTACCGCAGTTGTCATATTGACTACCGAAGTTGTCACATTGACTACCGTGGTTGTCATATTGACTACCAGAATTGACTATCGGGAATTGTTATATTGACTACCACAGTTGTCATATTGACTATCGCAGTTGTCTTATTGACTACCGCAGTTGTCATATTAACTACCGCAGTTGTCCTATTGACTACCGCAGTTGTCATATTGACTACCGCAGTTGTCGTATTGACTACCGCAGTTGTCATATTGGCTACCGTGGTTGTCATATTGACTACCAGAATTGACTATCGAGAATTGTTATATTGACTACCACAGTTGTCATATTGACTACCGCAGTTGTCTTATTGACTACCGCAGTTGTCATATTAACTACCGCAGTTGTCCTATTGACTACCGCAGTTGTCATATTGACTACCAAAATTGACTATCGAGAATTGTTATGTTGACTACCGCAGTTGTCATATTGACTACCGCAGTTGTCATATTGACTACCGCAGTTGTCTTATTGACTACCGCAGTTGTCACATTGACTACCGTGGTTGTCATATTGACTACCAGAATTGACTATCGAGAATTGTTATATTGACTACCACAGTTGTCATATTGACCACCGCAGTTGTCCTATTGACTACCGCAGTTGTCCTATTGACTACCGCAGTTGTCATATTGACTACCGAAGTTGTCACATTGACTACCGTGGTTGTCATATTGACTACCAGAATTGACTACCACAGTTGTCATATTGACTATCGCAGTTGTCTTATTGACTACCGCAGTTGTGATATTAACTACCGCAGTTGTCACATTGACTACCGTGGTTGTCATATTGACTACCAGAATTGACTATCGAGAATTGTTATATTGACTACCACAGTTGTCATATTGACCACCGCAGTTGTCCTATTGACTACCGCAGTTGTCATATTGACTACCGAAGTTGTCACATTGACTACCGTGGTTGTCATATTGACTACCAGAATTGACTATCGGGAATTGTTATATTGACTACCACAGTTGTCATATTGACTACCGCAGTTGTCATATTAACTACTGCAGTTGTCCTATTGACTACCGCAGTTGTCATATTGACTACCAAAATTGACTATCGAGAATTGTTATGTTGACTACCGCAGTTTTCATATTGACTACCGCAGTTGTCATATTGACTACCGCAGTTGTCTTATTGACTACCGCAGTTGTCACATTGACTACCGTGGTTGTCATATTGACTACCAGAATTGACTTTCGAGAATTGTTATATTGACTACCACAGTTGTCATATTGACTACCGCAGTTGTCCTATTGACTACCGCAGTTGTCCTATTGACTACCGCAGTTGTCATATTGACTACCGAAGTTGTCATATTGACTACCGCAGTTGTCGTATTGACTACCAGAATTGACTATCGAGAATTGTTATGTTGACTACCACAGTTGTCATATTGACTACCGCAGTTGTCCTATTGACTACCACAGTTGTCTTATTGACTACCGCAGTTGTCATATTGACTACCGCAGTTGTCGTATTGACTACCAGAATTGACTATCGAGAATTGTTATGTTGACTACCACAGTTGTCCTATTGACTACCGCAGTTGTCATATTGACTACCGCAGTTGTCGTATTGACTACCGCAGTTGTCATATTGACTACCGCAGTAGTCATATTGACTACCGCAGTTGTCGTATTGACTACCAGAATTGACTATCGAGAATTGTTATGTTGACTACCACAGTTGTCATATTGACTACCGCAGTTGTCCTATTGACTACCACAGTTGTCTTATTGACTACCGCAGTTGTCATATTGACTACCGCAGTTGTCGTATTGACTACCAGAATTGACTATCGAGAATTGTTATGTTGACTACCACAGTTGTCATATTGACTACCGCAGTTGTCATATTGACTACAGCAGGTGTCGTATTGACTACCGCAGTTGTCATATTGACTACCGCAGTTGTCGTATTGACTACCGCAGTTGTCATATTGGCTACCGTGGTTGTCATATTGACTACCAGAATTGACTATCGAGAATTGTTATATTGACTACCACAGTTGTCATATTGACTACCGCAGTTGTCTTATTGACTACCGCAGTTGTCATATTAACTACCGCAGTTGTCCTATTGACTACCGCAGTTGTCATATTGACTACCAAAATTGACTATCGAGAATTGTTATGTTGACTACCGCAGTTGTCATATTGACTACCGCAGTTGTCATATTGACTACCGCAGTTGTCTTATTGACTACCGCAGTTGTCACATTGACTACCGTGGTTGTCATATTGACTACCAGAATTGACTATCGAGAATTGTTATATTGACTACCACAGTTGTCATATTGACCACCGCAGTTGTCCTATTGACTACCGCAGTTGTCCTATTGACTACCGCAGTTGTCATATTGACTACCGAAGTTGTCACATTGACTACCGTGGTTGTCATATTGACTACCAGAATTGACTACCACAGTTGTCATATTGACTATCGCAGTTGTCTTATTGACTACCGCAGTTGTGATATTAACTACCGCAGTTGTCACATTGACTACCGTGGTTGTCATATTGACTACCAGAATTGACTATCGAGAATTGTTATATTGACTACCACAGTTGTCATATTGACCACCGCAGTTGTCCTATTGACTACCGCAGTTGTCATATTGACTACCGAAGTTGTCACATTGACTACCGTGGTTGTCATATTGACTACCAGAATTGACTATCGGGAATTGTTATATTGACTACCACAGTTGTCATATTGACTATCGCAGTTGTCTTATTGACTACCGCAGTTGTCATATTAACTACCGCAGTTGTCCTATTGACTACCGCAGTTGTCATATTGACTACCGCAGTTGTCGTATTGACTACCGCAGTTGTCATATTGGCTACCGTGGTTGTCATATTGACTACCAGAATTGACTATCGAGAATTGTTATATTGACTACCACAGTTGTCATATTGACTACCGCAGTTGTCTTATTGACTACCGCAGTTGTCATATTAACTACCGCAGTTGTCCTATTGACTACCGCAGTTGTCATATTGACTACCAAAATTGACTATCGAGAATTGTTATGTTGACTACCGCAGTTGTCATATTGACTACCGCAGTTGTCATATTGACTACCGCAGTTGTCTTATTGACTACCGCAGTTGTCACATTGACTACCGTGGTTGTCATATTGACTACCAGAATTGACTATCGAGAATTGTTATATTGACTACCACAGTTGTCATATTGACCACCGCAGTTGTCCTATTGACTACCGCAGTTGTCCTATTGACTACCGCAGTTGTCATATTGACTACCGAAGTTGTCACATTGACTACCGTGGTTGTCATATTGACTACCAGAATTGACTACCACAGTTGTCATATTGACTATCGCAGTTGTCTTATTGACTACCGCAGTTGTGATATTAACTACCGCAGTTGTCACATTGACTACCGTGGTTGTCATATTGACTACCAGAATTGACTATCGAGAATTGTTATATTGACTACCACAGTTGTCATATTGACCACCGCAGTTGTCCTATTGACTACCGCAGTTGTCATATTGACTACCGAAGTTGTCACATTGACTACCGTGGTTGTCATATTGACTACCAGAATTGACTATCGGGAATTGTTATATTGACTACCACAGTTGTCATATTGACTATCGCAGTTGTCTTATTGACTACCGCAGTTGTCATATTAACTACCGCAGTTGTCACATTGACTACCGTGGTTGTCATATTGACTACCAAAATTGACTATCTAGAATTGTTATGTTGACTACCGCAGTTGTCATATTGACTGCCGCAGTTGTCATATTGACTACCGCAGTTGTCTTATTGACTACCGCAGTTGTCATATTGGCTACCAAAATTGAGTATGAAGAATTGTTATGTTGAATACCCAGTAGTCAAAATAGATTACGGTTTACAGACAAAATTGTCATATTGACTACCGCAATTGTCCCATTGACTACTACTGTTGTCATATGGACTACCACGGTTGTATAACTGAAGTCGAAAAAAAATTGTGGGATGCGACCCACACTGATAACTTCCCATCCCTTCAGTTAATTTCCCTTGCTTAAAATTTTAATAAAATTTTCAGAATAATATTTTGTTTTGAGATAATTTATTTGAATACAATATTTGTTTGTTCTCTTAACACTTGATTCGATTTCCTTATTAGTTTTTGCAGGTTTTCGTGTTTTGTAAAAAAAGTTGTTAGTTAAATATTTCGAAAAAATGTACTGAAAACTTGCAACAATATTTTGAATGTAATGATATAGTTTGATTTCAAAATCTTGTTTTGCTAACGAGATCTTTAGTCAAAAACCGATTTTTACAAATTTTAGGATCATTTCTTGAAAATTTGAATTTCTTATGTAAAGAAATACAGATTGGAGTTTTTTTCGAATAATATTTTACGTTAAAATTTTAACACAAAATAAAATTAATAAGTCAATACATTTCTAATATTCACGAGATATCGAGAATCGAATATAAATTCATACTATTTTTGTAAATTTTATTTTTTATGAAAAAACAGACGGTGGGATTTTTACACAAATTGAACCAAATTTCGAACACATGAGTGATTAGTTCCAAGCCGTAGAGATTATAATTAATTTTTACCTAATTTTACTAGTAGTTTTTATACTTTTTAATTTTTTTAAAAACTTTGAATTTAATCTAGTCAAAGTTTGAGAGAATGTTAAAAACCATAGTTTAAAAGGTTAATAAATGTGGTGTTCGTAAAATATTGGTGACAAAAATTTTTTTCAAAAAACGGACCCATTATAATAACTTCCTATGGGAAGTTAATAATAGTTAGTTAGAAAACCAAAGTGAATATTTAATAGTTGTCTTATCAATAAACGTTAGCTTTCCACAAAAAAAACGTTTGGTGATAGCGAAGCAAACGTATTCAAATTCTCATGGTTTTCATGCACTGTGATCCTTCAGTGTTTGAAAAATATACTTGACTTTTGAAAATATTTTTCAAACATATTGACGGTGATTTAGTTTTACAGGTTTTACAAACAAAATAAGCTTACTGTTTGAAATACGTTCATAAAACTTAATAACTTTTACTTTAAAGAGTTAGAAGTTACAGCTTTAAATAATTTTTTAAATATTTGTATGGCTCTGTAATCGTACAGATTTTTAATAACGAAATCAGTTTTTAATACGTGTTTTTATTATATATATAAGTTTTCTATTGTTCACTTTTGTACTTTTTCATTTTTAATACAATGTTTATAGACAAAGCCTATAAAACTTGAATTCAATATTCGAGAAATAAGATACATATTTCCAAAGATTCCAAATGCATATGCCCGAAATAGTAAAATAATTTAAAATAGTAAAGTATATTGTTAATTTGTCCGTTTCCCTTTTAACAAAAACCAAACCCCACAAGTTTTTCTTTGCCAGACACCTACATGACATAAACAAATAAAAATCTTAAAATATTTAGATTTCGTTCAGTGTACTTGTAATTAAAGTAAGTTTTGCTATATGGTCGCGAAAGTTTTTTCCTATTCAACCTCGATTTTAAAGTGTTTTGGGTGCATGTTCTTATATCAGCATAATATTTAGAAAGTGATTACAAGGTATGTATGTATGTAAAAAAAACGCTATGTTTCTTAAACACATAACTATTTTTTCCAGAATAAATGTATATTTTAAATTCATTTTTTTCAGTGTGCAAAATTTAATTTCCAGACAAAAACGGTAAATCAACATTACAGTTATACGTTGAAACTAAAGTTGTTATATTGACTATTGCGATAGTCAATGTGACAACTCGGTGGTCAATGTGACAACTCGGTAGTCAATGTGACAACTCGGTAGTCAATGTGACAACTCGGTAGTCAATATGACAACTTTAGAATTTTCATTCAGTTTTTAGTTTTTTCCCAAGATCATTATTCTTTCTTGAGCTCTGGCATCTGGTCGCGGAACAATTTCTCTACTAAAATTAAGTGTTTTTTAAAGTTCTTAAATTAAAAATTCATCAAAATTATAAGTCAACGAGTCAACGAGTTTCATTTGTGTATTTTTAAAAACATCTAGAACTTCAATTCAAATAAAATTGCAAGGTAAAATATTCTGAGTAATGAGGTAATGGCGTCCTCTCTTAACTTAATATTTTTCAAAGTCATTAAATTCACATATCAAGTCAACTTATATTATTCAATTGGTGCATTTTAAATTTTTGTGAAGGGAGTGTAAGATTAATCAAATCATGTAATTACAAACAAAAACTCTAAGGTATCCATTCTAAAAAAAATGCTAATTTGAAAACCCAAAAAAAATTAAAATTCTGAAAACCACGTATATCGTATTTTCAACCGCGGTTGTTACATTGAATGTTGAATGTAATCCTATTGACTACCGCAATCATCCTATTGACTATTGCGATAGTCAATGTGACAACTCGGTAGTCAATATGACAACTTTTGAATTTTCTAATTTGTTTGCAGTGTTTTCCAAAAATTATAATTCTTTTTGCTCTAGCTTCGAGTCGCAAAAAAATGTCTCTTCTAAAACTTAATATTTTCAAATTTCGTAGATTCTCAGTTTTAATAAAAAAATTAGTTTTAACTAATAACATAAGGAAGGAAAAAAATTACAAGGTAAACCAATTTATAAATAAGAAAAATAATCAGCGATACGAAGTAATGGCGTCCTCTGTTGACTTAATATTTTCAAAGTCATTTATTCGATATATCAAGTCAACTAAAATTGTTCAACGAATCATTTGTGCGTTTTGAAATATATAATATGTTAGATCAATCTATTTAATTATTTAAAATAATATTCGTGGGTATCAATTCCATAGAAAAAAAAAATTGCTAAGCCAGAAAAAAACATTTAGTGAAATTTATTTGCATCAAATTGAATACCCCGGTTGTCATATTGACTACCGCGATCATCCTTTAAACTATTTAGCTTTTAATTATTTGACAAAAATCTTCGTTTTTCTTGAGTTATCAAAATTAACTTTCAATTATTAAAATTGTTTAAAAATTTAAAAAGCGTCATTAAAGCATTTTGAAACAGTAATGTAACTATGTATATAATTAAAAGGCTGATTGCAACAGCATGATAAGCCACAAAGCCTAAACAAAAAAAATAATCGTTTTCTAGGGCTAACAAATTATACACTCTATGAATATCAATATTTCAAGTCTTACAAGTTTTTTTTTTTAAATTTGGTATCAAAGTGTAGTGTCTATGTATGTATTTCTAGTACGAAATATCATTTTCTTTTCGAATATGTCAAAAAGTTAAATTGTTCAAATTGTTTTTGCTTTTCTAATGAAGTTTTGTCAGAAAAAATTTATAAGGCTGCTTTTCAGTTATTATATATTTCTATGACGTGAATTTCCTGATCTTTATAAAAGCTCATAAGGAAATTAATTGAGATTCTTCACATTTCAATTTTTCCCGAGCACTAAAACACACCTACATAAAATGAAAAAAAAACTCATTGTAATCAACAAAAGAACATAAGACAGTGTGAAATAGGGGAAAAAAACTAGAAAAAACATTTTAAAAATTACACAATATAAAAAAGGAAAATTATAGAACATTGTTTTCTTTTTATTAGACATGAAGTGCTTCATATGCCACTTGAGTTTTACTGTTATAAACGATCTAACAAAACATTTAAGAAGAAAACATGAATTGGGTACTACTAGCACTTTAATGTGCTTTGAAAAGACTTGCGCTCAGTTTTTTACAAATATGGATAGTTATAAGCGACACATTTTACGTAGGCACCGTACTAAAATTGATAATATTGAACATAATAATAATATTATAACAAACAAAATCACTTTGGATACATCAACAATACAGGAGAAATTTAATAACATTACTAACGTTGCTTCAGGTTCAAAAGCAGTTGAGTCCCTAGCAAAGAATGAGAAACAAGATTTTGATCTCAAGGAAAATTTGAACAATATTTTTGAGAACGCTTTGAAATTTTCAACCTTTCTGCACAGTAAAAATAACTTTTTACGGAAGGATGTTATTGATATACAAGAAAGTGTAACAATTTGTTTAATTAGCCCAATATTAAATATATTCAAGCAGTTTGCTCAGACCAAACTTAATAGTGACAGAGATACAGATCTACAAAACCAAATGATCAGCATAGTTGTGAATTGTCAAGACGTTTTTAAAAATTGTGGGACGGACTATACGTTATCACAAAAACTAAAAAAGATGGGATATATGGATGACATAAAAGAGTTCACAGTTACAAGTGATCTCCAACCATTCTTTTCCAGATCAGAATTAGTTTACGGGGAAAAAAAAGTCAAAGGAAGCGTTTTGCCTTTACGTTCCCAGTTCAAAACATATTTTGAGCAAGCAAATAATTTAGCAGATATGTTAAAACATATGGACGAACTTAAGTCTAGTGATAGATACACAAACTTTGTTCAAGGACCAATTTGGAAAAAAAAATGCGAAAAATATGAGTCTAAAACACTCATTCCATACTTTTTATATGCTGATGATTTTTGTGTAAATAATCCACTCGGTTCTAATGCAACAACTCATTCTGTTTGCAATTTTTACTATTCCTATCCATGTGTGCCAATCCAGAATTCGAAACTGGATAGTGTTTTCCTAGCTGCTGTTATTAAATCCAAAGACTTGAAAGAGATTGGAAATGCTCATTGTTTGGAATATTTAATAGCAGAACTTAAATTTCTTGAAGAGAAAGGAGTTGAAATATGTTTAAATGATGGGACAAAACTACAAGTGTATTTCTTACTGGGTCTATTTCTTGGTGACAACTTGGGTGTCAATACACTTCTAGATTTCAGCAAATCATTTTCAAGTGGATCATTTTGTAGGTTTTGTAAAGCCGACAGAAATGATTGCAATACACTTAGCATAGAGAACAAATCTAAAATGCGAAATGTGCAAAATTATACAAGTGACATCATTTCCCAGGATCCCCAAAAGACTGGAATAATGAAAGAAAGCTGTTTCAACAAAATACCTTCTTTCCATGTGGTAGAAAATTTTTGCGTGGACGCAATGCATGACATATGCGAAGGTATTCTTCATTATGATATATGTCAAATAATTTTGTATATGTTGCAAGATAAACACTATATACCATCGTTGTCAATTATGAATCAAAGGAAACAAACTTTTGATTATGGATCAACAGAAATAGGTAATTTTTCAGGAGAAATTAAAATTCATCATTTAAAGAAGAAACATTTGAAAATGACAGCAAGGGAAATGTTAACTTTTGCAATGTATCTGCCCTTGATGATAGGAGACTTAATCCCAAGTGAAGATGAAGTCTGGAAATTCCTTATACTACTCAACGATATAATTGATTTAATACTTTGTTTCGAAGTAACAAATAATATGGTGGAAACTCTGGAACAAAAAATAAAAATACACAACGATCAATATGTTAAACTTTTTAAAGACAATTTAAAACCCAAATTTCACTTTTTGACACACTACCCCACAATTTTAAGGAATTCAGGGCCCGTTAGAAATTTCTGGTGTTTCAAATTCGAAGCTAAGCACAAGGCCTTTAAAATATATGCCCACTCTATTACATCACGGAAAAACATATGCTTAACTATTGCTAAAAAATTTCAGCTTAAATTCGCAAGCGATATCCTTCATTTGAAAATCAATCGTATCGAATATGAAATTGATACAAAACATAAATGTGAAACCGTGTTTATAAACGTTATCCACAGGAAACTTAATCTAAAGGAAGATGCAAGGTTAAGTTGTTATAATCATATAACTTTTAAAGGAATTAAATACAGTTCTGGTCTCTACGTTGCCACATGTTTTGGCGATTATAAATTTTTTTTAATTAAAACAATAGTTCAAGTTGAACATAGTATTCACCTGTTCTGCCAGCAGCTACTAGAGTTAAAATTTAACTTTCATTTTTCAGCTTTTGAAATAGATTCAGAAATTTTTGGAGAGTATCACATAATTAAATTCTCTGAAATACTCGGACCTCCTTTTACTATTATCCATTCACATAAAGGAAAAAAGTTTATAAAAATTAAAGAATTTTTTTTATACAACTAAAAAATGGGAGATACTGAAGCTCAAGATTATGTACAGTTAGGAGAAGGGTCCGGTTCTCAAAATAACAGAGAAGCGGAAGAACTTGAAATTCAAAATATTATATCAAACGAAACTGAGCCACAGACTAACACTACAAGTATTGAACTTTTAAATGATTCTCAAGACGTACACTTATTTACATTGAGTGGACAAGAATGCCTTGAATTATCTTCTTTAATTAACTTACCTGGACCTACAAAACACCCCGAAGACATACCCTTAAGAAACCTGTTGAAAAGCTGGAATCAAGAACATTTGTATGACGTTCTAAACGGTAAGTTTGTATATGTATTTAAGGTACTTTTTCAAAACAAGTTTGTCGTAGATATATGTCTACATAAGGTTTCATTATTCTTCGGAATATATTTTAACTTTTCTAAGTTATAACGTTTTTGAAAAATTGAATTTAGAACTTGCGAAAAACATAATTTTTTCCATATTTTTGGCTAAGACAATATTGGCTAAATAAACAAAAAAGACTATGTTTTTCACAAAACTAACTATAAATGCCAGTCAACTTTTCTTTACCCTTAAAACAACTCAGTGCTTTGTTTTTAAAAATTGAATATGATTTTAGCTTAATGTTGATTTATAGAATAATGTAAGAAGTCAAGACTTTAAATAAACACTGTGTTATTTTTTCAAACTCGGACAAATAATTCAACCATTTTAATGCAATAATTATTAATATAAATAATAGATAAATAAATAAAATAAAATAAAGTAAAATAAAATATAAGTAATCAAAAATTGTTTAGAATGTTAATTAATAATAACTTTAAACCAACATTACTTTGATTTTAACGTTTGGCTTAAATAGTCACGCTTTTGAGATAAAAGTTCCATCTTTAGCTCCTACAACTGCGAGATAAGAGTGACACAGTTGTAAGAGCCCAAAGATGTTACTTGATTTCGAAACGAGTCACTATATTAAAAAATCAAAAATTGTGTTAACATTCTAATATATAATTTTTTTATTTATCTTTTATTAAAAATAAACACTTGAAGACGAAAAACCGACAACATGTATTAATGTTTGCTTATTTAAAAGATTGTCCTTATTCATATTTTCCATACAGATGCGGGCATTGACGTAGAAATTCTGAAAATTATAAAGTGGTATCATATCCAAGCAGTATTAAAGAATTTTATGATAAGCGACCAAATCGTTTTTGAACGTAATATTGAGCAATGGCGCAAAGATATTGGTGCGCCGTTAGTTATTTCATTTCCAGAGTCAGATTATGCATTTAGTCCAACACATTCTTCCTCAATGTCGTCAATTCATAGTCTTTCACCATCATCGCCATCGCAATCACCAGAGCCAAATGAAAGCTACATCAGCTTGTCCACAATTCTCGAAGAAAAAAATAGAGGAAAGCAGTTGATGGAGTTTTACAAAAGAAATAATTGCTTTCAACAACAACAACGTGACTTACTAATTAATCTGATTGCCACCTATTTCGACGAAAATAACATCCATCTTTCCCTTTGTTCAAGTCAAAAATTAGAAGAGGAAATAACTCATATGTTTCCTTCTGAAAAAACTGAGTTTTATCGAATGGGAAAAAGAGGGAAAATTTATTTCAAATACTTCAATTTAAGAAGACACTCACGGAAATTGAAACCTGCAAAGAGAAAACTTATTTCTCCACAAAAAAAAACTAATAAATCATTCCGTAAGTACAACAAATAACGAATTAGTAGTATTAAAAACGGACTTTATTAACAGATTAAACTTACAATTTTAGATCCAGAGACAGATGCCGAAACTTGTTTGAATAGCCTGAAGTATGATAATTTATCAGTCGAAGAATTCGATAGTTTGTGGGCGTCATGTAGCCAATTTCGACTGAACGATATATTTAACTCCACAAAACAAACCGAAATATTTGAAAAATGGCCCTTTTATAAAAAACCCAATGGATATAGACTGGTAAGTTGAATAAGAAAAGACGTTTATGTTTTTCAAGCTTCTGTTTTCCATAAAATCACATAAAATATATTCTAAAAACTTTGGCGCACAAGGTTAAATAACCTATTTTTAACTGTTTAAAAATGTACTAGTTAGCGATTTACTAAGTAATTACTTAGTGCGTCCAAAATGTTAAACCTTTCTCTTGATAACTAGTTAACTGTCTTTTATTAAAACAAGAGCATCGAAACATGTCTAAAAAGTAACAGTTGGTGAAAATAAACAAAGCAATTACGCTTAAGCGGACCTGTTATTTACAATTCCCAACTGTTGCCTGGACCATTCCCACCACTGCAATGCTCTCATAAGATTTTATCTTTAGCAAATCATCTTTCAAGCTTGTTTAAAATGGCCATAACATTTAACCTAATCGTTTAAAATATTGAATCTTTGTTTCCAAGGGTTAGAAACTTTTCATTCAAGTTTTATATTTAAAAAAAAAAAACTTCATATATTTTCTATTTGTATTTGTACACAATATTGGAAGTTAGTTATGTAAAATTATTTTTTCATGAAAAATTTAATTTTTGTTTAAAAAAAAAATTAAAATCAATTGAGTTTTTTATTTCCAAGATATAAAGTTTTTCTT
This sequence comes from Eupeodes corollae, assembly GCF_945859685.1. Lineage (NCBI taxonomy): Eukaryota > Metazoa > Arthropoda > Insecta > Diptera > Syrphidae > Eupeodes > Eupeodes corollae. The sequence goes on along the minus strand of NC_079147.1, from coordinate 208,574,656 downwards.
AAACAGTTCTTAAGTGAGCACACATTTATTGATAAACATGTTTACATGTATGTATTTTGTTTCGTTATCAGATCGATAAAGACTTTCAAACGCTATATCCAACCAGCACATCAATACTTTCCTTGTGGCAAGACCATTGGAAAACATTAAAAAACTTCTTGATGGAAAACATTAAGGACAAGAAGGTTACAGAATCATTGAAAGACTTGGGAGATACAAATTTTGGAGAAGGTATGCACAGTTATAAATACGTATTTTTTATATCATGGTTAACCTACAAACAAAATTAAATTTTAAACTATACCTAAATTTTGTCTACATAATCAATTATAGTAATTAATAATAATTATGAATAATAAGTTCATAAATGTGAAACAATTCTTTACTAATGTTAACCTTTTTTATTTTCATTCCTTTCAGATGATTTTGTGCTGGAGATACTTAAAAGTATTCACTTCTACTTATTTCCAACAGCAGCAGTTTCAAGAAAATCTAACACCGGGGCGAAGTCAAGAAGCAAGTTCACCATCAAAGATTCACTGATGGCATTCATCTTTGAAGGGGAGACGACCCAAGTATTAGAGGACCACATAACATTCTTGAAATCCAGAGGTGAAACCATTCAACCTCTAATACTGGCGTTAAGGGAAAAAAATGAGTACTTTATCTTGTTGGATGACTACAAACTAAAGACAACTAATGTCTTAAGAGCTGTGGACATCTGCTTCAAATGCTTCTTTTTATTCAACTTAAAATATCCACCAGCGTGCGAGAATTTCTGGGATTTCATTGAACTTTATTTTTACATGAAAACAAACACAAATAAAACCAAAAAGATGAATCCAAAACTGTCAACAATGCTGCATACGTTAAGTACATAATTTAATTTAATTATAAACATAAGGAACTTAATTTGTTGTTTTTATTTTTGGAGTATTATTTCTCGTATCGCAATGTTTTATAACATCTTTGCTTTGCTAAATATGCTTACTACATTCTTAATAATAAGAGCTATAATTGAATTAATTTAATCGTAGATATTCAATAAAATAAAAGAATTTGTTTTCATTTTTATTTTTGATAAATAATTTCTTGGGTTGCAATGTTTTTTTTTATGTTTAAAAAAATATATAGTTATAAAATAAAATATAAAGTAAGCACATTAAGTAAAAAGACGATGTTAAAAATAATTTCAACCTAAGAAATAAATCAACAATAATAAAAAGAACAGATTAAGATGCTATAGTTTATTACGACACTGTATATATCTATATATTATTGCAAAACAAGTTATTTTAAAGATATATTTAATTATATTTATTAAAAATACCCATATATAAGCGATTAAAATAAATGTACTTAAAACTAAGAAACAAATTTTGTTTTTAATGAAATTTTTATTTTTGAAGATTTTACAGATAGGATACAAACTGGGTGAGATGACCACACAATTTAGATTCTTTTATGTTATCATTTTTAGGATATAGGATACTGACTACTGCAGTTGTCGTATTGACTACCGCAGTTGTCATATTGACTACCGCAGTTGTCGTATTGACTACCGTAGTTGTCATATTGACTACCGCAGTTGTCGTATTGACTACCGTAGTTGTCATATTGACTACCGCAGTTGTCGTATTGACTACCGTTGTTGTCATATTGACTAACGCAATTGTCATATTGACTACCGCAGTTGTCGCATTGACTACCGCAGTTGTCATATTGACTACCGCAGTTTTCGTATTGACTACCGTAGTTGTCATATTGACTACCGCAGTTGTCGTATTGACTACCGTAGTTGTCATATTGACTACCGCAATTGTCATATTGACTACCGCAGTTGTCATATTGACTACCGCAGTTGTCCTATTGACTACCACAGTTGTCATATTGACTACCGCAATTGTCATATTGACTACCGCAGTTGTCCTATTGACTACCGCAGTTGTCATATTGACTACCGCAGTTGTCGTATTGACTACCGCAGTTGTCGTATTGACTACCGCAGTTGTCGTATTGACTACCACAGTTGTCATATTGACTACCACAGTTGTCATATTGACTACCACAGTTGTTATATTGACTACCACAGTTGTCATATTGACTACCGCAGTTGTCTTATTGACTATCGCAGTTGTCATATTGACTACTGCAGTTGTCGTATTGACTGACGCAGTTGTCGTATTGACTACCGCAGTTGTCATATTGACTTCCAGAGTTGTCATATTGACTACCGCAGTTGTCCTATTGACTACCGCAGTTGTCGTATTGACTACCTCAGTTGTCATATTGACTACTGCAGTTATCATATTGACTACCACAGTTGTCATATTGGCTACCGCAGTTGTCCTATTGACTACCGCAGTTGTCATATTGACTACCGCAGTTGTCCTATTGACTACCGCAGTTGTCATATTGACTACCGCGGTTGTCATATTGACTACCACAGTTGTCATATTGACTACCGCAGTTGTCGTATTGACTACCTCAGTTGTCATATTGACTACCGCAGTTGTCATATTGACTACCGCAGTTGTCATATTGACTACCGCAGTTATCATATTGACTACCGCAGTTGTCGTATTGAATACCACAATAGTCAATACGACAACCGTAGTTTCAATTTCTTTCAACCAAAGCTTTAATATTGACTACTGCAGTTGTTATATTGACTACCGTAGTTTTCATATTGACTACCGCAGTTGTCGTATTGACTACCGCAGTTGTCATATTGACTACCGCAGTTGTCGTATTGACTACCAAATTAGTCAATATGACAACCGTAGTTTCAATTTCCTTCAACCAAAGTTGTCACATTGACTACTAAAGTTGTCATATTGACTACCGAATTGTAAAAAAATTTCGGATTCCAAAATTGACAACCGAAAATTGTTCTATTGACTATCGCGGTTATCGGCTGAAAATTGACTACCAAATAGTCATATTGACTACCAAAATAGTCAATAGGATGACTGTTTTCGTTCTGTGTACCGACGACGTATAAACTGGTGAACACATAAATACACAGAATCTCTCTTAAAAAATTTTCTTTATGTTTCTTTATGTCAAACATCGGGCCGATGACAATAACTAAATATAGGCAGGGATGCCAAAACTACACATGGCTCTATACAGCTCGTCCCTGTAGATGCTGTCATATGCGGCCTTGAAATCGATGAAAAGATGGTGGTGTCGATTTGGTGTTCTTGGGTTTTGTCCAGCATCTGCCGTAATGTGAATATTTGATCAACTGTGGACTTTGCTGGTCTAAAACCACACTTATAAGGACCTATCAGGTTGTTGACGATGGCCTTTAGACGTTCACATATTATGGCAGAGAAAATTTTATAGGCGATGTTAAGTAGACTGATTCCTCTATAGTTGGTGCAGTTTAGAGGATCTCCTTTTTTCAGGATCAGGCAAACAATACTGAGGTTCCATTCATCGGGCATGCTTTCTTCCGACCATATCTTACAGATAAGTTGGTGCATGCTCCTAACCAGCTTATCCCCAGCTGCCTTAAAGAGCTCGGCATTCAAGCCATCTGCTCCAGCGGCTTTATTAGACTTCAACTTAGATATGGCAATCTTTCCTTCGTCTAAGTCGGGAGGGCGGGATTGTTGGCTTTCGTCGTCTATATTGAATGGATCGTCCTGCCTGACAGCGAAATTCAGTTCATCGTCGCCGTTATACAGTCTGCAGAAGTGGTCCTATCATATCCTCAGCATTGACTGCGGTTCCACTAAGATGTTTCCACTTTTGTCTTTGCAGCCTTCGGTTCTAGGTTTAGGTACCTGTGAATTTCGTTACACCTGTTCATAAAACTTTCGAACTTCATTCCTGCTTTTAAACCTCTCAACATCTTCGACCGCACGCTTCTCATGCCCTCTCTTTTTCCTTCTGAGAAGTCGGCGCTCCTCTCTTCTCTTCTGCTCATAGAGCTCATGAGCAGCTCTCGTCCTTTTCGGCAGCGCCGCTTTGCGTGCCTGTTGTTTGGCTGAATTTGCCTGCCGACATTCCTCATCAAACCAGGGTTCCTTGTTGATGGTTGCTTGAAACCCAGCACATCAGAGACGGCTTCTATGATTGCATCTTGGCAGTGTTGCCACTCGTTTTCGATATATTTTGTTGGCGGCAGAGAACTTCGAGAGAGGTTACTTGTAATCCGGTCGGAAAAGGATTTAGCGATCTCTGGCGATTGTAGCCGTTCGACGTTGTACCTTCTCCCAGAACCTCCCTGTTTTGTCTTGGGTCTGGAAATTCGAAGTGCTATACCTTGACTACAACGAGGTAGTGGTCCGAGTCGATGTTAGTTCCTCGGAAAGTTCGTACATCCATAATGCTGGAAGCGTGTCTGGCGTCGATCACAATATGGTCAATCTGGTTGACGGTAAATTGATCTGGAGAACTCGAAGTTCGTTTGTGGATGTTGAGGTGTAGAAAACGCGTACTGGCTACCATGACGTTTCACCCCGCAGCAAACTCTAAAAGCCTGAATCCATTGTCGGAAGTGTTGTCGTGCAGGCTGTTCTTCCCGATTATTCCACCAAAGATGTCTTCCCTTCCTAGCTTTTCATTAAAATCGCCCAGGACTATTTTAATATCGTAGCTAGGACACTGCTCATATGTTTTGTTTAGGAGCTCGAAGAACATATCTTTGGTGTTGCCGTCTTTCTCTTCTGTGGGGGCTATAGCTCAAGACTTCTTGCCTTAGTCCGGCTCCAATGACGAAGCCGCATCCAAATAAGCGCTGTTGGTTTTCGTGGTAGCAGTCACCATAATAAATATCGCAGTTTTTCATCCTCTTTTTGCCCGGCCCATCCCATCGTATTTCCTTTATGGCGGTGATGTCAGCCTTATAGCGGTCTAGGGCCTCCGCTAATTCTTCGGTCGCACGTGGTCTTTTAAGGGACCTAACATTCCACGTGCATATCCGAAGTTCGTTGTCCTTTATTCGTTTGCTTTGGTTGTCAACAGTAAATCCGTCCGTATCCGAGGATTGTTGGTGCTTCGCAACTATGAAAGCTTTTACGTGGCCAGGAAGTCACTCCGACGCACGACCCCCAACCTGGAGTGCCAGATCTTAAGTAGGTATAACTCCAAGGATGGGGAGCCGGATAAAACCGCTCCTTACAGGCCTGGGCTCCGAATAAGTCGAAATAGCCCTATAAGGTGTTCACTAAGTGGTTCAACCTTACTGGAACTGTAGACGACACCGTTGATTCCATCTCGGCAATTCCCCCGCTGCCGTTTGAATAAGGAGAGGTGCCTTAGTGGAAACACTTATCCCCCCCTCTCGTTTGCTGCCCCCAAACAACTTTCCACTGGGGTTGGAACCCAAACTCCAGTTGAGGTACTAGGCACCCGATGTTCACCACGGAGAAGTGAGAGTAGGAGTTGATAGACAGAGGTGGGTTTTTAGAAAAACCTATGTACGCTTGTGTCCTCTTGAATGCACATGTCTGCCATTTGAACATCAGCAAATTGCTAATTGGCTTTTATTAAAAAACGAATAACTAAACATGTCTAAAAAGTGATAGTTCGCCAAAGTAAATAAAGCAAATACGATTTAAGGGACCTATTAATTGGAATTCCCGACTGTTGGTTGTTGTTGTAAACTGCTAAAAAAGATTTAAGCATTTTAATGAGTCCGATTTTTGAAATTAAAAATTTTGACGTTTAAAGGTCCCAAGATTCGAAATAAAAGATTTTTCGATTTTCGTACTTTCGCGACGTTTTTTTCGTCGTCATACAGATAATAGTGCAGAAAGATGCAGAAAGGGCTCTCAAGAAAATTGCGTGGGTGGTTTTTTTAATATAGTAAAAAAAAAATATCGAAAATTTTTGTTAACCCTAAATATCTCATGAAATAATGACGCTAGAGACTTGAATTAAGAAACGTGAAACCAAACAAATATATTTTTGGAAAAAAATCAATTAACGTTCTTTTTATAAATCAAAAAATCTGAAAAAAAATATTTGTCAGCTCGAAAATTTTACAAATAAAAAAATCAGGTAAAATTTTGGAATCGACAGTTTTTTTAATAAGAAATAAAACCTAAAGAAAAACATTACTCAAAGTTGGTAGAAATTGCATTTCGATAAAAATATCTTTTCAAAAATGTGAGATATTGCCTTCAAAATTATTTTTTTATAAGAAATAAAAGAAAAAGAATCGAAAGCACAGTTTTTTTTTACAAAAAATAAAAAAAGCTAACAACTTAACAAAAGATAGTTAATATTGATTTTCGGCTCAAATATCTTTTCAAAAATTTTAGATTATGTTTAAATAAATAACTTTATCTAATAAAAAAATTGTTTTCGTAAAATTTTGAGAAAAAAAAAGAATTGAAATTTTTCTTGCAAAAAAAAAAAACAAATAAAATAAATAATTCTAAAATTTAGTTCGACTCAAATATCTTTTCAAAACGTTAACATTTTGGCTTGAAACCAATTTTAGAAATTAAACAGTCCGTTTTTTTCAAAGAAAATGAGAATCTACAAAGAACAGTACTCAAAATTGTTGAAAATTAATATTCGGTTCTCGACATCTCGCGAAAAATAAAAGATATTAAAATAATAATAATAATAATTAACATTGTTTTTTCGAAAAATAATATATTTTGAAATAAAATTTTTAAGTTTTTAAGAATAATTCAATTGACAACTTTTTTAAACCAACACGAAAACCTAAAAACTTTTAAGCAAGACGAATCGACAGACGGAATGGGAAGTTATCAGTGTGGGTTGCATCCCATTCTGTTTTTTGAATTTACGTATTAGAAATGTTCAATTATTGTAAGCATTCAATTTAACTAAAATGAAAATAATTGTTCCTTAAAAAAAATATTTTTCAATTTACTGAATAAGTGGGCGTTTACTCTACTCTCTTGAAGAAAGATTGTCTCAATCACTGCCTCAACATATTTGTGTCATATATGTACATATAATGTAACATCCAAGGGGCGTAAACATAAAGCAACTCGTAGCGACAAAAATTCCACCAACTCTCATCATCATTGTCACAAATGGAAACAAATATTTTTTTGGGGCCCGCAACACACAAAAACTCAAAGCCTTCACTTTGCCTTTTGTGTGGATCCAAATCTATAGGTATATAATATGGCATTGGCAATAGACCGTAACGCTGGGAGGTTGAAAAGATGGTATGTGATGTTTATATATACTTTTAAATCATCATCAGCAGCATCTTAAATATCATCGGGGCCATGGAAATGGAAAGTGAGAAACAATTTTGGTTTTAATTATAAATATTTTTCTTCGTTTCACACACATTTAAAAAAAAAAAGGACTGTCAGATGTTTTGATATGGGAATTTAATTTTCAGGAATTTTGAGCAACGTATATAACCCCCCGACTTGAAGTAATGTATATGGTGAAGTTTTTGTTTTGTTTATCAACTTATCAAAATCTTTGAGTTAAAGGAATTTTATAAGTTGGAATCATTTAAGAAGTTTTAAGGTTTGTTTTTTTCGGATGGTGTCTTAGACTTTAGTTTGATGGGAAAATATAGTAATACTCCCATATTTGAAATGATGATAGTCCTCAAGTGTTTGTTTAGACACAAAAACCGACTTGGTATGTGCTCTATGAATTGGTAAAACAATTCTTTGCTATGTCTTTAAAAATTGATACAGAGCCATGATAACTGACTTTTTCCTTCACCAATAACACAACGACATGATATTTTAGCCTTCAGTGTTAACACTAAATTATTTATTGTAATAAAACTTCGAATTAAATTAGTTTGTGTTTCATACTGTCAAACGTCCACATATAGTTCATAGAGTCTCCTTACTCGAAGGAATCGCATTCACAAGAATTCCCCTTAAACTTCCCAAACCCATAATATTCTCTCATTATATCATCTGGATTGATATGACAACTTTATCCCTCTCATAGATGATTTTTTACACCGAATAAATAGAAATCCCAATCCCCTTCCTTCCCTTTTTTGTATTAAAATCACGAAACTCATTGTAATAAAATTCTACCAAAAAATTCTCATTATAAAATCATATCTCTTTTTGCAATTGAATATTCAACAACTTCCACTATAAAAATAAAATAAAATAAAATTGAACTAGATATAATAAAACTTAACTATATTATATCTAATCCGGTTCCGGATATAGTCACTATAACTTTATTTATATATGTACTTCCAAATGATATAAAAAGTTCTTGAGAGTGAGAGAGAGAGAACATCATACCCGTAAGAGTGTACATAGAGGTATCCTTAAAAAGAAAATATGTATTTTATTGAAACAAAAACAAATCTTCTAAAAAAAAAACACTCTTCCTCGTAACACCTATATCCCGTGGCTGTAATCTAACTGAACTCAGCCCCATACCTCCCACCCGCCTCATATAAGCCTTTGATCCATGAATACTTCAAAATCTGGAAAATAAAAATGAGAATTCAAATCATTTTTCATATCTCCCAAAACTATATGACCATCATTTTTATATACTCGTATACCTAACTACGGAATCAGCAGAGCTAAACCAAACCAACCCTAGAGACCTTAGAGTATATGAACATTTATATTCTGTATATGTACATATATATATCGTTCCTTTCTTTCTATATCCTTTTGCCATATATCTAGCGGGAGAAAGCTATTTGGAGCGTACCTATATTCCAACCATTTTTTCTCTTTTGAAATATGCAAAACTATTTCAAAAACTATGAAACAAAAACAAGACACGAAGTGTGGAATTCTTTTTAGGTCTCTTCCTGTGTGTGGTAAAAAATATTTATCTATGCATGTAGGTGCGCTAAGTTCTGTAACAGTTTCTGTATAACTAACCTAACTTCTGCCTACACCACAATGTTCAACATGCCTTTTTCTTTTTGGGGAATTTTCCAATTTTCACTATTTAAAAAAGGCCGATGTTTTTAAGGAAAGGTGAATTTCACCAAGATATCAATTTCTAAATGAGGATGATGGTAAAAACTTCTCTTCTTTTATACGAAAGAGGTTATGACAAAAATGTTGCTTAAAAGTGGACATTTGAAAAATCCTACCATCTGTTGTAAAAGCTTAAAAACTTTGCTGATGAAATATAATCTGCTCTCTTGTTCAACTTCTACCCATCACCATCATCATCATCAGTAGAAGCGAAGCACTGAACACACACTGCTTGGGGCACTGGCAAGGCCAGCGACGACGACGTAGCAGAAGTCAGGACCAGGAGATCAGATAATCTCTTCCATACGTGTTCTTACATTTATGCAAATTTTATTCTCATTTTTGTCCTTGTGGTACAGTTCTGTTTGGAAGGGAAAAGTGGCGGCACTTTGGTCCTTTTTTGACGTTGGATGGAGGATGGATGGTTGTGCTTCGTCCTCCGGTAGGGTTTTTGTAGGTTCCTGTTCGATTGCCCAAAAGAGGGATTTTACCATTTTTTGCCTCCTCAAACCCATGAACTCAGTTTATTATAGGAGGGACAGTTTATTGGTGGCGCTTGTAGGGACCTCACCAACCCACCATACGTTTACGAAGTAGAATGGTAAAACACCGACAAAACTTTAATGTTACTTGCGGCTTGGTTTTATGATTGTTGCGTTGATGTGGCATCAATGATGATGTAGTGCGGTTAAGTGATTTCCTCTCGTCCTAACTCTTGTTCTACTACAGGTCGAGAAATACAAAAGCGAGTCGAGAGCCTTTGAATCACAAAAATCTTGTTGTTGGGGATCCTGGGTATGTATGTTAGGTACCTATCCATGGAACAGGACAGAGTTGAGTAGTTTACGTTGTAATGTTTCATTTTCTATGAGTGTTATTGTTCTGGTACTGAATGGGGGGTAGGGTTAGGGAATCGTGTATGCAAGAGGGAACTTAAGTGGACAGGTTATGTTGATGTTCGAAAAGAATGGGTCATTTGGCCATTTTATGTCGCACAATTTTTTTTTTATATAAGAATGCTTTTACGGTATATGTGCTCAACTGGCTGACTTGTAAATACATATATCGGCTCTCAGTTTTATGCCAAAACACACAACTTGCGGTTTGGTGATCCTTTTCTTGTTGTTGATGGAGACTTCTTTTATTACTTTAGGCTGTTTATAAGAAAGTTTCTATATACATTTTATACCACAGTTACACCTGTGTATACACAATGAATTCTTTTTATATTTTTAATCCGCCTTCTTGAGTTTTTATGATGGAAATCGAAAATAAAATGTATAATAAAACTTACGACTGGTAAATAAGTTCCACGTTTTGTTTAAGACTTCAATAATGTTTAAGAGAACGACAATACTTTATATACTTACCTGCTAAAGGAACTACAAGGAATTTAAATCAATTGTCAATGGAATTGAATTATTGATTAAGGTCTTTTTTCCAAATTAATTTAAGCAATTCTTACTCTTAAGTACTTTTGAACGCTATGGACAGCGATCCGTTTTGAATCTGTCATCTTTAAACAGTCTGAGAGGTTAAAACTTCGCTATTAGGTTCTGACAATAGAACGCGTCGTGATTCATACATCTTTAAATGTTTTTTCTAAAAGCTTCGTGAAAGATACGGTCTATTCCAATTCCTTGCCATCGATTCAATAAATTATTGACATATTTCGAGAAGTTATTGAGGACATAAGTCTTGTAAAATTTCACAAAAATGAAATGGGTCTGCAATTGCACTGCTTTGGGCATTACCTATGTTATTTTACCTCTTTCCAATCTCATTAACCCAAGATTAATCAAGTGATTCATACTTTCTTTGTTTGCAAGCATATTGTTAAAATCTTCCTTGAGACCTCTCGGCACTTCAAGACCTCCTTTGGAATCTTCAAACATTCCATGAAATCTCCATATATCAATTGAAATTTTAAAATTTGACATCCTTAGATATCCCTTGAAATCTCCTAACCTAACTTAAAATATTAAAAACTTCCTTGATTTTTCAAGACCTCCGTTGATTTTTCAAGATTCCTTTTAAGACCTTCCTCAATTTTATAAGATCTCCCTTGAAATCTCCACACCTCCTTTTAAATTTCAAGACCACACTCTACATTTCAAGATATCGCTTAAAACTTCAAGACCTCTTTTGATTTTTCAAGACGTCCTCCTTAAATCTCCAGACTTTCCATGATTTTTGAGGATCTCTATTTAAACTTGAAGATCTCTCTTGACTTTGGAGGACGTCCCTTGAAATCTTTAGACCTCTCTTTTTTTCAATACCTTGCTTAAATACTCCAGTCCTCCCCTTAAATATTTGGACCTTCCTTAAATTCTCAAGGCCACTTTTGAAATCTACAAGCCGCCTTTGATTTTTCAAGATCTCCTATGACTATTCAGGCCTCCATTGATATTTTAGGACCTTCCCTTAAATCTCCAGACATTCCTAAAGTCTTTAGACATACCTTGATATTTTAATATTCCCCTTGAAATCCCCAGACCTCCTTTCCGTTTTCAACACCTTCTCTCAATTCTCCAGGCCTTCTTGGCCTTTTCAAGGTCTGCTTTTAAATTTCCAGACCTCCCATCGTTTTTGAAGATGTTTTTAAATTTTTGAAGAACTACTTTGAAATCGGCCGATCTTTCTTCCCTTAAGTTTTTCAAAAGCTCCTTTTGGATCTCCAGGCCTTCCTAGAAAATTTATTTTTTTTGTCAGAACTTCTATCCTACCCTGACACTCATAGACTTCTCGTGAAATTCCAGAGTTTTCAAAACGAACACATCACTTCGTTTTAAAAAAAGAGAATCGAGGTTGATGTCGAATGTAAGGAGAAAAATACTACAAAAAAAAATATCGTTATTTTACCATAAATATAACGCAATCTACTTTTAACTTTTCTTTCTTTTTTCACATGTATATGGACAACCTTATTAGTAACTAAACGCTTCCAAAAAAAAACAAGACCAAAATATCCTTCCAGCTACGCACCTCCGAGAGAACCCTTGAATTTAATGACACACCTTAGACACTAATTTGCATTTTATATCCCTCTATCACCTGATAAATCTATACATCTGTTCCCTGTCATTTGGCCCAAATAAAGTAGAGCGAGAACAATTTTTAAATCTATACCCAGTCCCAGTTATTATATTTAATTTTGACCTTCAAACAGACAAAAAAAAACTTAAAAAAAATAGGTAACTAAAGCAATTTAAACCATAAAACAAAACAGGAAAGGATCGATCGCTCTCAAAGCCCCGAATTAAGTCCTCCACACCTGCCCTAATTTTTCAGACATCAAACTGAAATGCACAACACTGCTTATAGGTATAAAGGTATAAGGATAACGCCTCTGGAAATTAAGAGGTTTTACTTGATGTCTTAATTTAGACGCAGCAAAGCAGATCAATTTACCCAACAACAACAAAAAAGAACGAATATTTTGGAACCCGCCCCTGTGAGCCGCACTACCATCAAAAAACAACCCAAACAAAAAATTAAAGCCACCAACTTTTTCATTCCATATTTTTGTTGTTTTTCCCAATCTCGCAAAACCCTATAATTAGGCCAGGTTCAAAAAAGGAACATAGTTAGACGACTTATTTCATGTTTGTGTACCTCTACAGTTTTTCTTTTCTTTTTTAAGCAATTTATTTATTTTGTTTTTTTTTTCGGGGAATGAAAATTGTTTTCAATCCAATTTGCCACAGTCGACCGAATTCAAAATGAAGACATCATGCTTTTGATTACATTTTGGCAGGCAGAGAGGGAGCAGCCATAAAATGATATATAATAATGCATATATGTAAGCTAGGTAGGTAGTCATCATAAAAGTATACATGGTGCTACCCCCTTACACCCAGATGCACAATATTCAGCGGATATACGAGTATTCAGAGCCATAATTGCGGTTTATGATGAATTCATTAAACCAAATATGGAAAATTATTATTTTGAACGCGAATAACAAGACCAAAAGTGATCATCAGAAAAACAAAAAGAGAGACAGAAAGAGAATTTTCAGAAAAATGGGGGCTATAATGATGGCCATGGATGCGGAGGGCGATGCGATGGCGGGTGCAGTCTGCCTCTCCATAGTCTTTTGGATTTTTGAGTTAAAGATGGGCGTGATCTGTAATCATTTTTTAAACCAAAATAAAAATGAACACAACAGTAAAAAAAAAATAACAACTTTAATGACTTTGTTTTTAATGATATCCCCACTGGGGACATGTTGAGGCGGCTTCGCACAAATCAATTACGTCGAGTTTGTTTTATTAAAATTTAATGTTTAATTTTTTTTTCAAAACAACATTTTTGAGGAGTGTCTTTTGCTTCTGGTTAATAGCTTCGTAAGGCAAAGAGAGCCAGAGAAGTACACGAAATGCCACCGACTTGAAAGAGGTTTTATTTATGTTTATCTACTTAATTAAATATATTTTAATTCCAATTTCCCAGGCTGCACTAAGACAGATATCTTATATCTCTTTCAAAACCTTCTAACTTAACTTATTTTGTCCCAGAGATTAGAAGTGAATCCGCAATTCAACATTTCTGAATAGGCCATTGTGGGATTGGGTATTTACCTAGGGAATGACATATCGAGGTTATAAATTAAGCTAATTATTGATGCCAAAAATAGTATATGTAGTCTTATTTCGTTTCGAGATATCAAAAATATTGATAGCATCTAGAAGACATTTTTGTGACCTTTCATTTGGGACCAATGTCTTTTTGATGTAGTCTATTAGTCGAAAGTTAAAAGCTGATACAACAAAAAACAACGATTTTTTTGATAACAATAAAATCAACTTCAGGCTCAAATATCTCAAAACATCCGAAATGGATATTGAAAACATTAATTCCTTAAACAAGCAAAACATAAGCATTTATTTTGTCCCAACCTCAATGGTGTCAACACTGGACACGAAGTTGTATGGGAAGTGCTCATTCGCCTTTCTTAAAATTAAACAATTTAATATTATTTGTATCCTTTGCTAACTTGTAAAATACTAAGATAACATAATACAGCAAAACACCTCTCGTTAAGGTATTTTTTCATGTAAGGCTTATAAAAGACTCGTAAGAACCTTTCGCTCTACTACTTTATATTTACCATAATTTTAACGAATTTATTTTCCTTTAGATCTTTAGCATATTTCATGTGTTAAAATTTATCTGTTATATTTTATTTTTAATATACTACAATAGTGAAGGCTATTTTTATATAACATTACCTAAATGTTTTTTTTAATAACAGTTTTCTAAAACTTTTTTTTTTTTTTTAACTGTAACAACTTCTTAAAAAGTAATCAAATTTCAGTTTTGAAAGTGCTTTTTCTTTACATCTTTTTAATGAATTGGTTTTAAAAATTCAAGTACTCAAGGTCTTAAAATTTCAAATACTCAAGATGTACATGAACTCGCCGAATACTTTTTAGGGGAGCGTATCGGAATCCCGCTTTTTAAAATCCCGAAAATAAAGTTTTATATGTAATCCCGTCTTCTAAAATACCGATTTTTTGAAATCCTGCTTATTCAAAATCCCGATCAATTACAATCCCGCTTTTTAATATCTCGAAAATTATGACAATCCCGATTTTAATGTTAAATTAATGTTAAATTATCGTAATTTGTTTGTTTTTTACCGTACATAAACATTAATTTTTGTTTGCAATATTAACTCTTTCACAAACAATATGCATCCTACAGCAAATCTACCTATCAATAACGGTTGTATCGCTCTAGTTGACTTTATTGATTGATTTGAGTTTGTTTCTTTGATTTTTATACACTATATGGTTATGTTAAAGGTTGCAATAAAATAAATCTAGAAACATATCTCATTTTTTAATTTGTTTTCGAATATCCATTTTGCAATAATCACTTCATTTTTTAAAATTAAACAACCAGGTTTGATTGCAAAATTGGGATAACAAAAAACAAGCTAGTAAAAAACGGGATTATAAAAAGCAGGATTATAAAAAACATGGTTTTGAAATCGTGATTTTAAGAAACGGGAATATAAAAACCGGGATATCGAACCCAACCCACTTTTTAGATACCTAACCAAAGTCAAGTTAAATCTAACAATTTCTTCGCATGGTTCCGAACTATTTGTTTGGAAATTTAGGCACGAAGATTTTTACATGGGGATTTCCTATTTGGCGATTTTGTTTTCGAGATCGTGGATTGAGTGATTTTAGATTTAGGAATATATCCTTACATACATTTTTTTTATCAAAAATCGGATATACAATTTTTTTTTTAAACTAACCGATATATTTTTTTAAGTTTTCTTTAATTTGTTTTATTAATTTGGATTATTTCAATATGAACAAATATTTTTGTATTTCTCCAGATGGAACTGTTATTTTGTTTTTAAGATTCCTCATGAAGTAATCAACAATTTCATTAATTTTTTTAAACAAGCTCTTAAATTTTCCCCATACTATTTGACGATAAAAAATGTCAGTTATTTTAGTTCTGATTTAAAAAAAAATATTAAACATTACATTTTCGAATTGCTTTGTGTCTAAAATGAGTCATCATTTTATTATGAAATTGAAAAGTGGAACGTATAGTTCTAAAGAACTGCATATTTAAAATATTTTTAAATTCGAATTAAAAAAATATATTCAAAAGTTGATTAAAAATAAACCGCTCGAACAATTTTCCATATACAGTCAAACTTCCCTATAGCGAATTTGCCCGGGACGCGAAAATTATTTCGTTATATAGAAAGTTATACATAATTTGTTTGTTTTTACTTTTATTTAAAGAAGTCAGTGATTTTAGTTTGAATAACATTCGTCAATTTGTCTTTTTCAACAAAATCGTCTAATAAATTGAGAGATTCAAATAAATTAGTCGGTACGTTACTCTTCATCTCCAGAATGGTTCGAAACACGACAATAGCAATATCTGTTTTTTTAGTCAATCGTTCTTCAACTTTATTAATTATCAACAACTTTTTTTCAAGGGAAATGCTACTTTCAGACATTTCAATTATGTATATTCAATGAAGCCTGATTATAGAATGCTTGCATTTTAATCTTAGGGAAATCCACTTATAAGGTTTTTATTTTCTCTGCATGTTGTTGTTTTTAACAGAAAATTATTTGAAAAAATCCGTTTTAGTTTAAACCAATACTTATGGTCTGGACGTGGATTTTTTTTGAAAATATTGCTCTCGACACAAGTTTTTTGGGAGGGACACGATAACTAAATCTCTAAGTCCGCAGTTTTTAGCTACATCACCAAAGTCCAGTTTACTTCTTCGATTTATTCGAATAATTCAGTACTTAAACATATTTGTTGTTTGATCAGAGATCTTTGACATGAGGATTTCCTATTTAGAGATTTCGCTGCTGGAGATTATGGTTATATTGATTTAAGCTTGGGAACATGGCTTTAGAAAATTTCGTCAAATCGTTTTTAGTATTTAAATCTTCCGAATCAAGTTCTGAGATTTGACTTAAGTTTCAAAAATTATTTGAAAACTTACCTTTGAGCTTAAACAAGTTCCTTATAAGCTTCTTTTTTCACAACACTCAATTTCAAGACCATTAGTAATTTCATATTTTAGCAGCGTTTGATACGATTTGTAGATTTTGAAATAACTACTTTAATAGTATTCTTCCATAACGCATAATCATTTCACATTTTTCTGATATTTTTTTAACATCAAAGAAAGAAAGAAGTTACTTTGTAGATCAACATCAAAAATCTTATACAAATTTACAATAGCTAGACTAAATTTGATAGACGGATTTTTTAAATGAGTGTGCTATCAAGCAACAAATCAAGTCCTCCAGGGGGACCATTTTCTATATTTCTTGAAAGGCTTGAAATTTGTTTGATAATAATCAAAGTACATGCTGTATTTAACCAGAGTTGATAAAACCATCACTCTTCCAGCATAAAAGAGAAAAAATATACTTATTTTTATTATTTTCTGTCATTGCTAAGCCCTCAAAAACATGATACAACATATGTCACTCCCTCTTAACAGGGAAAAGCATAATCTTATCTTGAAAACAATAAGAAAATCGTAGACTTTATCAGATTCAAGAAATCTCAACTGAACTGAAAAATATTGTAGAAAAGGTATCTTCTGACACCATCTCTGATTTACTTATACAACGCACTGATTATGACGCTGTCTCTAATCAAAATTTATTGTCTTATGGTTAAACAATATGATAACACCAACAGAAACAAAAATAACATCAATTTCAATATCTTCCACACCAACGTGAGTCTTCGTCGGTCGTCGAATAAAATTATTCATCCAAATAGCTCCTACGCAGATTTTATCTTTCTCCATTGATCCACTTCAAAAATTTATATCTCGGTATGGATATTACCATCAATAAGATTAGCACACACGCGAGACCCATCAGATTATTCATTTCAAATACTTTTTTCATCCTAAGTATCGAATATTTATGACACATCCGCAGAGATGCCATCACTGCCTTCCTTCATTCATTCATTCATCGAGAATTGAATTGCCTATACGAAAGTTTTGAAATCCAATATAACGACGAGCGGGAGACGATGACGATGAAGTAGCACTTATCATTCCGACGATCAAATTACATTTTCATGTTTGGAATTCCGCCGATAAGATTTCCCACATAAACACAATCCACTTTTCGACGAACATCATCATCATCATCATCAATGGCAACCATCAGCAACCAGCATCATCTTCTGCAATATTCGATTCTGGCTGACTCCCTGTGGGGGATTGGAGGTTCTTATGGTTTTGCTTCGTTACCTTCGTCAAGCAATTCCACTAATCAACTAATCAATTCATATTCCATTCATTCCGAATAAAGGGTTAAGGCGTTTTGTGCCGATGATGATGATGCTCCCGCGAGGACCGACTCGACGCCATCCACCACCTCTTCTTCTTCAGTTAAAGCTATAGAACTTTAGATAGCTGAAAGACTTTATCCGTTCTCGTCGTCTTCCTCGGTTGTATAGGTTGCCTTCTGCGCACTTTATTGGTGGTGTGACAAACAAGGTGCAGAAAGATAACAACCCAGATAATGACGATTGGCTTTGCTGATGCAGTAGGAGGCTCGACTCGACTTCATTCGACTTTTTTCTTTTATATAGATCCGCAATTTTATTTAACTAGGTGGTTTCGGTTTTTGTGGATTCATTCTTGGAGCTCACCTTGTTGTTGATACTTTTTTCTTTCATTTCATAGTTATTTTGATTCTCCTTTGAAGATAAGGGAAAAACGACTTTTTTAATAAAGATTTTGTATAGCTAAGCCCACGCAAAATCAATAATTCAAATTTCACAATTTTCTACAGGTTTTAGCTCCCAAGAGACGACTACGACGCGTCTAGTAGGGACGTCTAAAATAAGAGCCGTTTCCAGAAACATATTTGAAGTAGGATGGGGTGTATCTTAACTTTGAAGGGTAAGAAAAGCAATTTGTTTTTGAACTTTGATTGACTGTTTTTAAACAGTGTAAAGGTCATCGTCGATATTGTAATGAGGTAGACCATGATAATCTAATTTCTCATCATCTGTTTTTAAATTATATTTAAAAGGCCTCGGTCCTCCCATTTTTGAATTTTGAAAATAAGGATTCAAAAGATACCTACCTGTAGAGGCCACATTAGAATGTTTCAAGAAATTCGTAAGAATATGAAAAGATTCCTTAAAAAGCTTAAAAAATGTATGACTCTGTATGGTGATGCGTTCGAATGTTTATTAATTTTATAATTCTATAAGAATTAGTGGACAATTACCACGTCCCATCAGTGCATAATTTCTCATTTGTGTTTGTTTTTGCTCTAAATACGCATTAACCTCTTCCAGTTCGGTAAAAAACATGACGCTATAAGAGTCGTAAGCAAGTCCGAAGTGTTCTTTGTTAATGACAATAAATAAAGAGGGTTTTCAAAATAATGGTTTTTAAAGAATAAGTAAAATAAAACATACCTATGTATAGTTTAATTTTTTCGCCACGAATTTAGCTTTATTTCAAAGATAAAGGTTTTCCACCATAGGAAGTAGCTTCTGCTGACGGTTTAAACAAATTCATTTTCGACCACTTTCTTCAGCAATCTAGGCCGTATGTCAGTAGTCACTATGTAAATATTTTCTTCCAAGGTGTCAATCGCCTCGGACTAAGACAAACAACTTCACATAGCCTCACAAAAAATAGAGGTATTAAATTCCATGATCTTTGAAGGCAGTCCACAGGCCTACGGTTTTGGGAGGTTGTTCAGATTTTAAAGTACTGTATCTCAGAAGCTTCTATTTTTTGTATGGACCTGACATTTTCATTCAGTGGCTTGATAAAATTATTGTAAATTTGAAATTTCAGGCTAAACTGCTTCGTAAGTAAGGGTCGAAAATGTCGAGATTATTCATGTGGAAAGGGAGTAGTGCTAGAACCTGGCTGCCCTTCGATAAAGATGTATAAAAATTTGTACAAAATGTTTTTAAAGGACGAGTGTTTAGGGATGTACGGATATTTTGAGCCGTATTCCTATAAATTCTAATACAATTTGTATTCCAATTTTATGATCTTAAAAATTTTAATATTTAAAATTCACGTTAAAATTCATTCAGTATTATATCAGGCTGGAATCTTAATAATGCATGTAATTTGAGACTCCCATCCTTAAATATTGCCAAAATAATCCATCCAAATGCTCCGATGGGAAATTTCACAGTTTTCCCCTCTGTACAGATATCGGTATGATGAGCATAGGATAAAAGGTCTTATTAATCCCCCAAGGAACTTTGATGAACTTTAAACAAAACAACCCCAATTCCTATTATTCTTCCTTATTAACTAAATTAAAAGCACAAGTATAGGTACATACTTTTACCTACCTACTTATTTCATATTCAAGACTACTTCTTGTCAAAATTGTGTCAAAAAAGTTAAAGCTACAGAAATGATCCGAATTAAATGCCAAAAATCACTTAAAATTATTCCATATACAAAATTGTATTTCTGTACACCCGAGCCTTGACTTCAAATGCGTAATTCTCTGACAGACATTCTGTCAATTTGACATCTCTTTAGTGACTAGAGACAGGCATGTATAAGTGTAGTTATTCTCCGAAACCCATAAAATACCAACAACTATTCTTAACACTTGCGTGTAATTCTGATTGACATTCTTCTGACACATTTTGTATTATTCTATCATTCCCTTTGTATAGTGTATACAAAAATGTCTATCCATTCATTTCACAATAACACATTATAACTTTTATGTTGAGCTAGAATTCCTCGGGGGCTATCCCAAACGAAATGTGAAAATAAACCTAACTTAACCATCAGTCAGAGAGTCTCTCATTGGTAACGGTGTTTCAACTTTTCTTTCTTTTTTTTTTTCTTGGGTTTGTGTTGCGTCCGCATCACATCCCCTGGAGAAATGTCATCTTTTGTATTTCTCCGAGAGACCGTATAACAAGAACCCATCGCATCACCACACCATCGCTATCACCCTGTGTGCGAGAGATGTCAATGTCGATGTTTTAACGGTCCATCGGACACACTTGACACTCTGATGCGCCACACCAAAAATACAATAGTTGCGGTACGCAAAATAGAACGATAAGGGTAGACGTACCTATGTGCTATGTGCTATGAGCTATATGTTAAGTTCGAATAAGGGTTAGAGAGAAACGTCCCAAAACACAAACTAACCCTTCTCAAAAATTGGAAATTTCATTACTTATGTCGGATTGCGTTCCGTATTGTTGCCATGAGGACGAAAAGTTATTTTTGTTTCTTTAGAAAGTAAGTACGATGGCTCTAGTGTTTTGTATAAGGACTTGGGATACATATGTGAGAATAGATACTCTTACCTTTAACCTTCATACGAGTATACGTTAGACGCACCTCTCTGGTGAGCAGTATTTTGAAAACTTTCTATTTTGTGCTTGACTGAGTATGAGAAATGAAGTTGGAAAATAAAGTTTTAACCCAGGCTTATAGGATTTTTAATAAAAAAAAACAGTAGAGACATTCGTTTTAAAATCAAAATGTTATGTCCCACTTTTAGATTAAAGCATTGAAGTGATACCAGTGGGCTTGACATTTATAGAGAGAAATTTAAATCAACTTTTCCAAAAATAAAAGTCCTTATTAATTGTGGAAGACACAAGAGCCCTAATACTTAATAATCTCGCTCAAAGAATCCCAAAATATCCTATTATTAGAAAAAAAATCGAAAATCCTAATAAAATAGGAATTTTATGTGTCCAGATTTTTAGGATTCTTCTGTTTGGATATTAAAAAGAACATAGGTCCTTGAATATTGGTTATTATAAGGTCTCTAACAACTTCCTACCGTTATTTTTCTGTTACATACATATTATTATTTTCTTAAACAAAAAGTCCTTTAGGCCAGGATTTGATTTGAATTTTGATTAGAGATTAAAAAAGAAAAGATGTAGGCATTGTATCTATGTTCAAATAAATTGCCTCGAGGCAAGATTATGTCATCGTGTGCAAAAATTATAATCCTAGATCATTATTAGGGGTTATTACCCTTTTTGTTTGGTGTTGAGATAATATTTTTTGACACGTTATAGAGCTATATTCATATACTCGTCTATTGATGACGGTGTGTTATTATTATTAAGAGGGATTAGTATAGTTGCAAGCTGTCCTTTTACCTATGCTGCCCTCTAGGGCAAAAGAGAGAAAGAGTGCCATTTAATTTTCTATTGGTATGAGTGATACGCATACGGATGTGAACCATCATCACATAAATACAAAATAGCTTAAGGATACAATTTTATGAGAAATTGATGAGACACTATAAAAATATAAATTATACGATAATCGATATACACTCATGCCACCATAAATCGAGTAAAATTAATTTGAAAGGAATTTATTGAAAATTGAAGGAGGTGTCAAGAGTGTCACTTTGGGTTATATCATGTAATTATTATTATTTGATAAAAAAGTGTGGCAATAAATTATGGGGCTTAAAGAGAGGAAGTATATTAGGAAGTTAGGATTATTTGAAATGCATGTATCAGCTGTGATTGTTGGTAAAAGGTAAACTACTAAATTCTTATCCCATCTGTATTTAGGACGAAGATTAACGGTGGTGATTTTAGGACACTTTGTGGGTTTTACCGGGAGGAAGAGTAAAATAGTTAGGTTTTATTTGTCTAAAGTTGACAGATTTTTCTTGGTCATCTGGAATATCATTCAATTGATAATCTTTTCGGCTGACTCCAAAAAAGGAGTTATTTATTATTCCTATTCCTATTAGGAGAACTCAAAGGGAGCTTTGTTAAAATTTTTGTTGAGTTAAACTGAGTTTCTCATGACTTCTAAGACCGTTGGGAAACATAACAAATCCAACTGGGGATAAAACTTTATTCTTTGAAAATAGGTAAAAGTTATGGCTTGATTCGAGCTCCTTAGGTTTTATTAACTCGATTGATAAACTCTCTTTCTGGAAAACAGCATTTATGCAGGCTTTAACAAAAATGAATCCTTCTCCTACTCTAACCGTAGTGCAATTGAACCTTCGTTACGTTTAAGATTGAAATATGTCTCGTGGAATCGACACATTCTGGTTCCCGACAAAGATTGCACTTACCGCAGCGATATTTTCAGTACGAACGAAACGATGATGCACAGGCCTTATAATATCTGTAACCAATCCAGTCACTTCAAATTTCTTTACAATTTTTTCAATTGCTTGCGTAGTTAGACATTTATCTAAACCAGAATTTCCTCTTAAAGAACGGTAAGTATGGCTGTGGTAGAATCAACATTTTTGTAGTAGATTTAACTAATATTTTTGCATTGTGCGATAGTTAAGTGATCCATTTTCGTAAATGTCGGGCTTTCAACTGAAAACAAAATTGTCATTTCTTATCGAAAATGCGTGCTTTCGGTTTTCTAAATCCCTGTTTCATCGGGTTAGTAATTACCTTTCGAATCGTTCAATACAAGTAGTATTCGATGGGTTCAAGTCTGAAGACCACAAAAACAATGCTGGTGTGCCCCAGGGCTCTGTTCTATCTCCAACACTCTTTCTCATTTTTATTTATGATCTCCTGTCTGCACCTTCTAATCCCATACATTGTTTTGCTGACGATAGTTTAGCTCTTAGCTCTTAGCTTTCCATATTCGTTTTCAGACTCACATCTCTCTTCTTCGGATGTGGAATTGAACCGACAAAATATGATAAGCTCATTAAATTCCGACCTAAACAGCATTGTACATTGAAGATTAAAAAAACGTGTGGATTTTAATACTTCGAAAACTCAATGCTGTCTTGTATTGTTAAAGTGGGATACACCCCCTTGCCATTATCGCTGGATGGCACTTTCATCGAGGTGACTGAACATCTCGATATTCTCGGCATGTGTATCACCAACCACCTTTTGTGGAACGATCACATACGCGACGTCATCGAAAATGTCGCAAGATGTTTGGGTTTTCTAAGGCGATGCAAAAAGTTTTTCTCCCCCTCTAATTTGGCTGTTTATCTACAAAACTCGAGCTCAACTTCGATCGTTATGTCAAGTACAGAGATTCGTTCCTTAGCCGTACTACGCGAATGTGGAATGCCTTACCGCACTCTGTTTTCCCAGCCATTGCAATATACAGGAATTCAAATCCAATGTGCTCCGACACCTCCTTTCAACCTCTTTCTCCTCTTCCTAGTGCTCACACTGTGTCTTTATATAATAAGGGTAGTAATACAAACTTTAGCGTGCATTTTTTATAAAAAAAAAGCATTGTTAAGTGTAAAATTCTGAAATATTGAAATTTGTCAATAAACGCATCTTTTCATATGAACTTTAATGCAATTTTTAAAACAGAATGTGAGAGATTTAGTACATACCTCATTTTTTTTTCAAAAAATCCCATGAGATGAGTGCTACGCTCTGAATATATTACTTTTAACTAATATTCCTAATGCATCTTATCCTAGGTACGTGACTTTCCAAAAATAATAATAAAAATTACATCCTGCAAATATATCATTTTCTATTCATGGGAAAACAAACAAAAATAGAAAACAAGATGACAAAAATTGCTAACATACGCTTATGTAAATTTAAAACCATATATCTGTCAAAAAAATGTTTCTTTCATCACCGCATCATATCTCTACCGTCAGTGATAGAAAAAATTTCTATTCACTCAGCTCAGACAGTTTTTTTTTTTTAATAAAGCACAAAAACTAAATTCTAAATATTTCAAATGCCAACTATACCACGATCAAAAACGCCAGGATTAAAGCTCTATGCCATCACTATATAATATCCACTATGCTCCTAACCTACTCTTTAGAGTGAGTATGGGCCTCAAAATGTCAACTAAATAACTCTGTCCTCTGTCGTGGTCCTTGAATTATATTTCATAAAAATGTGTATGGGTATGCGTACATTTTGTCCAACCAATTCACTCTCTGCAGCACAGCAGCGACTTTATTTCGCCCTCTACATACGATTCGAAAAATTGCAATTTTTTTTGTTGGCAACCCATATCCGGTTGGGGAATATTGATAGGATTTTTATGAACTTGTAGTGTGCTGCCATACACGTCCCAGCATCCAGCACGCAAATAACTCATCCACCAGGAACGAATATTTTCTAGGTAAGGTAGATGCACTAACATCATTTATATGTAGAAAAACCAAGAGTGCAGTTGTCCAGTGCAGAGATTAATTAAAAAAAATACAACGAGCAAAAAAATATCGGCCCGGACTGCATCCCGGAACCAGAACTAGGAATATACACAAACAAACGAAAGAGAAAAAAAAGGAAATATACATTCGAGGACAGGAGTACATTCAGGAACAGAATAGATTTTTCTCCCACGGATGAAGCCACAGAGAGGACCAGAGAATGAGCTACAAAAGCTGGACAATTAAATTTATGGGCACAGGCACCGAAAAGTGGGTTTCTGGGATGTGAATGCGACGAAAGGGGTGCTGTTTTGGTCCCTGAAAACACCGGACAGCATCAGGTCCTGCAAACGAATGGAACATTTGAATGCACTTTTCCACCAGAAATTGAGTTCTGTTTGTGGATATACTCTAGACTCGTGGTGGTGATGTGTGTGTTGTGTAAAAAGAGGATCTTGCTACGGCAATGAAAGGAAGACAAAATAAACAAATAGGATTTTCCAGTTAGTTAGAAAGGCGCTTGTTTTAAGGGGCCAATAATTGTCGTAATCATTAAGTGCAAAAAATAATTTATAAAGCATTTTTAATATTTTAATTCAAAATATCAAGTTAAAAAATTATCAAAGCGCCCAAAACAATTTTATTAACATTTTGTTGTTGAAGCATTTAAGCAATATTATCAGTATTTTGTTGGAAAATCTATCAATAGTATAGTAGGATTTTACACGAATAACAAAAACAATATCCGTAGTATGACTACTACCGATAAAAGTTAAAGTAGAATCTTACTACGGATAGGTTTTTGACATTTATACATGTCTCGAATCGATCTTATATGGTTTTGTTCTCAAATATTGGTACGATTTATATTGCATTTTTATCTCGATGGCTATGTTCGTTGAGTAGTTGTGCGTTTGGAATCATGTGTTTTCCGTTGGGAAAAAAAATCAATCTATTACTGTTGATATTATTAAGTTTTGTTAGTGAAAATGGACTAATTGGGCTTATTTTGCAAGAGAAAACAATAGAAAAGATAATTAAGTTTTTCTATAATTCCACCAAACGTGAATCTCAGTTTAAATTAAATAAATCTTCATGGATTTTCCACCTCACAAGAAGATTTATAAATGATTAAGTTTTATAGCACCTTTTAAAATGCAAAAGGTGTTTCGATGTTTCTTATGAACTGCAAGTGATATAGTTTCATTCGTGTTAAACAATAAAGAACTAACATGCAAATAAATAGACCATAATGCATTATCTTTAAAACCAACTCCTCCACACTAGTTTTTTTCACAAAATTTAGACTTGACTCCGATACCCGACCGGAATCGAGTCGAATCAAGCTCATTTTAACTCGATTCAGGTATATAAAGAATTAAGCCGAGCTTCAAGCTCGCTTCAACACCACCTGTTAATGTAGTAGTCTACGAACAAAGCCCCTCGTTGAGCATTGTTAAATGAACTTTTTAATATTGAATTGCCAGATGTTTTCTTACTATATCTTCTTGGAAATTGTCCATTTTATTAGTTTCAGTTTTTTTTCTGCTTTTTGATTCTCACAAAACTTTCTTCTATTTGTGTGTTTTGTTTTGAAATTATTATTCTGACAGATCAGTTTCAGTTCTACGTACGTACTTACTTTAGGCTGCGCTACAGTCCTGTGTGAACTAGGGCCTCACCCAACAAACTTCTCCATCTAGCTCCTTCCCTAGCTAGATGTCTCCAGTTTTTCGCTCCAAGTTAGGTGAGGTCACCTTCCATTTGTGCGCGCCACCTGATCTGCGGTCTTCCTCTACTGCGCTGCCCGGCGGGTGTGGATTCGAAGACTTTCCGGGCCCGTTTCCATGCGCTCTACGTGACCCAGCCATCTTAGTCGTTAGACTTTTAACTTTCTGGCTAAGTCTACGTCGCTGTACACCCCGTACAGCTCGTCGTTCCATCTTCTACTCCTCTCCCCTTCGATGCATACGGGACCGTAGATCACATGAAAAACTTTTTTCTCGAAGTGACCCAAGGTGCTTTCATCCGCTTTTGTCATAGTCCATGCTTCAGCACCGTATAGCAGGACGGGGATGATAAGGGTCTTATATAGTAAAACTTTGGTCCCTCCAGAGAGGACTTTACAACACAATTGCTTTCTTAGTCCAAAGAAACAGCGGTTAGCAAGAGTTATTCGGCATTTGATCTTAGCGTTAGTGTTGTTTTCTACGTTTACAGTGGAGCCTAGGTAGACGAAGGCCTTGACTACCTCAAAGTTACGTCTGTCGATTGTGACGTTTTAACCAAAACGTCGGTGTTGTATGTCCTTTCTAGACGACAGCATGTACTTTGTTTTGCCCTCATTAACCGTTAAACCCATTTTTGCCGCCTCTGCCTCAATACTCACAAAAGCCCCATAGACATCACGCTGAGTTCTTCCGATTATGTCAATGTCATCAGCATATGCTAGTAATTGGACAGATTTTTGAAAGATAGTGCCTCTAGTGTTGACGTGTGAGCTCTGCACTATTCTCTCAAGCACGATGTTACAAAAATAGCATGACAGCGCATCACCTTGTCTAAAACCTTTTTTGACATCGAAAGGTTCTGTTAAGTTGTTTCCAACCTTTATGGAGCAGCGTGAATTCTCCGTGGTCATCCTGCACAAACGGACGAGTTTGGCAGGGATGCCAAAACTAGACATGGCTCTATACAGCTCGTGCCTGTATATCCTGTCATATGCGGCCTTGAAATAGATGAGATGAGATGAGAGATGGTGGATGTCGATTTGGTGTTCTTGGGTTTTTTCCAGGATCTGCCGTAATGTGAATATTTGATCAACTGTGGACTATCCTGGTCTAAAACCACACTGATAAGGACCTATCAGGTTGTTGATGACGGGCTTTAGACGTTCACATACTACGGCAGAGAAGATTTTATAGGCGATGTTAAGTAGACTGATTCCTCTATAGTTGGTGCAGTTTAGAGGGTCTCCTTTTTTCAGGATCGGGCAAACAATACTGAGGTTCCATTCTCTGGGTATGCTTTCTTCCGACCATATCTTACCGATAAGTTGGTGCATGCTCCTAACCAACTTATCCCCAGCTGCTTTAAAGAGCTCGCGGCATTCAAACCATCCGCTCCAGCGGCTTTATTAGACTTCCGCTTAGATATGGCAATATTTACTTCGTCTGAATCGGGAGGACGGGATTGTTATGTTTCGTGGTCTATGTTGAATGGATCGTCCTTCCTGACAGCGGAATTCACATCGTCGTCGCCGTTATAAAGTCTGCAGAAATGGTCTTATAATATTCTCAGCATTGACTGCGGTTCCACTATGATGTTTCCACTTTCATCTTTGCAGCCTTCTGTTCTAGGTTTATGTACCTGTGAACTTCGTTACACCTGGTTCATAAAACTGATTTTAAACCTGTCAACATCTTCGACCGCACGCTTTTCATGCACTCTCTTTTTCGGCGTTCCTCTTTCTTTTCTGCTCATAGAGTTCATGAGCAGCTCTCGTCCTTTTATGCAGCGCACCTTTTGCGTGCCTGTTGTTTGGCTGCATTTTCCTGCCGACATTCCTTATCAAACCAACAAGGGTTCCTTGTTGGTGGTTGCTTGAAACCCAGCACATCAGGGACAGCTTCTCTGATTGCATCTTGGCAATGTTGCCACTGGTTTTCCATACCTTGTGTTGTCGACAGAAAACTTCGAGAGAGGTTACTTGTAACTCGTCGGAAAAGGATTTGGCGATCTCTTGCGATTGTAGCCATTCGATGTTGTACCTTCTCCCAGCACCTCCCTGTTTTGCCTTGGGTCTGGAAATCCGAAGTTCTACCTTGACTACAAATAGGTAGTGGTCCAAATCGATGTTAGCTCCTCGGAAAGTTCGTACATCCATGATGCTGGAAGTGTGTCTGTTGTCGATCGCAATATGGTCAATCTGGTTGACGGTAGATTGATCTGGAGAAGTCCAAGTTCCTTTGTAGATATTAAGGTGTGGAAAACTCGTACTGGCTACCATGACGTTTCGCACCGCAGCAAAATCTATGAGCCTGAATCCGTTGTCGGAAGTGTTGTCCAGCAGGCTGTTCTTTCCGATTATTCCACCAAAGATGTCTTCCCTTTCTAGCTTGACATTAAAATCATCCAGGACTATTTTAATATCGTAGATAGGATACTGCTCATATGTTTTGTATAAGAGCTCGAAGAACATATCTTTGGTGTTTTCGTCTATTTCTTTTGTGGGGCGAGCGCGCATATCAGGCTAATGTTGCCGAATTTAGCCTTGATGCGTGTGGTCATAAGGCGCTCATTGATGCACCTATAGCTCAAGACTTCTTGCCTAAGTCTGGCTCCAATGAGGAAGCCGCATTCAAATAAGCGCTGTTGGTTTTCGTGGTAGCAGTCACCATAGTAAATATCGCAGATTTTCATCCTCTTTTTGCTCGGCTCATCCCATCGTATTTCCTGGATGGCGGTGATGTCAGCTTTATAGCGGTCTAGGGCCTCCGCTAATTCTTTGAAAGCTCGTTGTCTGTTAAGGGACTTAACATTCCACGTGCATTTTCGAAGTTCGTTGTCCTTAATTCGTTTGTTTTGGTTGTCTACAGTAAATCCGTCCGTATCCGAGGCTTGTTGGTGCTTCGCAACTATAAAGCTTTTACGTAGCCAGGAAGTCACCCCGACGGCACGACCCCTGGAGGGCCAGATCCTAAGTGTACAACACTACAAGGAAGGGGAGCCGGATAAAACCGCTCCTTATAGGCCTTGGCTCCGAATAAGTCGAAGAAGCCCTATAAGATGTTCACTAAGTAGTTCAACCTTACTGGAACTGTAGACGCCACCGTTTATTCCATCTCGGGAATTCCCCCGCTGCCGTTTGGATAAGGAGAGGTGCATTAGTGGAAAAACTTATCCCCCCCTCTCGTTTGCTGCCCCCAACAACTTTCCACTGGGGTTGGAACCCAATCTCTAGTTGAGGTACTAGGCACCCAATGTTCACCACGGGGAGGTGAGAGTAGGAGTTGATAGACAGAAGAGGGTTTTGAGAAAAACCTGTGGACGCTTGTGTCCTCTTGAATGCACATGTCTACCATTTGAACATCAGTTGTACCAATTTTTAAATACAAAAATCTGGCTACTGCCGATGCGTTTTCTGAGTTTTCTTGGCAATTTTCTACTATACTACTTATAGAATGCCAAAAATCACGGGTTTTTTGGGTTTCCTGAAATTCCAAATAAAAAAGAGAGCTGTGTATCACCAAAAAATGTCTGTATCGCCAGAAAAATTTTCAGAAGAAAATACCACAAACTCTAAAATGGATGGCATATTGCCAAAATCCATTTTACTCGTAACGTCCCCAAATTACTAATCAAAATAACCCCAAAAAAATTCATGTGTTTCAACAAAACAAAGTTTCTTTAAATCCGGATTCTTCGTATACTTCGCACCTACCCTTAATCCTATAGTGAGCCCAACATTTCGGCAACTTGACCGGTCCCGAACGTGAAATAAAACGTTCAACGAACTCGCCTCTCAATCTCTTGGCAGGTGGTTTGGGAAATATGTCATTTTATTCCAACTTAAAGACATTTTCTTGGTGATTGATATCGCACAGCGACGTTTCTTTTCTTGAGCTTAAATTTTAAATTCAAAATTATTCGAACAATTATAATTACCTCGAAAAAAACAACAAATTTGTCTGTTGAATTCAATTAAAAAATATGAGCCGTTGTAGGGAATTGATTGAAAATGTTTGTCTAATCTTATAAGTATCTTATACCTAATGAGGTTGGAAAAGACAAATGTTTAACAAAAAAGTTCAACCATTGACAGATCCCATATTCAAATTTATTAAAAATCGTAAACTAAAAAATCTTTAAAAACATTTTGATTGAAAACATTTTTAAAACAAAATTAAAAAAGTCTGGAAAAATTATTTATTTCCTCACAAATTACTGATTTTTATAAAAAAAAAACGTAATTCAATATTTTTTCAAATATCCTACTACATTAAAAATGACCATTGTATATTAGCAGTAGTATTGTCTTTTAGTTTTACCGCTAGACATGTTAGCAACTTTCAATATCCCAGTATTGTTATTCATAAAAATTGTAGGGAGCTTTGATCAATGATGCTAGGCGTCTTATCTATTAAATCCTGTCCTAATAACTCCCATGCACTCCCTAAATTGAAAAAATAGCTGCATCAAGGACACATCCGCCTGAAGGATGCAACTGAATAAAAATAAATATAAAAATAATACAAACATATTATAAAACAAAATAAAGGGTTTTTGTTTGCACTGGAGGCGCGCGCTTGGGATTGCTAGTTTGTTGCATGCTACGAGACTTTTATACATGCATATGTATATAATTTTTCATTGGAATTTGTTGTGCTATTTTATATCGCGATATCTATACGTGTTTGTGTATAGATGTCCTGGATGCTGCATGCATAACATGCATAGCTTTGTCTGAAGGTTATTTAATATGTTTTGTCTGCAGCAATTCTAGTGCTTTTTCCTCTATGAACAAAACACCCCCCTGTTATACCTTCCCACCTATAGTCAGATTATCCCCCGGGGGAAGAGAAGTGAGCAACTAAAAATATACTACCTACATTATTATATATTGTTCATGAATACTTGAATTGATTTTTTGTTATATAGAGTGTGTTTGTATTTTTTTTTTTTTTGCAGAAAGCTCTGTTTTATTCAAAGGATGTGCATAAATAAATGTTATGTTATTTGAGAATATTTCTTGTGTATAAATGTGTGTGTGTGGGCGAGTTTCATTTTTGTATTTTTTTCTGTCGACAGTTTGAATGTCCATTTTTAGCTGATATTCCGGTAAAATTTTGTTTTTTTCCTGATGGCAAAAATAAGATTTAGAGGAAATGCACTTTCAAGTTTTTTTTTGTTAAGGGCGGAAAATAGAAGAAAATGGTGTTGTTTTTTTTTGCAATAAATTTTAATTCCAAATTTCAAATGTTACTAGTTTTTTTAGGGGACATTGTATTCACTTAAGGGATTGCAGTGTTTAGTCGATAAATCTAATATTATTTATAAAAATTCTAATATATTCAGTATGTTAAAAAAGAATTCGATCCTTCGATAAATAAAATCATTTATAGAGCCTAGAATATTGAAAAGTCTAAAGGGCCAATGCACATATGGATGAATATATCGTCAAACATTCAACGATGATTTTTTAAGTAACTTTAAAATTAATGTCCATTTTACAATGGAGAATATCCTTGGCAACAAGCTTACACTGTTAATTTGGTCTAGCGATGAATCGAATTTTTATGAGTTTTCAAACATAAGCTTTATATTTATTCTCCAGTGTAAAGATTTTGATATATTTGGATGTTATGCCTTTAAAAATGTCTTTTTTTTTGTGTCA
This sequence comes from Eupeodes corollae, assembly GCF_945859685.1. Lineage (NCBI taxonomy): Eukaryota > Metazoa > Arthropoda > Insecta > Diptera > Syrphidae > Eupeodes > Eupeodes corollae. Next base: position 208,542,665 of record NC_079147.1, on the reverse strand, counting down.
TATTCTGTAAGCAAAAACATAAAAAAGAGGCGGGGATGCGACCCACACTGATAACTTCCCATCCCGTCTGGCGATTTGTCTTGCTTAAAAGTTTGTTTATATGTACTCGTATCAATTTTTACCAAATTTGCGTACTATTCTTTGCAGATTTTATTTTTTATGAAAAAACGGACTGTTGGATTTTTATATAAAAATTACTGAATATTGAAAACAATATTTTCTTTGAAATAAAATAAGTTTGAAGCCAATATTTTTAATTTTTGAAAAGCTATTTGAGCCGAAAGTAAATTTTTACCAATTTTTAGTATTGTTTTTTTTTTTTAGGTTTTTTTTTTGTAAAAAAACTGTCAATTCGATTTTTCTCAAAATTTGTCCTAATGTTGAAAACAATATTTCTTATAAGTAAAAATTAGTTAGAAGCTCTTATCTTAATTTTTTGAAAAGATATTTGAGTCGAAAATCATTTTTTACCAAGTTTTGTTAATTTTTTTTTCGGTTTTTAATTTTTTGTAAAAAAACTGTCTATTCGATTTTTTCAAACTTTAACTGAATGTTGACAACAAGATATTTTGGCAGATAAAAGTAAATTAAAGCCAATATCTCAAAGTTTTGAAAAGATATTTGAGTCGAAAATCAATTTTTACTAACTTTTATACATTTTTTTTTTAGGTTTTTATTTTTTGTAAAAAAACTGTCAATTCGATTTTTCTCAAAATTTTACCAGATGCCAAAAACATTATTCTTCGTTGCACAAAATTGTTTTGGAGATGAAATCATGTTTCAGTCATAAAATTATTGAGGTGACAATTTTTATTTTTCAGTTTTTTTGATTTATTAAAAAAACCGTTATATTGATTTTTTTCAAAAAATATACCTGTTTTGTATCACGTTACAATATATTATATAAAATTTAATTCAAGTCTCTAGCGTTTTTGGTTCGAAATATATTTAGGGTTAACCAAAATTTTCACCTTTTTTTCAAACTGCTATGGTAAAAAAACCACCCACGCAATTTTCTTGAGAGCTCTTTCTGCATCTTTCTGCCTTATTATCTGTATAAAAAAATTTATTTGAAGTCGATATCTCTTCTAGCTCTTGAGCTATGGACGACGAAATTCGTTTCGAACATACGGACGTACGAACGTACGTACACACGCACGCACAGACATCTTTCTAAAAATCTTTAATTTCGACTCTAGGGACCTTGAAACGTCGAGAAATGTCAAAATTTTCAATTTGATAAATCGGACACATTACAATAACTTCCTATGGGAAGTTAAAAAAAGCATTTAACTATCTTGTTTAATATTAAAATGTAGGCTTCAACCTAATTTCATTTGGAATGTTATATTATTTTTAGAAAGATTCAACATTCAGTTTTTTCATAAAAATCAGAATCTACCAAAAATAGTAGACATTACCAAATGTTATTGGTGTTCGGTTCTCGATATCTCAAGAACAAATAAAGGTTTCGACTTCAAAAGGATTTCATTTTGTAATAAATTTTCTTAAAAAAATCCAATCTACACTTGTTACTAAAAGAAATATGAACGTTCAAGAAAAGCTACTAAAATTGGTAAAAATTTGGTTTTTGACTGAAACTCTCATTAGCAAAAACTAATTCATCATATGCAGAATTTCGTTTGTAATTTTTAATTATTTTTTTAAGAATATATCAGGTGTGAGTCTATTCATGTTGAAATTCCATACCACACTTCAAATATATAACTTGATAGCTAACAAAATGGCCTCACTCTAAAATAGTTAGAAAACTTAAAGTTATAGGCCTTTAAAAAAATACACGTTTGATCTTATCTAAAAGCCCCGGCACTTGAAGACGTCTATATGAATTGTTGGAAAAAAGTTGATAATTATTTAACCCATTTAGGGAGCTTTGAAAAAATAGGGATATACTTGGTTTTTTTTTAACAGTGAGAATCCCTTACTCTCCCGTTCAAGGTAAGTAACAACATTATAAAGAAGCATTTGTTGCTCACCTTTTACCTTCTTGTTCTTATTACCTACCATGGAGAAACATTTGAAGCTTTTTTTTAAACTAGGTACTCTCTGAAAAGAAATTCTTAAAAATAAGTTCAATCGTACCTCATTTTTTCTATAAAAAAAACAACAACTGTAAATCGACATTCACTAATCCACCTTACAAAAGTTGCAATATATGAAAAATCTATTCAAAATAATAAAACAAAATTTTATGTGTGCACAACTATATCATTTTTTCAACGTTATGATATAAATGATAGAATATTGTACCTATATGTATTCTACCTACCTTTGATACTACCTTCATGCAAACTCGACTGTAAAAAATCCAATTAAGAACTACGAAAATACCACATTGAGGATTCGTATATAACTCCAACACAAAAAAAAACACAAAACAAAAATACTGAGTTTGCATTGATATTACAAACATTATATGGATTTGCAGTTATTTGCATTCAATAAAAATTATCTACACCATATTTGTATGTAGAAGCATGTGTACCAATTGTACGGATAAACAAATCAAATATGAATTGGTTGAAATCAAACAAAAAACAACACATACAACTATACGAAAAAACACATAAGGTGGAATATAAGCTTGCAGTATAAATATTAAGCAATACCTTAAATAACATTTTGAATAATTGTAATGAATTGGGAAATATTGAGCCGTGTACAGCGTTGCAATTTTCGTGTAGGGCGGCTGAGTATGAAGTTGGACTCAGGGATAAAATTACTGGTATCACTACAGCATTGTTTGTGAAAAGATCGATAAAATAATGATAGGCATGAGAACTTCGGTGGTGCCCAAGACTCGTAAATGGCTCAGTAAGAAAAATTCTATTGTTGAACCCAAACATGAGAATTATATTCGAGTTTTGGACGAATAAGAGCTTTATTGCGAGTAATTGCAGCCTGATCAGAAGAGATATAAACTTCTTGAATCATCGGAGAAAACCCAGAAACATAGCAACATTTTTGCAATATAAGATATGTGATCACTCAACAAAAGATTGTTTGTGTTGAATGTACCTAAAATTGTAAGTTTTTCGCCTCGATACAGATTCCAGCCATTGATAGTGACATTGAGGGAGGGTCAAGCTTTTAAGACAATATAGACAGCGTTGAGTTGCCAAAGCATTAAACTCCATATCCTAAAAATAAGGATGGAAATATTAAAACGAGTATAAAACGCTGAAAGTGATGTCATCAGCAAAACAATTGATGTGGGTGGGGGTATCAGATAAAAGATCAATTATAAAACTAAGGAAGAGTGCCGGCAACAAAAAAGAGCCCTCTACTACAAGAATTGAACATCTCAAATGGTCACTTCCAACACAACCAAATATACGCATTTTCTATAAGAGAGCTTGATGCCAAACTCTATCAAATCCCTTCCAAATATAAAGCGCAATAGTCACACTTTGTACAAAACGACATAAAGATTCGTTTCACTATTCGGAGAGATAAACCATGAGATCAGCCATTATATCTGGCAATTCAAAAATTTAATGAGTCTAGTATGTCGAATGTTTCTGAGATCAACGAACGAGGTGAGCCACTTTTTGATTTTATTATTGAAAATAATATGACCAATTGTAATAGAGGCAATACTCCCACTTTCGTCTTTCCGAGCTCTAAAATTATGATGGATGGGAGGATGTGCTTGATGTTACTTTAGTAAACAACCGTAATTTATTAGTGGAGATTTGGAGAGTTTCCAATTTCAATTCGTTTTCGGATCACAAGTGGATTCTTTTTCAAATTAATTTCGAGTCGAAAAACCCTCTGCCTTATAGAAATCCAAAAGAATTGACTGGACGAAATTCAGTCAAATTGCTAATTTCAAACTAAGCAACTAACCGAATCTCACTGAAACGGTAGGAGACTTGAATCAAAGGTGAAAACCTTTGAAACTTTTATAAGTAAAGCTTTTAGAGTCTCTTTCGCAGTTAAATATAGCCGTTAAACCCTTCCTTTTTTGAGGAATGAAGAACTGTCCAGTCTTAGGAAAATTACGAGGACAATTTTCAATATCTGCCACAAACATAAATTTTACCAACCGTATAAAGACTCTCTTAAAATTTCCAAGCAAACCCTGTCATCAGCCAAAAGACAAGGCTAAAAATAATCGAAGACATAAAGGACTCCGCCAGGCTCAGCAAAGTTTTATCAAAGAAACATTGTAATCCTTCATTTCTAAAAAAGCCTGATGGAACCTGGACAGCCTCTCCAGCTGAAACTCTTGAGCTGCTGATGAAGACGCACTTTCCGGGTTGCGAGAGTGATAACCCCGAACCACTTGAAACCACAGAGCTAAACGTAGCTCATGTGGAGCAGTCAATTCCGTTATAACTAGAGAAAATATTTTATGGGCCATCAAAACTTTTTCTCCATATAAATCCCCAGGCATGGATGGCATACTGCCAGTTTTCAAAAGTTGTATGATGTGGCAGCTCCATGGATGGAACAAAACATGTGCCCATGTCGGTCGTGAAGACAGGTCAAAGTAGTTTTTATCCCAAAAGTGGGTAGACGAGGTCACGAATCCGCGTAGGATTTCAGACCAATAAGCTAAACATATTTTGTGCTTAAAACCTTGGAGCGCATTCTTGATTACCATATAAGAGAAATTCTAGTTGCACGACCTCTCGAACAAACAATCCATTATAAAGAATTTACTCTTGCTACCTTCCTAGACATAGAAGGTGCTTTTAACAACGTCCTTACCGAATCCATAGAAGAATCGCTCGTTAAGTTCGGTGTTGAAGACTTCATTCGAGAATGGATTATTTCCATGCTCAGTGGTAGATTCAAGCCACTCTAGGCAATAAAATCGCAACAAAACACGTGAGTAGGGGAACCCCAGGATGGTGTCCTTTCGCCTCTTCTATGGCTTCTGGTCATGGATACAATTCTCGTTAAATTAGAGAGATGTGGAGTGAAGGCGGTAGCCTATGCGGATGATTTGGTGCTATTGGTGTCAGGAAAGTACACCTCTGTGCTTAGTGAAATCACGGAGTCAGCTTTGAAGAAAGTTAGCAGCTGGGCCACGAGTTGTGGACTAGGAGTTCACTGAACTGTTGCTCTTTACCACCAAAACTTAAGTACCGCCCTTCACACCACCTCGACTCAACGGTCAAATCCTATCATTGTCTTCTAGTGCAAAATATTTGGAAATTATACTCGAACCTAAACTAAACTGGAAACTAAATATTGAAGTACGGGTTTAAAAGGCTTGTGTTCCCTTCTACGCCTGCAGCAAAACTGTCGCCAAAAAGTGGGGACTTCAGTCGAAGATGATTTTATGGACATGCACAGCCGTAGTACGTCCAATCTTAACATATGGTTCGATTGTGTGGTGGCCTGTACGATACTTAAACAAAGCCCAAGCCAAAACCGAAATGCGGCTATCTTTAGGCCGCGTTTCCATTTGCAAGAAAACTTCTGCAATAAATGTCCGATAGTCTGTCCGACAGTGAATTGCAATTGGAAACTACCAAGCAATTTCTATCGCGACAGTTATTTCATAACTTCTTGCGATTATTTGCAAGTGCAATTAATTGCTAGTTTAAACACATTTGTATCGACTCGCGACAGTTCTTGCAGCTTATCGAAACAGTTTCGTATATCTCGCGCAAGTAGCTGGTTGACGTCTTTGCTTTACACATACAAAATGAGTAAAATAAAAGGTCGTGAATGGCCTCACGAAGAAGTTATGCGTTTAATTAAAGTTTACGAGTGTAATCCATGTTTATGGAATAACCGGGATTCTCCAAAATAGCTCACAGTTTAGAGTATTTTCAAGAACATTAACTCTTCATGAAATAAAAACGTTGTTTTATTATTTATCAATGTTTGACACAAAAATAAATTAGAATTTATTACTTGTTATATTGTTTAGAATATAATGATAAAAATCTCTGTTCAAATGTCTTTTTTTTTTAATTAAGAACAATTATTTAAAGAATTTTTGTTTTTGTTAAAAACGCTTTTAAGGAAACAAATTTTAAAAGAACAAATAAGTTAGAAAGTCAGAAAGAAAGAAAATTGCTCTCATGAGTTTAAGCCAGTAATTTTAAAAGTAATTAGATGCCAGAATGGGTGTACGAGCATGCTCTTCAATGCCGTTTAATTTAAAAAAACATTAGTTAAAAAAAAATTTTTTTCGAAAATTGTAAGGGCGGTTTTGTTTCTAATATATACATATACACTTATTATTAGAAATAATTCTGGTAATTTAAATATATACAACGAAACCTTAAACTTCGTTCCAAGATATTGCCAAATTTTTAACATATCACAATTTTAAGTAAACAATCAGATTTCTTGCGACATTAATTGCTCTCCTGGTGTAAATACATCTGCAATAAATTGCGACAGTATGTTGCGCGAGCTTCTTGCAAGACATTTATTAAAGAAGAAATTGCAAGAATTCACATGACAATGTAAACGCGACTGCAAGAAATTTCTGCAAGACTTCCGCTAGTTGACTTGCAAGTGGAAACGCGGCCTTACAGACATTCAGGCTGCTGTCAAAGCCATTAACTCGGCCATATCCTCATCTAAATTGGTCCAGCAATGGCGCGATGAGCTTAGAAGCCTGAATATTAACCTCGGTTTCGCCCTGATCTGGGTTCCGGGCCATAGTGGTATCGTAGGAAATGAACGCGCTGACGAGTTAGCCAGGCAAAGATCGACCCTTCATAGCTCACTTGCGGAAATGGTTAACATTCCTCTTGGTGCTTTGAAGGGTACAATTTTGTCTATCTACCAACTAAATCAAACCGAAGGTGGAGCAATTTACCCAACTGCATTTTATCTAGGAAGATATGGCCCACCTACAATAAAACCCGTGCAAACGATCTTCTATGCAGGCCAAGGCAAGACATAGACAGGATTGTTGCGGTTTGCACCGGACATTGGCCTATAGGAGTTCATGCGGAGAAGTTGGGTATCTCCTACAACACCTTTTGCCGTAGTTGTAGTGACCAAAGAGAAAGTGAAACGATAATCCATTTCCTCTGCAAATGTCCTGCTTTGGCAAACACTAGAAAAAATACTTTGGAAAAGCATTCTTTCAAGAACTTGATGAGCTATCTGAGACAAAGATTAGAGACCTAATCTTTTCTCTCAATGCGACAAAATGGCTCTAACATAATCGCTATGAAGCTTCTCTATAAATCTTTCCCTTTCTATCACAGGTCAAACGAGTTTTTGGTATCAAAACGGCGCACTACAGCGCTAATTGGATCTCAGGCTAGGTTGCCTTGAGATCGCCATTTCCACCTTTGTCGAATGTAGATCTTATCCTTACTCATTTTACACAGAAACAGGTTCCTTGTTATAGCCTTCTTTGGAAAAACCGTCATAGATTTTGTATTTATCAAATTAATCCAAAAATGTTTGCATGCAATATAAACTTTATACATACCTTATTCATTCCACTTTTTTTTTTCAAAAACCTAAGTTTTTAAGAAATATCGAAAAATAAAAGTCGTAAAAAGCTTGTCCCTATCCATGTGATACGAAGTGTATATTTAGAACTATAAATTTTAAAGCTCTGTATGACACTATGACACTTTAAGGGTCCTCTAAGAAATGCTGAATTTTTTATTAAATAGAAAAAATAAACACACACAATTTACCCTATAAGTAAGTATTTTTTTTAATAAAATAAAAATAGGAACTTTCTACTCATAGAATTATTAGCAAGTAAGGTGTACTAGTATAGGTATGAATATTTGATAATTTATTGAAATATCCACATATGATTGATTGGTTTATATTGTGTTATGCAATGCATGAAAATAATAATGGAGGTTTTGTTGTACCAACATAGTTAGGTGCTTTTTAGAGACCACGAAAAAAGTTTAGTGTTTAGAATTTTATCAAATTTTGCTCCATTGAATAAATAAAATATAATCCAAATGACCATTTTGCATACAACCGCAAACAGAATGATAAAAAATGTCAAAAATGTATCCAAAATAAAGCGTTAAAAATTGCTCTGTTTTATATTTTAAATTATCAATATTTTGCGTCAGAAGTTTCATATCTTTTATGTGGATAATTTTTTATCAAATGGAATGCTTTACAATTAGGTCCCAAAATTCAAAATTGTGAGATTTCTCGAAGTTTAAGGGTCACGATGCAAATCAATGATTTTTAGGAAGATGCCGTGTTTCTATTTCACTATTTTCCGCCTGACACGAAATATTTGTCATTTCAAATATTCTACGAACAGAAAATTATAATACCTCCAGAATATTTGTAACCAAGAAAAAAAAACGTTTTTCACATCTGGTAAAAACATTAAGTCAAGTTTTTTGTTTACAGAAAATAAGAACCTAATACTGCTTAAAGTTGGTGAACATTGATTTTTGACTCGAATATCTTAGCAAAAATTAAAGATTGTATTCAAAATGTTCATCTTTTTAAGATAATGTTCTCAGATTTTATTGAATCCATTTTTTAAAGATGACCAGGTGAAATTACACATAAGCGTTTCTCTTTATTAAAACTCCTTTACAATATAAACCTACCCATGTCTACAGATATTACATTTTTTTTTGAAACTACTCTCCTCCTAGTTATGTCTTAACTTCATAAATCCAAAAAGACATTTTAATTCAAAAACCACAATCCCATTGAAAAATGAAGTCATGTTACACGCTAATAGTTCCAAATGTCGTGCTCTTCTTTCTTGTAAAGCGTCAGCTGTTAAGGAAGACCTACATTAATTCCAAGAAAAACTAGAAAATAGAATCATGATCTTTGTATTAAGTATTATTTCATGATTGAAGACACCGTCACCTTTCAGCGAGTTCTAAACGTTCTGTTCAAAAATATCCTTTAAGGATAGCCCTGTCTTGCCATTAAAAAGTCAATCTATATACAAGACTGTTAACACCTCCCTAGCCGTGCCATCTCTTTTAATTCAACTATCATCTGCTATTTTATTTTTATATCATCAAGACCTTAAACGAACAACTGGCTGATAATGGTGACTGCGGCCTGCCGTAGGTGGACATTAAAACCACAAAAAAAAATAAAACGAAAAATAGGACCACGATGATTGATGAGCTCGTATTAAAAGTCAGTTCCCCATAAATGCGGTCATTTGTACCTATAATAGCACAGTTGTAATAGTTGATATGGTTACAATATTTCGAACAAAAGAAATCCAAGATTCCTTTGAATTTATTTTTAGTCCTTTCTTCAACAAAAAAGAACAAGAAGTCCAAAGAGTGTTGAAAAATTCAACTTCTTATAACTCAATTCAGTTGCAACCCTCCTCTTTTTGTTTAGTACTTTCTCGCTTTAGAATCCTTAGATAGATTTAGGTGTAGCAATGTCGATTTAGTTATTGATGCGGTTTCTTTCATTCAAAGAAGAAATCCATCCGAACAGTAGGAGGACACTGGATACTGATGTTTTTCTTATTTACTTCGGTGTTTTACTCAAAAACATCCTCTGCAATTCATAAAACAGAGGACAGAGGAGTTTCTTTGTACATTTTGGTTTAAGGATAATAATCAATCAATTTACGTTGCCGCAGAAGAAAATGACACTCCTTTAAGTGACACTGAAAATTTTACTATAGAATGCAAATAGATAAAACTGTCTTTCCATGAAAGAAGCATCCCTTCAAACCGTTAAGTAGCTCATTGTTATAAATTAACACATCTTCTTTGGGTTGATTTGTTTTGTTGGAAAGAAATGTGTCGGTAATTGTTTTTTTGGCTTGTTTTGAAGAAAGGTCCGAAACAACAAGTGTTTCAAAATCAATATCACAAATTCAAAAATGTTCTCAATATTTTTACTAAAAATTCTGGAAATCCATAATTAACAATCACTCATGAATAATGTTGGTAACTCAGTGAATGATATTTGTACCGTATCTCAAGAACTGCTGACGTACGTTTAACGATTTAGTGTAGATGAAGCGATATGGTGTGACCACATGCCCATAAAATTGTCCCTAAAGCATATTTCTATACCAAACACCATAACCAAGTTTAATCGGTTACTAAATTGCAGTGGAATGATCAAAAAAAAAAACTGAGTACCAAAATAATCTTGGTTTTAATTTGCAAAATCTAATAACTCAGAAGAATTGAATCGATCTAAAGGCCTTAACCGATTTAATAAAGAACTCAACAAATGATCATAGTGGATGCTCAAAATTTAAGCCGAAGAATAAATGGTACAATTATGTCGAAACATCCAGGAAAAAAAGTTATAAATTGATCAATATTTTCCTTAAAACGAAATACCAAGAAGCGAAAGAGAACTATCTTGGAGGTCAAAAATAATATAAGACTAATTGCAAAAGGAGTTGAGTCCACATAAAGAGTGATGAAAGTTGGCAAAGGAAATACGTAACCAAGCCCATACAATTTTTCTCAAATTTCCAATTCTGAGTTTAGAACATATTATAGTTCACTTCTTAACCCAAAACCAACGGCAAATCAGATTTTGTATGCACCTAACTTAATTCAGGATCGGGATTTGGATATGCCTAGAACTGGCAGTAAGATTTAATAGGATGTTGAACGACTGCAAAGTAGAAAAAGCCTTTTATGAGTTGTGTGGCCAAGATTATGATGGGAATTCTCAATGAGAGGCTGTACTCATGGGTAGATGCAAACGATGTAGCAACAGAATTTTAGGCGGGCTTTAGGAAAAAATATTAGACGGTGGATAACATTTATAATCTGGCATCAATCGCTCATCTAAAGTTGGCACAAAAAAAGAAGGTGTATGCATTTTTTGTCGATCTGAAAGCTGCATTTGATAATATCTCAAGAAAATTGCTTATCTACAAACTACACACAATAGCAGTATCGACAAAATTTGTAAACTTGATAGAATCCATATACTGCAACACACAATCAGCTGATGGGACGGGAGAAGGGCTGTCTGAATATTTTGAGACACTTTTTGGAGTCAAACAGGGATGCTTGCTACCACCATAGCTTTTTGCACTGTATTTAAATCTTTAAGAGCAGGGCTCTTTATTGACTTATTCAACATAAGGTTGCTGCTTTATGCAGACGATATGGTTATACTGGCTGATGATGTCATGGTCTTACAGCAGATGATAACGCAACTGGAGCCTAGAAGTAAATCTATCTAAATCGGAGATAATGGTGTTCAGAAATGGTGGAAGGTTATCTAGTCAAGAAAATTGGACATTAAATGGAGAAAGAATTCGAATTGTCTTCAACAATACTTACTAAGGAGTCTTACTTTCACCAAAGATGTCGTTTTCAATCACGTAGAATAGAGAAACACTGCAGCCAAGAACAATATAAACTCGACGTGGCAATGTTTTCTAGCAAAAAGTAATATCAACTTGAAAACCAAATGGAAACCATTTCAGTCGGTTTGTAGAGCTATTACAACATACGGTGTTCATATCTGAGGCTTTGGAATGTTCGAAGAAGTGGGTAAACTTCAAAGCTGTTTTTTAAAACGAATTTTGAAATTGCCTACATTTACTCAAAACTACTCTTTGGCAATGGAAACTGTGGCGGAAGACGGACATTATTATACCCTTGACCTTCACCTCAGATATACATATATCGAAAATAATATTCAAATACAGTGCAAAAACACTACCTTATCAGCTAACAAAAATACTTTTGAGGGACAAATTGTTCTGGGTAAAGGAATTGAACAATCTTGGATATTGTTTTGTCCTGCGTTGGGATGAGATATCTATTTCTCAAATTGATTGGATCCAAAAAGGCAATGATCTATTGCGGCTTTTGAAATCGGAGGGTCAACAAGAATATCTACAAAGGGCATCTGAGAGTATTACGCGCATCTACAAACATCTGGATATATATAACCAATAAAAAATGTTCTTAAAATGATCACCAAATTTTGATTTTAAACTTACAATTGTAATAATATGTACGTACATTCAATTACCCGAAAGACGACGTTTGTCAATGTCGTAAGTTTTGCATTTTTAAATTCAAAAGAAACTTAAAATCTTATTCGAAAATGTTAATTTTTTTTTGAAATAAAAAACATTTTACTTCTACTAATCAACAATCATAGTTGTTCTGTATTGTCGCTCTTAAGACTTGATTGAAAAAAAAAAATTTCAAAAAATATAACAATTTAAACGTGGATTACTTTTATGAAGATTTAAATGAAACTTTTCACAAAAATTCAGCTTTGTATTAATTTTTTCGAAGCAGTGACTTTTTTCTGCACAATTCAAAAAAATATTAAATAAATAAATCCAATTCAAATTTATCACTTTAAACATTTTCATGTTTCAAAAGGAAAGGAAGAAATTTAAGACAAATGTATAAGCAATGCATATATACCTGTTTCTTAAGACAAACAATTTTGGTGTAAAACAAGATTAAAAACTTAAATTAAAGAAAGTTTGATTTTAAAAAAAATGAGTTATTATAAGATTTTATAATTTTCTACTTTGCATTAAAAATAGATTACGCCCTAATTACCATCCATGCCCATTATTACATCTACCTGCACATTGATGTAACATATATACCTTAAAATTTTACCTTATTTTTTCTAAGCTGTTTTGTAACACTTTCTAAAATAATCCTTAAGTATATCTAATTATATACCACATCAGCTGTGTGCCACAGGTCAACCACAATTAGAATGCAAGAACTGACAATAGTTTCGTTTGATATTGCTCAAAACCGACGACGACGATTACAGCATCTTAAGAAATAGAAAAAAGTAAAAGGATGAATTTGAACTAAATAAACAAAAAACTGACATTTCAATAACACCTCTCTCTTACCTTTTGAAAAAGGACTTTCAACGCCGCCGACTACGATGTTCTTCTACGACGCGGAACTTCACACAAAAAGTGAAACAACAACAACCCGCCTTTGATGTGATGTTGCGATGATCAAGAGAGAATGAAAAAAAGGAAAATTCACCTAATTAGGTGCCAGGTACACCACATCACCGCGTTTCTTACCATTACAACATCGTACCAATAGCTGCAGCAGGTGAACCAAGTTGGCTACCCGCACTATGGAGGATTTGATTTGGAAGCGCGAGCAAGCAGACAACACAACAACAAACGGACCTCTAGGATGGGTTAATCAAAGACGCGGCAAGATAAAGGGATGTCGCACCACAGTCATCCTTTGGTTGGTTTACCAAAACTACAAATAGGATAAAAACATTCAATATTATATGAAATGGAAAAATATTTGTCTATCATGCAATCAAACAAACAAAAATCTGAGGTTGACATAAGAGATTTCAAACCTGTAAATGTCAATTACGAAAAATTGAAAGATAGCCTAGTCCAATATTAAAAACCTTATGTGTAAATGTAACATCACATTGAAATTTCCCAAGAAGATTGTCTACAGCTAGAGACTTTTAAACCATTTTCGATGTAGAAATTAAAACTTCTGATGAATCAGTAAAGTTAAATTTAAATTAACATTTTGTCAACATATAAGGTCAAGTCAAGTCAATCATGCAATAAAAATAAAAAAAATATGCTGGGATGTGACCCACACTGATAACTTTCCATCCCGTCTGTCGATTTTTCTTGCTTAAAAGGTTTATAGGTTTTTGTGTTTTGTTAAAAAATTTATCAGTTAAATTATTCTAAAAAAAATAAAAACAACCAACAATATTTTGCATTATGATGAAATAGCTTGACTTCAAAATCTATTTTTGTTAACAAGATTTTAAGTCGTATACCAATTTTTACCAATTATAAAGGCATTTCTTAAAAGTTTTTATTTCTTATACAAATATAAAATACAAATTATATGAATGAAAATAATTTTAAGTCAATGTTTTGTATTATTCACTAGATATGGAGAACCTCATTTTTTTTACCAAATTAGCGTATTTTTTTGTACATTTTAATTTTTTATGAAAAAATTGACTGTCTGTTTAAAAAAGCAAATTACTGACTGTTAAAACAATATTTTTCATAAAATAAAATTAATTTGAAACCTATATCTCAAATTTTTGAAAAGTCAAAAATCAATTTTTACCAACTTTTGTTTATTTTTAATCTTTTGTAAAAAAAACTGTCAATACCATTTTTCTCAAAATGTAACCGAATGTTGAAAACAATATTTCTCATAAGATAAAATTCGTTTGAAGCCAATATCTCAAAGTAATAAAAAGATTTTAAAGTCGTTAATAAATTTTTACCAACTTTTGTTATTTAAGTTATTTAAGTCGAAATTCATTTTTTAAAAACTTTGATGTTTTTCTTAGGTTTTTGTTTTTAAAATCTGTCTCTTCGATTTTTCTCAAAATTTTGCCACATGTTAAAAAAGTTATTTTTCGTTGCACAAAATTGTTTTGGGGATAAAATCATTTTTTATTCGTACAATTTTCGAGGTGACAAATATTTTGTTGTCAATTTTTTTCGAATCATAAAAAAATTAATTCTTATCCAAAAATATATTTGTTTGTTATCACGTAACAATCTAATATATGAAATTCTCCTCTCACAGTGTTAGTTGCCATACTCCTCCGAAACGGCTTAACCGATTTCAATGAAATTTTGGTTATACATTCGGTAGATCTGAGAATAGGTTTTTACTCGTTTCTATTTTTTATATTCCTAAGTGCTAAGGTTGAATTGCATCCACATCGTACAAGGTGCAACGATCTTATGATATTATTCAGTGACTCTTTGTCCAATGAAGAATTGATTGCTATTGAGGATCTTTGCGTTATCATTGCCAACTTACCACTCAGTCATTTCGGTATGCATTCACCGATTCAAAATGCATCTGATCTGATTAACTGAATTGAATCGTAACCTACAATATAATACTGTAGAAATAGCAGCGATTGCTGCTTGCATTGTCCCCCTAATAAATGAAAAACAAAGAACCATTTATGACCACATCATGCTCGCAGTTTTGGCGGGACAAGGTGGATTCTGTTTTGCGTGTCATTTCAAATGCTTCAAGATCCATCCGCTGAAACATTCTCAAAACAACAGTTAGATATAGGCGACGGAAAAGCTAAAACAGATGGATGGGAAACTGTATGCATAGAATTACTGGTAGATTTCTGTACGATTATTGATTTACAAGATATTTCTCTATATACACAGACAATATACAAATCATGATTGGCTGGCAGAAAGAGCAATTTTAGCAGCAAAAAATGTGGATGTCAACGAATTAAATTTTAAGATACAACATTTATTACCAGCAGAATTGGTGTAATACAAATCTATTGATACAGTTCGTGATGTTACTGGAGCTGTAAATTATCGAACTGAGTTTTGGACTCATTGGATTTACCAGTTTTTGGACTCATTGGATTTACCAGGCATGCCACCGAATAATTTGCAACTGAAGGTTGGATCTCCGGTAATTTTGTTTCGTAATTTGAACTCACCGCGGTTGTGCAACGGCACGCGATTAGTAATTAAAAAATTGATGAAAAATGGTTTCGAAGCCATAATTCTAAATGGAAAATTCCGAGATGGAAACTACCACGAATCCCTATTATACCCACAGATGTGGCAATTCAATTCAAACGCCTTAAATTACCAATTAGATTTGCATTTGTAATGACTATCAATTAGTCTCAAGGCCAAACGTTGTCTGTCTGTGGCTTATATTTGAGCACTATGTTTTTCACACGGACAATTATACGTGGCGTACTCTCTAGTGGCAAACCATCCAGTTTGTTTGTATTGGCGAAAGATGGGATCACATAAAATATTGTACATTCTGTTGTATTAAGGGATTAATATTGTTATTATATAGGGCACCCCTACACACCAACAATAAGATATTTATTTCTAGCAAATTATTTATATGACAACACAACGTTTGTAGGGTCAGATAGTACAAAATATAAAATTTAGTGTAAGTCCTTAGGGTTTTCGGTTCGTGAGATATTTAGGGTTTATCAAAATTTTCACCATATTCTTACACTGCTATGGTAAAAAAACCCACGCAAGTGTCTTGAGAGCCTTTTCTGCATCTTTCTGCAGTATTATCTGTATAACAAAATTTATTTGAAGTCGATATCTTTACTGGTTCTTGAGTAATGGACGACGAAAAAAAACGTCGCGAACGTACGAACGTACAGACGTGCAGACGTACGAACGTGCGTCCACACACACGCACAGACATATTTCTAAAAATCTTTTATTTCGACGTCGAGAAATTTCAAAACTTTTCAATTCGGCCAATCATACCCATTACAATAACTCATTATGGGAAGTTAAGAAGCAATTGTTTCCTAGGAAAAAGAATGGCAGAAAGAGCAGAATTTGAAATAACATTAACATCCGGTCAATATTTGTTAAAACTTGCAAGTCTTATATTTTTGATCCCTTTTTTTAATTTGGAAGAGTTTTAGAGAGGAAGAGCAACAAGAGTTGCTTGTACTTGTACTGTTGTTAGCCTCTAAACACATTAAAATTGTCTGCAAAAGACAAAAATAATGAATCTTCTAGAAATCACGAATCAAATTAATATTCATATGCAAACTGCATAACGTCTACTTTTTAAGCTGGTCTAAGCAAAGCTTTTAACAAGCTTAACCATTTTATACCCTTGTTAAAATTAGAGTTACGCAGACTTCCAGAGTATTGATAGAAGCTTTGTATCCTAAACAGTATGTTAGCATTAAAAACTGTTCTTTTTTTTAAATACAATGTCTGGTGTTCCTCAATCCAGTCATATTGGACCTCTACTCTTTTAAGTGTTCATCAATGACAGCGCCCAAATTCGGTTTCACTCAAAAATCCTCATCCTTACAGATGATTTTCTATTTTTCTATAGCTTCTCAAATCCAAATGCATTTCTGTTTTCGCAGGACAACATTGACTTTTTGTGCTTTTGAGTGATGTTCTTCAAATGGAAAGCAACTTTTTAAAAGAAGTGTAAGTTGGTGTCAAGTACTTCTATTAAAAACAGATTGTTTTTTGTCTTCGTATTTTATTGACGACTGCTTACTTGAAAAAATGGATACATTTAATGAATTGGGAGCTTTATTTGATTTCAGGATCTTATTTAACTATATTTCCCTATGTTTCATGACTAATGATCCCTATATTTCAAAAGTCCCCTACTGTCCTCTTGTCCGTTTTATCGTTAAGTAAATTTTTTTTATAAATATCGTTTCATAATCAGAAAAAATGTTTAAAACCTAATAAAACAAACCAAACTTGGTTCAATGGAATCCAAGTAAACTTCATAATTTGAAGATTATGAACAGTACTGGTGAAAAGTGTTGGCATTATTGCTTCGGTAAACATATTTTTACTGAAAGTTGTCAACCATTTGATCATTTTATCATTTTTTTCTCACAATATATTCACTACTTGTGAATGTTTTTGTACGAAATATTGTTTTAATTTAAATATAATAAAGGTTGAAATTAAAATATTATAACTCACGATAAAGACTAATATTAATTTAGATATATAAATTAACTTTTGGATTTATTGGACATTTTTAAAACCTTTTACTTTTCGTAGTTGGCCAAGAAATTTTTCGATAAAAGCATGAATTCCAATGATCAATTCATTATCAAGTGTTGGACTCTTTTAAGTCACTTGTTTGATCACAAGGTGAAAATTGTCGATATAAGAATTCGTGGAACGTGTTCTTGAATTCCTAAAGAAATTCAAAAGTTTCCTCTCTCACATCGTTCTACTATTGAGATAAAGTATAAAGACCGTCTAGACCTCATGCTATCTCACAAAAATCCTCTGTGTTGTCACATAAATCATTTTTTTTCTACCAAAAATTTTAATCATAAAGCCTTTAACCAGATGTCCAACAAGCTTTGAAAGATAGCGTGAAACCTAATTTTTTTTGTCTGAAAATACAACAAATTGGACAAGAGCGTTTGCATGTACCGCTTAAATTATTCATATCATAATCAACTTTTGAAAAAAATGCTATCAAAAATGAAAAACAAAAAAACTCAACAATTAAAATGCACCATCAAGATACAAGCGCTCTACCGACTTAAGTAATAAATCAGACTTTTATGATCACTTTAACGCGATCGCATAAAATTCACCTGTATATACAATGTAGTATATCCAGTGTCGCGCAGAGACCAGAGAGCGAACTGCATTCGACCCTAATAATAAAACAAAACCAGAAAAAGTATTTAAACAGCGTTTTGTCTTTCAAGATTGAGATAAGAATCACTATAGGCAGGTTATAGGAATATAAGTTGCTGTGTGTCCGTTAATTGAATGCACTCGAATGGACCCAACCTGCTGCGATCGGATGCGCGTTCATCGGGTCCGCCTTTCATAAATATTGTGTGTGTTGTTTTTAATTAGAACCGATTTGCATATGAATGGTTTTCAGTGGGCAGGTTGGCAGCGCCCTCCCGCCAACGGCCGCTCCTAAAAAAAAAGAAAAAAAAACAAGACAAAGAGAGATTAAGATATCAAATTTAATATTTTTATTTGAATCAAAAAATTGAATGCCCTAACAGGCACAAAACGACTCAATTATAGATTTACCTTGAGTGGGGGAGACTCACACAAAAAAAGTTGTCTTCCCACCCTCCTATTGTGTTGCTGATGAGACCTCTGCGCCTGTGGTGAACTAAGAATTTACTAGAAGCGGTTTTAGGTGACTGTTTTATGATCGTTGGTGTTTTGTTTTTTAATGACTCTAGAGACTTAAATTTAAAACCAATTTTATTTTATTTTTTAATTCTCCTCGAAAAAATTCTAAAGATTAAAAATCGGAAAATCGATAGTAGCTGATCATCAAGCAGCAGGTTATCTTTGATGAAAGTTTGTACCTTTTATTTAATACAATACTTGCCTATCCATACACTCCATAGAATAAAATACCATCAGACAAGCTCTCTGATGAGGTGTTACGCGCTGTGATCATGAAGTTTGATATGCTTTTTAAGTTTTCGTATATAACGACCTGTGATGGTGATTTAGTGGTTTCGACACGTTTTTGATATCTGTCAATATTGTTGTTTGTCTTCATTTATGTTGCTTGTTTTTTCGTTTTGAAATTTGTTTTGAATTTTATAAAATTCTAATTTTAATGAAGAAGCAAATATTTTCTCTTTTTTGTGATATTGAAAGATTAAGTCCAAATTCATTTTTCATAGATTTGTGCGATAAAGTTTGGTTTTGTTATGAAAAATTATTCAAATTAAAAACAAAGGGAATGTTATCATTTATTGACTTTCAATTTATTTATGTGACAAATTATATTGATCTCCATTTTTGAGAAATTTGTATAACCAAATATTTTTAATGAAAGAATGCGGATTGGAAGATAAAAGATATTTATTAACTTTGAATATAAAATAAGATCAGATAAAAGTTTACGTTTTACTTAATATCATTAAGCCAAGTGCTTTAAGGTTTGATTTTTATAATCTACTGCTTATTAGGTTATTTCCGCAAACTGATATGAATTGCATACAAATTTTGGCAGTCAACATTTAATGTGAAGCTTGTGTTAAAAGAATAAAAGATATATTTTAAAAAAGAATTGCAACTCCTATTTGCACATAAATATTCAGGATTCATGGCACCTATATGTAATATATACACACATATAAACCAAATGCACGCAATTTTTAATCAAATTGTTAGTTAAAAATGGCGAATATATTAAATGGTTGAATATATTTTGATCTAAGTAAATTAACACGAAAGAGCTGATGCACGAACGTAAGGAAAAAATTGTGTTAAAATACATGATTGCAAATAAGATCTTAAGTTAATGTTTCCAACCAGTTTATTTGAAGAAATACAAAAGTTGTATGCACAATTTCTTAACAATATTGTTTCAAAAAAAACCGTAAAAGTCAAACCATCTGCAATTACCCACATACTCATGATATTTACTTAAATAATTTATACTCCTATTAAAGCCAAATAAATGTTAACAACATTTATTAACCTAACTAACTACCGTTCAAATTGCATACAGTCTTCCTGATATATTGTGTGGGTATTTTTTTTTTTTCAAGTTTTTCATCAAATAACAGAAGATTAAAAATTATGTCTTTTACAAAAATACCACCTTTCCGTATCAAATTCGAAATCATTCAAATTGACAACAGTCCCGCATGGCTTCCAAATCCAGGTGTGTTATAAATGGACATTATTTAGTTACCTCCTATATATCCACATTCGAAACCGTGGATAATTTTGATTTCCTGCTCCCTGATGTCCTCTGATGATTCAGTCCAACATTTTATTGAATTGAAAATTCTCGATGCCTTTAAAATATTGCATTAACTAAAAAGAATCCTTAACGCTCAGTTGACCTTGATTTAGCATTACCTCAACTAATTCACTGCAAAAATAAAAGGAACTCAAAGGAAAAGAAGGTCCAAAGGTACTTCAAGATCGATGGAACTTTTTTCTTTTGAAAACCCGCACACATCAAAACCAGGAAAATCTTTAAGAAAAAGGACAAAAGAAACCAATATTATTGTCCTAGTCCTTTCTTTTTTATATGGCAGATATTTTCTTGCTACTTATTTGTCTTCTTCCTCTACTTTTTCTTTTGATCCGTTTTTCCATTCGATACCCAATTCTTATTCCTTAGATCTTTTTCGTTGTCATCTTAATCAAAAATACGGATATGCAACGGTGGTGAATCAATTTCACAGGATAGGAAAGAAGCGTTTTTTTTAAACCTAGCATATTATATTTTTGTAGAGTTTTGTAGGTATATTGGTCATATCATGTCTTATGCCATGAAAAGATTTCAAAACATCTCTTTACTCCCTACAAAATACCCATGACGATATGACAATGGTGAACAAACAATCGTTGAGAAGGAAGCAACTGAAAAAGCTGCAGAAAATCTGTATAAATTCTTTGTCCTTTCATCGTTAGTCGATGGCGACAACGTCTTGTCTTCACATTGGTGTAATAGTTATAAGGTTTTCTCAAAGGCCCGGAAGTATCAAAATCAACGTTAGGTTCGCATGAGTGTAAAAAATAACTAAAAACGTTAATTTTATTTTAAATGCGGGCTTTAAAGTGGGCGTATTTATGTGTTTTGTTTAATAAATTTCCTGTATTTGAAATTATGTTCAAAATAATAAACTTTTCTGTTCCGTACTAAATGACCCATCTATATTGCCCTGTCCTTGCACATTATTGTGCTATATGTTATACTTCAGCGCCATCCATTGTCTACAAGCGAACAAAAGTTTTTAGGATGATCAATTTTAGAAGAAAAATATAAAGTTTATAATTTAATCAACATCGTTCTATTTTAAAAACTGCTTGTTAAACAAAAAAGGTTCAAGATTGTATTGACAAAACCATTTTATATCCGGCCCTGGTAATTCTAGCGCCATGACAACAATAAAGGAGTAATGCTTTTGTGTCCGCGTTCATCGTCTGTGCAATGTCTGCTTTGCATGTCTAAGGATCTTTCGATGCCAGACATCGATTCCATAGAAAGACGAGCCAACTCACAAAAAAAAATCAACGAAAGTTTAAGAAGAAAAGAATTGCATCCTTTTGCAACCTTAACCTGCCGTCACCACTCATCTCCCAAAGGATACCTTCATATATATTTCTACATCTCTTTCTCTATTATCACCCCAGAGTATCTTCGTCATCGCTGAATCCTTTTCACACGGATGAAAGGATTAGACATAATTAACTCAATCAAACACCTTTTTTTCGCCTATCCCTTCAGATTCTTGTCAAGATTTTTATATCTTTTATACTAAAGGACATAAAAGGACGACGACGACGATGAGAGACCAAAAAAAATTAAGATTCAGGGAAAGGGGGAAACAGGAGAAGCATTTAATGAATTATCTTGTTGAGTATTTTCACTTTCATTTGCGCTTTTGCTCCTTTTTTTTTCATCGTGCGGTAAAATTTAATTTTCACTTTAGTACTCTTAGTCGCAGGTAGGTAGCGTGATGATGTTATCCTTTGACTTTGTTAAAATAAATTTTAATTTAAAATTATAATTTTTGAATGCCACCACCAGCCACATCATCAGGGAGTTAAGCATTCCTACCACCCTTTTTGGTAAATATCAGTAAGTATCATCATCTAGCACCTTGTGTAACTCGCACGTTCTTCAATTTAAAGAACAACAACAAACTAAAAAAGGATAATTACTGACGCCTTTTGATGTGGCTTTGGTGTCGGTGTTCAGTGTTCGGCGATGGTAAATGGTAATGGGGGGATAATGGTTCTGGTGTAAGAGCTGGCATGCCTCTTGTTAAAAATTGTATACTCGTATACCTATAAACCTACCTACTTATAAAATACAAAAAGTCATGGATTAAGGATGTTATTAGAATTCAGCGGATATCCTTAGGAGGCTCCTTAAAAGGTGATGGTGAAAATTTCGTGTGGCATAATTGAATTAGCCAGATTTGTTTTTTTTTTTTTGTTTTGTCTTCTCGTAATTTCAAAGTCAAGAGAGTGAGAAAAGGATTTTCTTCGCTTTCCCCATCAGTAAGGCGGCCTTGTGTCTGAGAAGAAAACAAAACAAACAAAATATAAAAAAGATCAAAAGGATGTTCGTTGCCAAAATATTTTCCTTAACAGCTTGCGCAATGCTAATTTATTTTCTTTTAATTTTGACGCGCCCGCCATCATAAAGTAAGAAAAGCATAAGGCGGCAATCGTATATACCTTATACTTATGTATACCTTAAAATTTGTATACATATATCTAAAGGAAGAAAGGACCTCCTGGTGTTTTAGCTGTGTGTGAGCGTGCGAATCAGAATTATTTCATTAATTATGGAAATTAATTTCCACTCAGTGGAATAAGTGATCCAAAGCTTTTTGGTGTTATCCACAAAAATACCGCGAAAGGATTTCAATTAGATATCATATAGCTATAAATGTACGAGTATACAAAGTTCTTTTCCAGACGAATTCTTAAAAGAGGATGAAGAGAGCTATAGACGTGTGCCTGATGTGCGTGCCCTCCTAGTTAGGAAAAACGAACCACGAAGGTTGAATGTTGATTTAAGCTTGAAAATGGATTTATTTTTAGAATTTTCAAGTAGTTGGAGGCAAATTTAAATTTATAAGCTTCGATATAATGTGGGTTGGTGGGAGGCTGCCTGTTAGGCGATGGCTGCGTGATACTGACGGTGAGGTAGAGTAGCAGCTGTTTTGTGGGCTTAGATGTGTAATTATTGTTAAATGAGGAAATCGTAACGGGTTGCTATGTTTATTTATTAAATTTAAATTGTTTTTTGTGTGACAGATTTTGAATTTATTTTTATAACGAAGAAATGGGGAAACATTTTCATGTCATAACTCAAAGCAGTTCGTAGATATTTTGATATTATTTATGATGCTTCTTGCACAATTTGATGTGATAATTATTTTTAGAAAATTACCTTAAAGTCGGTCTTAAAGATTGACGTTTCTATGAAGAATCCAATTACTTGTTAGTTCAGCTTAAATTTGATTCAAGAAATTCAGTAAGTCATTTTAAAGAGTCTGTGGAACTTATTTTTACCGCGAAAATGTAGATGTTGGTATCTTTTTTCTACGTAAAAAGAAGGTTTATTAGAGCATATCTCTCATGATACATATATTTTGTCCTAGAATATAACTATATCCATTTTCCTACCTTCATTTTATTTCACAGTTAAGATTATATAAAAGTTACTATTGTCCTAATTTTGTTGTTGGTTTGTAAAGGTGTAGAATAAGGTTTTTAAAGAATGAGCAATGTTTTGCTTTACCTTAAGCTATTAATCTTCTTTCCAATCAAACGGGCACGTAGCCAGGGGGCTAGAGGGGCTCAAGTAGTAAGATAGCGTATATCAATCTCTGTAAATTGTGCAATATAGGTAAGAGAGAAATGTGATATTTTGACTACAATAGAAACTATATATAATTTCAATTTGTTTGAATTTGCATCAACCTGGTTTATTTTTGTGCGAATAAAGTGTTTTAAGTATCTTCAGTGTTTTAAATAAGTGTTAAAAGTGAGTTTGAGTGAACCTGGTTTATTTTGTGCAAAAAAAGTGTTAAAAGAAAATAAACGAAAATGAAAAGACAAAGTCTGGGGATACGAATTTAAAACACCACATCGTAAGCAGTTCAAAAAATGCAACCTATATAAGCCCAGATATCCAAAACGAAATCTTGGATATATGCTCTGATATTGTCACCTAAAAAATATCTAACCGGGTTATAAGATCTAGTTGTTTCAGCATTCTGGGTGATGAAACAATGGATGTTTCTGGCACTGAGCAACTTTCAATATATGTCCGACTGCTGTACAGAGCCCATGAAAAGTATGCTTCGGGAAGATTTTGTAGGTTTTATTCCTGTTGATGACCAAACTTCTGAAAACCTGACTAAAACCATATTGGAGCGATGTGAGAAACTACATCTAGATACGAACAAGTGTGTTGACCAAGGTTATGACGGAGCGGGAAATATGTCAGGCCACTTAAGTAGGGTACAGAGCAGGATAAGGCAACAGTATCCAAATGCCAGATATATTTACTGTGCAAGTCATCGCTTGAACCTGGCTCTGTATAATGTCAACACCCTCGATTCGCAATTGTCTTGGTGTTGTAAGCGAAATAGCTAATTTCTTCCGAAACCATTAAAATGCAAATAAGACTTTCCAAATCGCCATTCAAAAATACGCACCAGAAAGCAGAAAAAAACGACTTTTGCACCTTTGTAAAACAAGGTTTATTGAAAGACATGACAGC
This sequence comes from Eupeodes corollae, assembly GCF_945859685.1. NCBI lineage: Eukaryota > Metazoa > Arthropoda > Insecta > Diptera > Syrphidae > Eupeodes > Eupeodes corollae. Next base: position 208,517,952 of record NC_079147.1, on the reverse strand, counting down.
TCTGTTAGCAGCAATTCAAAGAAGTGATTTTCTGGTAAGCCGCATGGTATGCGAACAAATTTTTAGTTTAACCTTACCCATACCTATTTTCCTTCAAAATGAATTTTTAAATTTCGTGTCTGCAATAAATGACACGAAACAAGTCTTAAGTTCTCTTAAGAACATAAGAGAAACTGCCAGAGACGCTTTTCAATCCGCATCACAACTTACCAGGGATTTATTTGAAGTCATCATAACAATTCCAAAGCTTTCTTCGAAACGAACAACGCGCTCTAATCTAGAAACATCATGTCCAGAAGACTATTTTAGAGTTTCTATACTTATTCCTGTCTAGATTCTCTTATACAGAATCTTACTGACAGATTTATGGTCAACGAGGACGTTTTACTACAGTTTCACGCTCTGCTTCCAGGTTTTGCTGCCGCCAATCGAGTAAATTAAATGGTAAATCTAACACTCTCCTTCGATAACGCAATATCCTTGTCAGCTGTTAAAGCGGAGTACATACTCTGGTGCAAAAAAATGTAATGGATGGATCCCTCTTCCGATGTTCTGAAACTGCTAGATATATGTGACAAGACCTACTTCAGGAGCATAAGCTACTTGCTTACAATTTTGGCCACACTACCAGTTACAACAGGTAGCGTTGAAAGAACCTTTTCAACGATGAAAAGGATCAAAACAGTATCCCGAAGCATAATGGACCATCCAAGACTAAGCGCACTTGCAATGCTGTCTGTTCACTCAGGTATTGATGTGGATCCAGATGAAGTAATCGATGTTATGTCTAAAAAAAAGACAAGGCGTTTATTGCTGTAAAAATCCAAACTATTTATTTAATTAAATAAAAAAAATTAAAACGAAATCCTGGCTACCGGCCTGCAATCAAATGTAAACGTGTCAATTTCTTTCAAGAATACTGTACAAAAAATCATTACACATACACATATTTGTAAATGTGGGTTTTCATAAAGCCAATCTAGGTTTGACTAAGCCATAAAATCGAACACTACTTCAGACAGCCCACTGTATATTGCTAGCCTTTAGTTAAAATTTTCTTTTAACCAATTCAATTACGATTGCGGTTGATTAAAAATTGGAAGTTAAAAATATAGGTTATCATTAGAGCTTCAATATTTTCAAAACCTGAGTAGGTACATGTGATTTTACATTACATTACATTTCACACTACTCTGCAAAAATGTACAGAGTAGAGAACACAGCACCTTGAGCAACTAGACTATGTAAGGTGATAACAACACAAGACATTAATACAAGACAGAAGTACAGAAGAGAAAGAACAACAGAAAGAAAGAAACACATGACAACGCACGCGGTAGGTTTCGAGACGGTCCCCTCATCTTTCTACTAACCACGCTCACTGATGCTTTATTTCAGTGATCAATGGGAACCGAAAGACATGTGACTTTAAATCTATTTAAAGTGTCTATTTCCAGTACCTGCATAACATTAAAGTTAAGTTTGTGTGCGTAATTTCTAGGTTTGAGAAAGAAATAAAATATTGATAATAAATACTTTCTATAAAATCAGTTATGTTATTTAGTCCTCACCTCATCATAAAGCAGTTCATGTAATTTTTGAACTTTATGAATTTAACCTAAAATGTGGATACAGTTTTGGATCTTTTTGAATTATAAACAAATGAGTTCTTATTTGCCATTAGAAATTAGACTTGATGACGACAAGTCATGCGTTTGTCATGCGACAATTTTTTTCAGTCAAGGAATCTATAACAAAATAACAAAATGGATTCGTTAAAGGTCGTTCAAATACGACTTATTTGTCTTTAGTTTCTCTACTCTGCAAATGTTTGTTCTATACTCAGACTTCCTTAAGGCTTTCGACAGATTTTATTATGGACCATTGCTCAAAAACTTGAAAAAGTAGGTTTCTATGTTATTTTAGCTCCCAAACTTGTGGAACCGAAAACAAGTCGCTCTGATTAAATGTTTTTCATCAAACTTTATTCAGGTTGATTCTGATCTTCCACAAGGTTTCCAACTTGGAACAATTTTGTTAATTTTGTGTGTTGTGCAAATTCTTAATTTTTCGGACTGTTTGACGTTTGTTCAAATTGCTTGATTTTAAAATGAATTATTAGTATTTAATATTTTGTTGGGCAGTTAGAACTATCTGTATTTTCTAGAAATCAATCCTTTTAATTTAGTTTATTTGGAAAAAAATATAATATTAAAATATGATAGCGAACCTTAAACGACTTATTTGTCCTCTTAATCCAAAATACCTGCATAAACTACAATAATAAAAGGATTAATAACCATCTGCCTACCTTCCAATAACCAAAGGCTCTGTTTCCATTTTAATAACTTCCTGTTAATTGACAATTTTTCCATTTTAATTTCAATATTATTCATTCAATTGAAAAAAAAAACCGAAGGTGTGAACAAAGTTAACATATGTAAATTGAAGAATCACCTTTCAAACACACATAAAGCCTATATGATATTTAAAAAAACCCTTAAGAAAACGGACAAAACCAGGATTAAAAATGTCTTTGAGGTCCTTTCTAAAACAAGATTATCCTCCTTTTTCTCAATACAAAAAACCTCTCATTACTACTTTAATAATCATCCACCCATATCTACCTCAACATGCTTAAAATTATTGTTGAATTTTAATGTTTATTCATCTTCGCAACCGATATGATCCCTAATGTGCCTTTTAGAGCATGACAAAAATGCAGGTGTGTCAAACTCAACCATAAGTTCCACTCTCCTTTTTTTGATGTCTCATTCCTCTAATCATACTTGAGAATTCCAAAATTTAGAAATTTATAGCCATTTTTAATTGCCTGTGAAATTAAACTGTCTTATATCTGTAACAAAGCTATAAAAGGTCAATCCTTAACCTAGCCTAGATATTTATACGAAATATCACAGACAAAAAAATGTTCTCCAAAGCTGACCCGCAACTATCATAAAAATCCATCTTGAGTTAGAATTGAGATTGGATAAAATATAAGAAAAAGAATCATTGCCCCATTCAAAGGTTTAATGATGCGGCGTTTATCACTGTTTCAGAGGAGAAGAACACCAAAAAAAATATAGATAGAATGAAGAACAAGCGAGATTTTAAAGATGTGCGCTTCGCTTTTCTCCAATAAGGCACTTTTGGGCGTCGTAAATTTCCTTGACAATTAACACTTTCGATAAATGTTGAATAAAACGAACTCGATGAGGGTTTGAGGTTGAGTTTTAGAGTTGAGGGTATACTTTCTTATATAGCAAAACCTACACCTATTCCGTGAACTCGTTTGTTAAGGAACGAATGTCGAACAACTGCAAGAACGTGTTTTATCTCAGAGCAAAGTTATTTTTTTGGATCTCAAGGAAGGTGTTCTAAAAAATAAAAAAAAAACAGGTGGAACAAAGTTCTTGTCTTTTCTTTTTATTGTTTTTATAGATCTTTAAAAATAAAAACGATTTCAAATGTGAAAAGAATTTGTTGTAAAATGTTAATTTAAGTTGAGTCTGAAATGGTTGGTGTTGAAGTCATCAAGATGCCATTATAAGAATGGGAATCTCTTTGCGGACACCTTGAAGTAGTGTTTTTCTTTCTTCTGCGACTATCACATTAAATGCAATAACACGGGACTTTTTTCGGTGACATCTTGGGTATAATGATGATGGGCTTTTAAGATTTTGGGGATCATAAATTAGTGGTTTAATTGGTGGTTATGTTTAAGGTGTATGCTAGAGTTCTTGGGAAATGGTATGGATTTTGTGTTTAGAATTGATTCTGTAGTTAACATCGTTGAAGACAAACAAGGTATAAGCTTTGTTTAAAAGTTTGATCAGATTGGTTTTGTTATTTTGATAGACATGAGTCTGCTATCACATCAAGGCAAAAGATACATATTATATAGAACAAGAATAACTGCAATAAAAAATGTTTGGACTATTAACAATTCTAACAAAGGAATATTATGTACGCATTTGTCAACTCGAAGCATTTTATGGACTGAGTTTAACAAAAGATTACCAATTAATTTATTACATGAGCTTTTGTTTAGGTGGGTATGCACTTTGAATGTCAAATTTTGAAATACATGCCAAAACAAAATAAATGCTGAGATTCGACCCAAACTGATAACTTCCAATATTGGTGCCATTTGGAGTAAGTTCTTATGAAGCGTGTGCTGTTTTTTGACGAGATATTCGTGTTCAACCAATTTTTTTAAGGATTCAATTATTTTGTAAAAGATGGCTGACAGTTGATTTTTCTTTAATTTCACCGAAATTTAATAGAAATGGAAAAAAGTTTAAGCTTTGTTCTCAAGAACAGCGGTTCGAAATACTGAATTTCAGAATTCTGTTTGAGGAAAATTCTGTATGATGCAATTTGGTCCCAATATGTGCCTTCAGTTTTGTATTTCAAAATATTGTTAAATGTAAATATTGTACATATATGAGAATGCACTTTTTTACAAAATGATTTTACTTTCTTAGCCTGTTTAAAGAAATTTGGACACACAAAATTTGGAAACATATATTTTTAAATTACAGAATTTTGACTATACAGACACAAAGAATCTTGTTGAAGATCTATTGTTTTTTATATAACAACTCATACAGTATTTTCAAACTAACCCGACCCATTTGAAAGATATTTTTGTCGGTCAATTTTTTAACCATATTTTCATAATAATTTTAACATACTGTCAATTTTTTTTTTTGACAGGAGGAAATCTTTAAAAGACACTTGGCAGTATTCGACACCAAGTACTTTCCCATGTTTTTTTACACCATAAGCTCATGAGGCTTGGTTCTTCTTAATCTCTGAACATGGTTTCTTATAATCAAGACGGACTCCATTTCAGAATTAGTATGACTTTGCAGTCTCTGGTTGTGCGATACAGCGTATTTTTTAACAACTTCTGTAACCATTCCTATTTGTAAGTCACGATGTAGATCGGTATTTCTTATGTACCAAGGTGCATTAAATATTCCACGAAGGACTTTGTTTTATAATTTTTGGTTGATTTCGGTATTTGATTTCTTTGTACAGTCCCATAATTGGATTCCATAGGTCCAAACAGGCTTTAGTTCTTGATTATATAGCATTATTTTGTTTTGGATTTATAAATCAGAGTTGTTACCAAGCAACCGGTACATTTTTCTGTATTTCAAGTTTAGTTCTTCTCTTTTCGATTTGATGTGCTCTTTCCACTTAAGCTTTGCACCCAAAGTCATTCCAAGGTTTTTGGCCGTATTGGCGTAAGGCACAGCTTGATTATTATAGATTATTGGAATATTGTTTATCTTTTTGTTTGTAAAGTTTATATGTGAAGATTTTGTTTCATTGAGTTTGATACGCCATTTTTCGGTCCAAGCTCTCACTGTGTCGACGGCATTTTGTAGTTTTACTGCTGCCTTAGAGACACATTTGTCGGGTACCAAAATTGCGGTATCATCTGCAAATGTAGCCATTATGGTGTGATTACCAACTGTAATATCCCTGGAGTATAGTAAATACAGGGTAGGACCTAGGACACTTCCTTGTGGTACACCGGCTTCTGTTTTCTTCAATTCCAAGTATTCTGGATCGTACCATACTCTAAACAATCGGTCTGAGATGAACGATTTTAATATTTCAAAGTACTGCCTTTGAAGATCCCTTTGCAGTTTGTACTCAAGTCCCTCATGCCAAACCTTGTCAAAAGCTTGAGCAACATCTAAGAAAATAGCTGAACATACTCTAATGCTTTTTTTATTACATCCGATATTCTATGAACTTGGTCTATCGTGGAATGTTTATTTCTAAAGCCAAACTGATGGTTTGGGATTAAACTTCTTTCTTCTATGATTTTTCTAAGTCTCTTCACTGTCAATTGTATTTTTTTTTTTAAATTTTAATGTTTTGCAAACCCTTCTAATTTTTTAAAGTTTCTTAAGGGGTTATTGTGATAGTTCGGATTCATCTCATTGAAAATTTTAATATTTTATCCTATCACGGCCGGCTCTACGTTACGGCGAAGGACCTACGCTACGGATGTCCTAGAGCCTAGTGACTTACAACGCTCAATCAATCCTGTGTGCGAGTATTGTTTTTAGGGATGAAAGGGCCCTACAGTTTTAAGCTTCTAACTTTTAACTTTTCATGACAAGAATTACTTTTGGATTACTTGTCAATTCCTTGCAAGAGGCAGTATCCGTGAAAAAAAACTTTAGATGACATAAGCAGGTATTGAACCCAAGACTTCTGACATGACAGTCATGCCACGGGTACTACTATATCCCGAAAATCGCTTGAGCAATTATTTATTTTTACTTTAAAGTGTTTAAAATGTTGGTTCAAGTAAAATAGCAGCTTCAGTGAAAAAAAAAACTGACATTATCTATCTCTTAATCTGGTTTGACTGTACTAACATTGTTTATAAAGGAACTTAAATCTTCTTTATTATGGGTGTTTTGTTTCCTGAATTCTGAAGAATTTTACAAGTTCCTTGGAAAATAATGCAAAATTAAGTTCTTCTGAAAAAATGTCTTGAAAATTCGTTGCAATATTTCAGAAATTTTGATTTAAAAACGCAGTTTCCATGAAATGGAAAATTCAACACAAATCTTAAACTTGAACCTGCTAGGCAGAGATAGAAAATGTATACCTAGCTATAATAGAACTAACTTTATCTGTATGAGCTAGGCAGACACAAATACAGAAACATTTCCCTCAATTTCCTTTCCCCAATTCCCATCCTTTCATCGAGGACTCTTCAAAAAAGTTGTAAAAAAATCCATTTCCGTTTTATTAAGATAATCTTATACCTATAGCAACAGAAAGCAGCACCAACAGAAGCACGACAACATTTTTTTTATTTTTTTAAACACTTTGTATTCCTATATTGATTGTGTCCTTTTTTGACATAAGGTCTCATCAGAATCAAATCCTTGCTTACAGTAAATTGCAAAAAAAAACTAAAAGAAATCAAAATCCTCGCACTCGCAATGTGTCCATCAAACAAACAAAAAAAGAAATACTTCTCCTGTATCTGACACTTTCCAGTCGAGTGGTTGCATTGCCATTAAATCCTCTTTTTGACAGGGCTTTGCTATATGTGACTATATGGACCGCCATCACCATCACCATTCTTACAATTCTGCTAACGTGCGTCGCCATATTGCGTCACCGTCACCGTCGTCGTCGATGTCGTTCTTGTCGTCGTCATCGTATGTCCAAGTCCATTGGTTTGTTTTTTTTTTCTCCATGGGAACCAAACACCAGGAATCAAAAGAATTCCCCATTTATCCTGGCATGTCAATTGCATTGCTGCTTTTTTTATTTTCATCCCGATTTATTTTCCAAAAAATATAGATTAAGGGTTGCCGCATTTATACTTTTCTATTTGTATTTCTTTTTAAAAACTTCTGTTCAGTAGTTTCGGGGGAAAAAAGTTTCTTAATAGGAGACTTTGTTAAAATTATAGCAATCCTAGAAATAAGGTCAAAGTTCTTAACCAAGCTAGAGCTTAGGCTCAAATAAATCTATAACTAGTATTTTTATATTGGTAATATTCTACTTTTTCCATGAGTAGTGTGATTCTCCTGAAACTATGAAAATAACATTAAAAATCAACAAATTAATAGAACCTTTTAATATCAAAAAAGGATTTAGAAACATGCACTTTCATGTGATTTCCAAATCATCGTTCTTGTTGGAATAGTGCAGAGCTCTCAGGTCAACAATATATGTGCCATTTTTCAACAGTCTGCCAATTACTCGCATATGCTGATGAAATTGACATAATCAGAAGAACTCAGCGCTATGTCAATGGGGTATTGTGAGTATTGAGGCAGAGGCGGCAAAAATGGGTTTAGTGGTTAATGCAGGCGAAACAAAGTACAAGCTATCATCAAAAAAGGACCTACAACACCAACGTCTCGGTCGAAATGTCACTATCATTATCTCGTTATATAGTATAGAAGCAATAACTATGATAAAAGCGGATGAAAATTTCTTCGCGTAAATAAGGCCCCGTATGCATAGGAGGTGTGTCAAGGAGAAAATCGAATGACGGGCTAAAAGGGCTGTACACTGTACAGCGACGTAAACTTAGCAAAAAAGATAAAAGACCAAAGCCCGTGATGGGTGGGTTACGTAGATTACACAATACTCCCTCCCGGATAGTACTCCCTCCCAGACAGTACGGCGACGCAGTAGAGGAAAGTCGCGGATCAGGTGGAGCGCAAGTGCAATGTAACTTTACCCAACTTGAAAAGCACAACAGGACCAATCTCACTTGGGACCGAGTTACATAAAGAAGTTCGTTGGGTGAGGCCCTAGTTCACACATTCGACCAAACAAATGTTTCTTCTTAAAAGCCATGCACAGTGGCAACTCTGTCGCAGCTATATGTCTACGGTTCAATTCCATTCGAACGCAATACACTACAGACCTATGGAGAGAAAGACTGACTGGGTCTGGTATGATATTTGTCAACCCCTCGACAGATATTGTTTCGAATTTTATTCTGCCCAGATTTGTATTTCGGGAAGAAAGAGGAGTCTTTCCTCGCTTGTATGTCGGTTGTCTACAGTCTACCTTGACTATAGCCTACCCTTAAACGTCATATTCTTATCGCTCAAAGAACAGAGCTGAGTTGGTGACAAACATTTAAAATTGTACAAATTCAATTTTTGTTTTCGTTTTCTTTTTTAATTTTATTTATTCTGGCATGGATGTTATTTTGTTGTGTTATTCCCTGTGATTTCCTTAAGTGCACTTTAAGTTGTGTTCATTGTTATAAGTTTGGTCGAACTGCGGCGGCCGAGATTGGGATGATGTAGTTGATGATAGAAGAGGGTTTGTGCCGTTTGGTGTGTCCTTTATGTGTGCACACGCTTCAACGGAATTCAAACAAAAAAAGGAAACAAGAGAAAAGTGTTCCATTATTTGTTCCGTTCTTATAAGGTGGGTATTTTGGAGTATCTAGTGGAGTGCACACACAATTTTTAAGTCTTGACAAGAAAAAAGAAAGTTATTTGTGGGATAAAAAACAGCTTATAGACATTATATGCATTACAACGACAAGGTACACACATAAAAATCACACATTAGATGTGTGATGTGATGAAGACCATATTAGGGGGGAAAATCCTTGAAGCGAAGTTGATAACACAACAATATAAAACTCGACTTAATACGATCTCCGATTCAGTGACGCGTGTTTTATAAATCTTCAGAAAAATCGCATGTGCAAATTGTTGGGATTTTCTTCTATCCTATGAGTTTATTTAAGTGAAACTTAAAATATGCGAGTACCTCTTGTGAAAGAAAAAAAATATTTTTTTCGTAGCTCAAATAAAAATTAGTTTTATATAAGAAACAGGAATAAAACACCACATTCTTAAAAATGGTATGTTCTTTCAGACTGCCTTATCGAATGTTCGAAAAACAATTTCTTCGCACGTTCCACAATTTTGTCTACAACTAAATTTAAGTTCGTACAAATCAAATCAAATGGGGTGGCGCAACAGTCCGTTGTGAACCAGGGCCTAGTGACTTACAACTCTCAACCATTCCTGTGTGCGAGTACTGTTGTCAGGAATGGAAGGGACCTACAATTTAAGGCCGAATCCGAACGGCTAGTTTGAGAAAGCACTTTTTCATGACAAGAATTACTCTTGAAGGATTTGTCAATTCCTCGCAAGAGGCAGTACCCGCGAAAATTAATTTTTTAAATTAAGCTGGCACAGGCAGGGATTGAACCCAAGACCCCTTGCATGACTGCAAGTTCGTACACAGAACGAAAAAAAACATCCAATTCATTGTTTTGGTAGCAAAATTGACTTGTAAATAGCCAATTTTTAGTCGACAATTGTTGGTTGTCAATTTTGGGATCCGAAAGTTTTTTACAACATGTTTGTTAATATGACAACTTCAGAATGCTGTGTTTCTGTAGTATCCTGCCTTAATTCAAACTGAGTTATCTTACGATATGTTGGAAAAGTTAAACATCTTTGTTTTATGATAAAAAATAGTAAAATAAGTTATTATGATGCTACGTCAGACTTCAGCAGAACAATTAACGGTGGCTTGGAAAGTAGAAGCGTATCATCTAATTTATTTAGTCCTTCCATGAAGATAAATTATAATTGCTGTTGTTTTTTTTACTAGCTCTTGTTTTGATTCTGAATCCAAGTATAAAATATTTTTTTTTTTAAAAAGGAATCGGTCTTGGAATCAAATTCATAGTAGATTACCAAATCCAAAAGCGATCAACTTTTGTAAGTAATATTAGAGCAAAACAATACCTCAGAAAAATAGTTAGTGTTTGAAATAAACATCATTTTATAAACAACTAAAACAGGCTTCAATCCAGTACACCAACTTGGACAAGAAAGAGCAGTCAACATGATTAACAAGGCTCTTACAGACGGTGTTCATACTCTTCACAAACCTTTCCAAGAAGCTCTTTAGAGAAAAAAACAAAACAAGACAAACTCTATATCATCTCTCAGCAAAATACTGAGTATCATGAAGGCTTACGGAAGTATTTCCATAGATACTCCAGTATACCGAAACACCTTTTATCCTCCACCTTGGAAAAGACATCTACTGCCTATCGATACCAGCCTCTCTAACTACAAAAAAGAACACACTTCCAATTTATTCCAAATGTTTCACAGAGAACTACTGTAAACTATCAAGCCTATAAGAATCTTTACACTGCCGGTTTCATAACTGACTCAAGCGGTAGTTGCTTTGCAGAAGTAACTGCAATACTCAAAACTCTCTTAATCGCACAAACATTGGCATTCAAAACACTGATATTTAATGATAGCTTGTGCGCAGCGTTACCACTTAAAAAAAAAAGTGGAAGTAGATTTTAGGAAAAAAGTGATGTAGACTGAGAAAAATGGACGTACCTAGATTTCAAAAATTAAATTTTTCATATTATTCCACATATTTTTAAATTACAATATTTCAATACAAAAAAAATAGAATTATTTAAGCCTTCATATCATATAATTCAATATGTTAATATAACATTTCTTAAAATAATTCCTGGTTGTTGGCAACGAAAAAGAGTTCTACAAGAAACAGTTATTGAAATCGTAATACAATTTCAGTACATCAACATATTTTCATATTGAAAAAAAAAATCAACACTAGAGGAAAACTTAACACAATAACATAAAATGCACGGCTTGTTCGTATGAATTCGCTCATGTATTTTAAGAATTAAAATGTACCAACAAAAAAGTTTGTTTTCAAAAATGTAAAGGTCATTTCATTTCTCAAGAAAACCTTATTTTTTAATTTGTATTTGAAAATCGTTTTTGAATTTTTGTTTAAAAATTTTTTGGTTTATAGTTTTGAACTTATTATTAGACGTCTTACATTTCAATTTTTTAAAAAATTATAACCCATTTTCAAGATCTCAAATTTCGAACAAAAAATAATATTTCTTTTTAAATAAAAAAAATGACATTTTTGGCAGAAAAATAATAGTCTAGTTCTTGAGAATACTTAAAAACAAAATATCTCTCTAAGGTACCTTTCTGGAGCAATACAAAAATATTTTTTCTACTGAAAGAAGCCAAACTAAGAACACAAGAGCAAGAATTTAAAAAAAATCTATCGGTTTGTTTTTGAAAAAAATTCGAATTGTCAGATTTTAAGCGTACAAATAAGTTCCTGCACAATACACATATAAAATAAGCTTTAAATATAAACCAAATAAGAAAATAACAAAAAAAAAAAAAACAAAACAACAAACCTTGCCCCGCACCAAATATTAAAGTATTGGCAAGATCGAACTTTTCACCACACCAAAATTAGTTAAGACCGAACCATATTATATTCTTCAAAGACAGAAATACAGTGATTTCAAGTTTTTCACATGAATCTGAATGAATCTGAAGAGATCGATTCCAGAAATTTCACCTGAACACAAAAATAATTTCACTCAGAAAAAAACTTGTTCAAAGCCAGTTATGTTTATTACCGTTCAGATGGATATGTTGATGCAGGAAGAAATAACCAAACTTAAGGAGGGAGAAACTCAACTTATGAAGAAAATTGAGGAAACTGAAAAGTTTACAAAAAGGATGAATGTCATTGTAACGGGTTTAAGCACAGAAAATATAGATGAAGCTAAAACTGAATTTAATCAAGTATGTAGCCCAACCCTTAGAGTGTCTGCTACCACTTACCATGCTCGTAAAATCAGCTCAGCAAACGCAAATGCAACGGAATTTGTATTTGAGCTTGCTAATTCCACTGAAGTTGGGGCGGTTCTGTCATCAACTAAACACTTAGCAGGAACACGGATTTCCATCAACAAGGATATCACTGCAAATGAACGGTCAGAACAATTTCATTTGCGCCAAGTTAAACGATACCTTTTCAGAGCTGAAAGCAATCTTCGTATCGAAATAAAAAGTTGAATTCTCACTGTTAACGGACGATACAAGTGCAACCCAGAAGGCGTAATAAAGACGACAAATGAAGATGAATACCTTTATTGAAGATCTTCTGTTGAGAACGCAGTCGACGTATGCTGTTGTTGTAGATCCACCGAAGAATCATGTTTCTAATACACAAAACCTCAAAAATTAGTAACCCAAAGTCTGTCAGGTTTTGTGTTATAATGTAGCTGGTCTTGCAAATAAATCAATTTCATGTAACTTTTTTAAATATGTACTCGTATATATCTGAATTTCAAATCTTATTTTTTATGAAACTTTTATAAAATATGAACACATCCAATACTATGAAAAATTCTTCAAAGGTTTTAAACTACACTGGGTTCCAGCAATAAAAAACTCAAAACTTCGGCAGAGCAAGCGGAGGGTGTTTATTTGGGTATAATAAAGGTATAGAGTCTGCACACCATCTTCAATTTATAAACTCTAATGAAACTACCATTCTACGATTTACACTTCAAGGTGAAACTGTCAATTTATTTCCATGCTACCTAAACTGCAACCATTGAAGCAGACATTTCAACATTGTGAAAAATTCGTTTGATGAATTTGAGCTGAGTAATTTCATATTGATGGGGGATCTTAATGTCAGAACAGGATTGAGGGGTTCCGTAGATATTGGGGCAGTACCAACGCAGTCAGTAACTGATTTTAAAAGTTCAAAAGATCTTACAACTGACAGAAACTGCAATGAATTTCTTGAGTTTCTGGAAGATATTGATGCGTTTATTCTTAATGGGAGAAGCTTTGGTGATTGAAGTGGAGAATTCACATTCGTATCGAGTATAGGATCAACAGTCATTGACTTTTGTTGTTCATCTTACAATTCAGTAGGAAAAATTGAAGATTTGTTTGTAGGACATACTCTGACCACATGCCCTTAAATCTAAAATTAAAGCTATCTGACGACATCTCTATAGTAATACGACAATGCAGTTACTTCCAGGGCTGAAGTGGGTAGAAAAAATAAACATCCAGATTACATAAAAAAGCTAAACGGAGCTATACCTCAATCAAGATGTGAGACAACAAAAAAGTGTGTGTACGAAGCCAATGGACGATCTTACAATTAGGTTATAAAACTCGTCAAGTATTACGTTACCTTTAACAGTTTTCGAAACCATTCATATTTCATTGCTTAATAGTCAAATAGAACTATCTGAAGTGTCCTCAGCAATAGAAACAACAAAGGAAAACAAAGCACCCGGTATAGATGGTATTCCGAATGAGTTCTACAAAAACGCAAGCATTTTATTTGTTGAACAAATACACACTCTACTAAGAGATATCTTTGAAACAGGAAATATACCTTCTTTATCAGAAAGTCAATAATTGTCCTCTTACAAAAAGGTTGATGCCAGTATTGCTTCCAACTATCGCGGGCTCTCCTTTCTGGGCACGCTTTACTTAATATTTGCAACAATTCTGCTTAGGAGGCTCACTCTTTGGATTGAAGAGAAAAACATACTCGACGAATACCAGGCTGCATACAGAAAACAATATAGTCCATCTGACCAAGTCTACAACCTTTCTTGTATCATCCAACTTCAGCTGAGCCAGAAGAAAAAGCTTTACGCTTTATTCGTAGATTTGTCAGCAGCATTCGACAACATTAACAGAGAAGCTTTGCTTTACAAATTATCAAAGATAGGCGTCTCTACAAAACTGGTGTCTATTATACTGTGACGAATTTACCAGCTGCACCGCCCGCCAAGTAATCTGCCCGTGAGGGACTCGCCTAACACCAATGCAGGGCACCGCACCGTGGTGTATAAAATTTGCACCTGCGCACTATTAATTAATTAATAAACCGAATTAACTAGAACACTAGAGTAGGGTGTGTTGTGGTTATGTGCGAAAATGAATAAAGAAAACAAAAATGACATTTGACATTCGGTACCACCTGGCTCGATTGTGTTCCACAATCCACACACCGGAACTAAAGAGTCGACTGAACGGTTAAATGAAACCGTTCAGAAGATCCGGTAACTTATAAAAAATCTCTTATAAAGAAATTCATTTCAGGCGAATTTCCTTAGGAAATTTAGATCTGGACGAACTAAGGAGTATGGCACATCAATCGAAAGGGAATTTAATGCCGAATACGAAGAACAAATTATCTAGTCGATTTATTGCGACCTGCGGAAAATTAATTTAGTGACAGCTGGACAGAAATGGCGGGAAATGGAAAACTTCCAGGAGCTCGACAGTGGAGAGTGGAAAAAAAACGAAAAATCACTGGAAGACAGTGGATGCCCTATAAAAGAACACCGCATCTTTGAGGAAGTTGCAGTTGATTTGGCTTCTTCTAAAACTTCTGGCGACTTAACTTAAAAAGCAAACTTAAATAAAAGAAAACTTAAATAAAACAAAAACCTTAAATAAATCCTCTCGGGAACCGCAATTAAACTTATTGTCTTCTTTTTTTTTGTTGTCGTTTGCCTAAGGTTCGCTTTTGTTTCACTGGTGACAGGTGTGGGGTTCCATCAAATAGATTTTGATATCTCGTACGAACCAAACAAAAAAAAAAAAAAAAAAGCAACCATGGACATTGAAGAGATGAAGAGGCTATTGCAGGAGCAAACTATCAACCAAACTTTATTCTGGGAAACTAAACTAGCTCAGTGGAAGTCCGAAATTTTGCTACGACAGAATACCATGGAAAAAAAATTAGAGGAATTGGAGAAGACCGTTAGTAACGGGGCATTTGCAGCCGCAGTGCCTTCCCATTCCTCCCCTCATCCATCGTCGTCTTCTAATCCTTTTCTCCAGGACGATTTCGAAGAAACATCCCGTGGCATTCACATAAATGAAAATGCGTCGAGCAGCTTTTTTTGGCAACTCCCAAGCTTGTCAAAACCATTGAATTGTCCTCAACATGAAGTTCAACCACACTTACCTGTAGAAGAGGTTAGATGTGTCACTATAACCTCAACTGGAGACCAAGCTACAAATGATAAGGCTACGCTTAACCTACATAGGAATAGTTTTCCATCAACAGAACCACAGAAAAGAAGTTTTCATTCAAACCAGCCGCCTGTAGGACAACATTTTATTCCTCCAATCCAGTCCTATACTCCAACGACTTCACTGGTGAATACCCCTGCCTTTAATCCTAAACTTATCCAACCATACGATGGAACCGTGTCATGGACAGACTATGAGACTCAGTTTGAGATCGTAGCCAGCTTCCATGGTTGGACCGATTCCGTAAAAGCTCATGGGCTAGCAATGCAACTTCGAGGAGAAGCTCTTTCTGTCCTCAGCGCAATGCCAAGGGGTAAACCTCTTCTATACGACGTTTTACGGGGTCTACTCCGACAGCGTTTCAGTCTAGATGATCAAACTAGTTATACGCTTCTTCGAAACCGCCTTCAGCGCCCTAAAGAATCGTTAGCTGAGTTTGCGATCCATTTGCAGCGGCTGGCGACGTCCGCTTTTCCAGGGGGAGCTGAAAAGGTAGTGGGAGAGATAGTGTTAAGCCAATTCATTGATGGTATCCGAGACGAACAAATCCAGAACTTTGTTGCTGTTGGACGACCCAAGAACTTACAAGAAGCTCTGCGTACCGCCCAAGAAATGACGTCCCGTTTTGAACGCCGAGGCCACCGAAATGTGTTTACTGTACCCGGTTCGTCTTCAGAAAAAGAAAGTGATCCAAAACAAGGTCACACAACAGCAGCTCTAAATCCATCACAAGCGGAAAACTAAAATCTGCCGGTGTGAAGAAGCGAACACCAGCAGAAACTAACCAATTCGCTTCCAAAACCCCTCCTTTTCCTCAATCAATCTCGCCAACACCATCTTGTTCTAAATCAAATTCTGTCTTTGCAGGAGTAGCTAATGGAGCAGGACTTTCACTAGAAGGTTATATCGATAGAAAGAAACATCTTTTTCTCATCGACTCTGGGGCAGACGTTTCTATCATCAGCGAGAAATATCTTCCAATCACAGTAAGACCAGCAGGACGCACGCTTCGCATAGAAGGAATCTCGGGAGGAACCATATGGTCCCTAGGTATGGCAGATATCATACTTGTGCTCGACCACAAGGAGTATAATCAAACTTTTGTTGTGGTGAGTCAAGAAGTACCTACAATCTTGGGCGTGGATTTTCTTCAGGAGAATCTTTGCATCCTAGATTTCTCAGAACTGTCGTTGGAAGTCCAAGGAAAAAAGCTCCCACTTCAGCTACCAGCTACTGCACTTAACACTTTACTAGTGACAAAATGCCCACAAATTCTTCCAGCCCGCTCAGAAATAGTATTTCCTTTATCACAAATGACAGACCTTGGAGGTGGTACAGCTTTAGTTGAACCCTGTGCCGTAAACCAACTACCAAAGGGTGTATTCTTAGCTCGTACTTTTGTCAATGTGACTCAGTCACAACTTTTTGTTAGAATGGTCAACATTTCTGAGGAAGAAATAACATTACCAAAGGACATAGTTATCGGTCGAGCATGCACAGCTGAAGTTTGTGAACCATCTTTTCCCGAAAAATCAAGCACAAAACATCTACGTGACCTTCTTACCGCCACACCAGAGGGCCTTAACCAAGAACAGGTAATTCACTACAAAGAGCTTCTTCTGTCGTATCGAGATGTTTTTTCAGCTGGCCCAAAGGATCAAGGACGGACGGGTTTAACAAAACATAAAATTGATACTGGAACATCTAAGCCAGTTAGAGTACCGCCTCGAAGAATTCCCCTAGCGAAACGAGAGGAGGTGGCTGAACTAGTCCGAGATATGAAGGATCGTAAGATCATAGAACCTTCTAAGGGCCCTTGGGCCTCCCCAATTGTCTTAGTTCGCAAAAAGGATGGGTCTTATCGTTTTTGCATCGATTACCGACTATTAAACGATGAGACAAGAAAAGACTCATACCCTTTACCGAGAATGGACGACATTTTTTCAACGTTAGCGGGGGCAAAATGGTTCTCAACAATGGATCTCCAGAGCGGATATTGGCAGGTTGAGATGGACGACCAGGACAAAGAGAAAACGGCATTTTCAACAGGAGATGGGTTGTGGCAGTTTAACGTGATGCCCTTTGGTCTATGCAATGCCCCAGCAACTTTTGAACGACTGATGGACAAGGTATTCCAAGGAATGTCTTGGCAGACCGTACTAATCTACCTTGATAACATCATCGCTTACGCCGGTACTTTTGACGAACATCTCCGTATCCTTGAAGAAATCTTCCAACGTCTTCGTAATGCTAACCTTAAGCTTAACCCTGCCAAATGTCATTTTTTTGCCAAAAGTGTACACTATTTGGGACACGTCGTATCAGAAGATGGGCTAGTCACAGATCCAGAAAAGATAAAGGCTGTCCAAGAATGGCCGATTCCTCAAAATAAGAAACAAGTCCGAAGTTTTTTAGGATTGTGCTCTTACTACCGACGATTTATTGCCGGTTTCTCTACCATTGCTAAGCCTCTGTCTGAGTTGACTGAAGAAAATCGTCGCTTTGCATGGAATGTCAATTGTGATATGGCCTTTAACGAACTTAAAGCTAAATTAACGACAGCACCAATTTTGGCATTTCCCACTACTACTGATGATTTCATCTTGGACACCGATGCGTCCAATTTCGGAATAGGCGCCGTTCTCAGCCAACGGCAAGGCAATCAAGAAGTTGTCATTGAGTATTTCAGCAAAACCCTAAGTGGCCCAGAACGAAATTACTGCGTAACAAGAAGAGAACTCTTAGCCGTCGTTCTCGCTACTCACCATTTTCACCATTATCTTTTTGGCCGCACCTTTACTCTGCGCACAGACCATGCTTCGTTACGGTGGCTGTGCAATTTTAAGCATCCAGAAGGACAAATGGCAAGATGGTTAGAGCGCCTCCAACAATACAGCTTCAACATCCAACATCGACCAGGTTCACGCCATGGGAATGCAGATGCATTGTCCAGAAGAACATGTGGCAATTGCAAACATTGCAACAGGGTAGAACAGCTGGAGGAAGAATCTTCAAGGCGTGCCCTTATTACTTTCGTTTCAGGTAGCATTGACCAGGAGCAGAGAAAAGATCCAACCCTGGGGAAGGTTATCAAATGGAAAGAAGATGGTAAACGTCCGGATAAAGCTAATATTTCGGGTCAAAGTGAGGAACTTAAATCATATTGGGCTTTGTACGATCAGCTCTGTTTAGATAAAGGCACCCTCGTAAGAGTGTGGGAGGAGAAACCAGGTCAAAGTAACAAACTCATAGTGGTCCCAAAAGCTTGCGTTCCAGAAATACTCACTTCACTACACGACAGCCCCAGTGGTGGCCACTTAGGTCAAAAGAAGACACTGTCAAAAGTCAAATCACGGTATTTTTGGGTTGGACGAACGGTAGATGTTAAAGTGTGGTGCCTGACTTGTCACACCTGTGCCTCTCGGCGTGGCCCCCAACGAAAAACGCGTGGAGCCCTTCAGCCAAGCCGACCAGGATGCCCCTTCGAACGCATTGCTATCGATATTCTGGGTCCATTGCCCAAAACAGATGCAGGTAATCGTTACATAGTCGTCGTTATGGACTACTTCACTAAATGGCCAGAATGCTTTGCCATTCCCAACCAGACAGCAGAAACAGTACTGGGGCCGTTAGTAGATCAGGTATTCTGTCGTTTTGGAGTTCCTCAGGTTATACACTCCGATCAAGGACGCAATTTTGAATCTGAAGTATTCCAAGCCTCGCTTAAGGTGCTGGGTGTAGAGAAGACCAGGACGACGCCCCTACACCCACAATCGGATGGTATGGTGGAGAGGTTTAATCGAACACTGTTAGACTATCTTGCTAAGTACGTCGATAGCCAGCAAAGAAATTGGGACCTTCATCTTCAAACAGCCCTCCTTGCTTATCGCTCGGCAGAACATGAAGCAACAGGTTTCTCACCGGCATACCTTAACCTTGGACGAGAAGTTAAGCTTCCAGTAGATCTTGCCTTCGGCTCTCCTAACACCACAGACTTGGACCCTCCTATTTATGCACTAGAATTGAGACAACGTTTGCAAAAATCACATGCAATTGCTCGCAATAATCTAAACTTAGCGGCAGACTCAATGAAAACTAGGTACGATATTAAAAAACACCCAATTCACTTTCTTGCAGGTGAAGAAGCATGGTTCTACAATCCAAAACGCAGAAGAGGGATATCGCCTAAGCTACAGAGTGACTGGGAGGGCCCAGTTCGAATCATATCGCGGCTATCTGAATTGGTGTACCGGATCCAGTGCAAGGGCAGTAAGAAAACAAGAGTCATCCACGTGGACCGTTTGGCCCCTTTTAAACCTAGACCAGAACTCAGCAGGAGCCAGAGTCCTAAGGAGGGGGCAATGTGACGAATTTACCAGCTGCACCGCCCGCCAAGTAATCTGCCCGTGAGGGACTCGCCAAACACCAATGCAGGGCACCGCACCGTGGTGTATAAAATTTGCACCTGCGCACTATTAATTAATTAATAAACCGAATTAACTAGAACACTAGAGTAGGGTGTGTTGTGGTTATGTGCGAAAATGAATAAAGAAAACAAAAATGACATTTGACATTCGGTACCACCTGGCTCGATTGTGTTCCACAATCCACACACCGGAACTAAAGAGTCGACTGAACGGTTAAATGAAACCGTTCAGAAGATCCGGTAACTTATAAAAAATCTCTTATAAAGAAATTCATTTCAGGCGAATTTCCTTAGGAAATTTAGATCTGGACGAACTAAGGAGTATGGCACATCAATCGAAAGGGAATTTAATGCCGAATACGAAGAACAAATTATCTAGTCGATTTATTGCGACCTGCGGAAAATTAATTTGGTGACAGCTGGACAGAAATGGCGGGAAATGGAAAACTTCCAGGAGCTCGACAGTGGAGAGTGGAAAAAAAACGATAAATCACTGGAAGACAGTGGATGCCCTATAAAAGAACACCGCATCTTTGAGGAAGTTGCAGTTGATTTGGCTTCTTCTAAAACTTCTGGCGACTTAACTTAAAAAGAAAACTTAAATAAAAGAAAACTTAAATAAAACAAAAACCTTAAATAAATCCTCTCGGGAACCGCAATTAAACTTATTGTCTTCTTTTTTTTTGTTGTCGTTTGCCTAAGGTTCGCTTTTGTTTCAATACGTTTATTGTACAAAGATATGACTGCTACAGTCTGGGATGGAACTAGTATACGTCTAGGTTGCACTACTGTGCGTAAGTGTGGGGATACAAGGAACACATTCAAACTGACAAACTACAACATTTCTTCATCAAAGATGCTTTTGTCTGCCTGATAATATCCCTAACTATGCAATACACATCGAAACTGGTCTTTCAAAGGCTTTCCTAAGTACAATAAAGATACATCTGTCATACATACATAGAATGATATCCTCTCTGAAGCAGTCATCGAGAAAAATATTTATTGGGCCCAGGAATGGTCAGGCCTTTTCCAAGAGATGGAGATTGATTTCAGTCCCGAAACTCTAGTTTCAGAATGGAATCAAATGCACGAACTGCTGACAATGCTGGGGCAAATTTACCAGCAATGCAATGCAGTCACAGTTTCACGACGAATATTCCAATCCTTTTTTATGAATTACTTTGAAGATAATAATGTCCGTGATATGATCAGCTTAATCTTCAAAGCAAGGTGTGGTCCTTTGAACTTAAATGCTTAAGCTTTTCGCAACGACTCTGTTGGCCAATGTTGGCCACTCTATGTAATCAGGATGCAACAGAAAATACTTACCACTTCATTGGTGTGTGCCCCATATTTAGAAGATACCGACAAAAATATCTTGGAAATGTAACTTTAGATCCGACAACATTCATAAACATTTTAAATGGATCTTGCAAGGTTTCTTGCCTCACTTTTTTTTACCGTTATTTTAACGGACTATGCTTTAGTGAAATAGCCAGTTGCATTCCTCCCCTTAAACAATTTAACCGTAATACCTGCGCTTCTAGAAATACCCATCAGTTTACCCTTGAGCTCAACTTCGGCCGTACTATGAAGTACAGAGGTTCTTTTTTTAGCCGTACTACGCGCATGTGGAACGCTTTGCCACGATCTATCTTTCCCTGTCATTGCAATGTTCAGGTATTTAAAACCAATGTACACCGACACCTCCTATCCAACCCTCCAAGTTATTGTCATGCTCAGTTTTGAATACCAGGAAATAGAATTATATTCTCTACCTATCTATATTTCTACTTTAAAGTTTTAAGAAAATAGAAAAGATATACAGACAAACCGACAAAACCGGGGGACCTACATTTTTCGACTTTTCTACTATCGTAATGTTATATTTGACTAAAATCTCGAATTCGAATTTGTTTACGAATGCAAAACTCTTCATACAGGTCCCATGTGTCGAAAGTAAAAATGACAAAAGGGTTAAACCAGAATACTTTAGATAAAACAGAACCGGGTTTTAATATAGAAGGAATTCTATAATGATTTTAAAGAAAATGTTGTTTTAAGTTTCTTTTTATTGTTAATAATTTTAACACAAAACTTCTCTGATTATTCGAAAATTACAACCAAACTCCTTTTCATTACGTCTGAATCAGGTTATTATCAGGTAAGCGGGGCACAGGTGGGCTTTGGACATTTTAGATCACCTTTTCCCTACTACACCAATACTGATTAATTCTGAAATCAAACTTAACAAAAATGTATAAATTTGTTTGTTTGTCTTTCTGCTTAAGATAAAAATGTTCACACTAAATCGCCGATGTTTATTTAGTATACGTTACGCGCTATATCTTATCAAAAAAGAAAAACATGAAGAACAAACAAAAAGTCCTGCACAATCTTCGCCTTCGGTTTATTTGATCTAACTTGCTACAATATGAAACCAATATAAGGACATACAACATGGCGTGGGTTTTCATTTTCAAAATTTAACAACGAGAAATTTATCACATTTTCTACCAGGAAACACAAAGCAAGTGTATTTATCACTTCGAGGCTTCTTTTCAACAAATATTAACGTAGGTGACGGTAGGTAGGTAGGGTATTAGTATATACACAATGACCCACAACCGCGACCGGCAGCTATGATGTTTTATTGGAGTTCACACATTTTAGATTGTTTTTTTTTTTTTTACTGACTCTAAAGTTATGTTCCTTTCGGAGGATTTTATAGAGGATATAATTTAGTAGACTTTTTTGTTTTATTTTTCTAATAAACAAATTTATGGCTTTGGCACGTTAGGTGTGATAATGCGGTAGGATGTGGCTATGTGAGGAGGACAAATAAGATAAGAAACCACCAAAGTCTCCACAAATTCTTCAAACTTGTGAACCTCTCATAATCCAAATACATTTAACTTTGATCGGCTAAGAGAATTACCTTCTCTGCCTCCGACCGACTTCCTACGCACCCAGGAAATAAAAAAATCAAATTAAAAAGGACACGAAAAGTCAACAAAAAAAAAAGAACAGGGTCGGGGTCATTGCAGGTCGTGATAAGAAAATTTTCCAAATAATTTTGTATGCATTCCACTGAATTCCGTACGATGCGATTGGAAAATGCTCTTATGCTCGTTTATTGATGATTTCTAACGACCTGACCGATTGTCGTTCTTGCTTGCTTATTCATCAGAGTTTTAGCGTCCATCACATGCAGGGTCGATTGTGGAATGAGAGAATGATGGCCGTTTGGCTTTTAGTCATTTTGGCAAATGGTCACTAAATTTGGCCTGCAATTTGGATGTCCGTTCCGTCGCCATCGTTTGGTATTATATGGAGATGACACATCGGTAGCAGGAGGACCTAGCCATGAGATCGACAGATCCATGTGATGCTGGATGCCTGAATGGCTGCGAGTGACATTTTGTGGTTTGATGTGTATAAAACGCGAATAGAGAGGTGATATGCGATTGATGCAATGGAATGCTTGCGCTTCTGTGCATTGTATTGTATCATTTGCATTTGATGCGACAAACGACAGATGACACAAACATAAACACATACTACCTCCCATAATGCAGGTCGCGTCGAAATCGAATCGTTACTCCTATATATATCGCATCGTATCGTGTCGTCGTATCGCATCCACGCAATAATGGACATCCATTAACCTTAATCCGATTTTATATTCGAAATCCAACAGCGCGGCATTTTAGCTCTGCCAATTTCACAGGATAACTCTCTCTACCGATAGCAACTTTTGTACAATATACAATATACATACCTATAAAGCTTAGCTTCCTTCCTATATGTATGGATAATCCAACAGCAATACGCGAAATTGCAAATTTAGGTTGTTTTTGTTGATTAGTGGTACTGGCGGCTTGTGGGGTGGTGATTAAGGATGAGAAAGAGGAGGCAATCGGAGCTCGTTTTGGCTGTTTGGCAAGGAGGTTTTGATGGGGATCCAAAATCTATATTGTATATGTATGTATGTATGTAGATAGGAAGGATATCTCTATATCTCTGTGTATAGGTATTTGGAGGTAAACCGTATAAAACACTAATGTCGCTTTTTGTTACCATTGTGCTGCAGATTGATTGACATTTGTAAAAATCAAGAGGAATGAATGATCTGATGGTTGGTTCTCTACTGGGAAGGGATTTAATGTTTTGACCGTTTCCGATTTGACAATGACAGAGAGAAAGAGGAGTGACGAGATTTAGAGATTTCAAGTTCATGGCTAACTGGCTGAATAATTAAGTGAAAATTGGTAATTTAACGTTATAGATTGATTAAAGCTTAAACAATTCCTATAAATTTGCTTTCATTTCAAATTTGGTTTAATAAATTATAGATTTTCAAAAGTGGTGGTCGCTTGATGCTGAGGTTTACAAATGTCATATTCATCGATTGAAGAGTATAGTTAGGTGCTAAAAATTAATTCAATTAAGTCAGTATGTTAATATCAAGCCAAAAAGAGGCAATAGGTTAATGATCATTTTCTGTATCTTTTCTACATAATTTATGTTTTTAGAGGTAAAGAAATAAGAATTGGAATAAGACCAAGATAATGCATTAAAATTGATGTGACATTTACTTTGTTCTTAAGAAAATCTTCTGATATTCTAATTCAAGTGAAATCTCAGACCGAGTTCAAATTTTCGATAAACTTTTTCAACATAGCGAATGGTGTCATTCAAGTCGTAAATTTGTTCGGGCCATAAGACATTGAATACCGACTTCGAACATCCCCACAGAAAAAAGTCAATTAGAGTTAAATGTTGGAGGTCAGTTCATTCGTCCTTAATTTAAAACGGTGCGGTTACCAAACGTTTAATTCAATGAATGAATGAAATAGCGATAAAATGACGAACCTACTATTTCACCCACCCGTAAAGCATACGAAACACAGTCAGTTCTTGAGGATATTGTTGTCTCAACATACATTTGAGGATTATCATTCATTAAATATGACATTATTGTATCTTGACGTGTTCATTCAAAAGAGCATTTGCTTACCAAAATTTGCTTATGAAAGATAGGATCAACGGTTACCTTTCTTTTGGGTCCATTTAACAAATCGCCTTGCTATGTGGATTGTATGGCTTCAATTCTTGAAATGTCAAACCAAACCAAAAACAAATCACTTGACAACTCATAAAATGGCTGCAAGTTAAAATAGTGTTGCCACCTTGAAGTTTTCTTTCCTTCTAAAAACCTTCACTTTTAAGACTGACTCATTTCCTAATTGCACTTGAAAACTTTCGGAAAATGTTCAAACACCTGAAGCCACTTTAAGAGAAAACTCATGGGAAAAATCAAGCCTTAATGAATTTAATCGAAAATGTATATATTTAATACTTCATTCGCTTTTAGAACTTCATACTTTGTTTCATACATTGTCAATTGGATTTTTCTTAAAATTTTACAACATATCAAAAACGGGCTCTCAAATAGGAAAAATTTGAAAGCTGCAATTTTTTAGAAGAATCCAATTGGAAATGTTTAAAATAAATAAAAACATACAAAAAATACATAAAACTTAATTATTAATGCCTCGAAATAAAGCTTTATTTTACACCTTTCCACTTTTTCCTTTAAACATAGAAAACTTCTGACACAATACCAAAAACTGTCAAAACAAATATTCGGTGATTATTTTTTTTTATTCCATCATTTTTCAATCTAATTTGCCCGAGGTATCTCTGTTTGCTCAATTATAAAAAAAATGCCCTGGTTTCTCTAACTTATGGTATCGTTTAAGCCTGATTTTTAATCATAGTCAAATCAGTTCGTGGAATGTGTCGTCCTCTCTTCAATCCCAGAAAGGATAACATGTTTTAATTAAAACATTTAATCTCGTCCAATGCAATGATTTTAAGTCTCATCCCATTAAATAACCTAAACCTGTTCTGTGTATCTCTACACCTAGGTATGTATATCCTTTTATCATCATGGAAAAGACCATAGATAGCTATATGCATGTATAAGTAAACAAACAACTCAACTTGTAGCCATGAATTTTATCCTTTTTGCAAAATCCTTTTTTGGAAATTAAATTGTCATCATAGAATACCTGTGTATATGTTCGTAAAGGTAAGCAATCTGGGAGCATAGATATAAAGGACAGGTATCCTTCTATCACCCTTCTGTATCCTTATGTCTGCCCCCTTCGGCTTCAATCCCATCCTACTTGTCCATTCGCAGAGATTAGAGTCACAAATATGAATTTTTTGTATCTATACCAAGTGCTCGGCTGATGGTTCACATGCTGTGCAAGTGGAATGGAAAATTAGGTCAGGTGGATGAAAACTTAAATAAGTGTCCAGCAGCCATTTATGGAACATGATTACACACTTAACCTAAGCCTGGTACTCATCCTTGTTCATTATTCTAGCTAAAGCTTTCTCTACATAGCCCGTGGTTGATGTTTGGTGCTCTGTGCTCTGTGATACTATATGATGATGGTTGGTTAAAGGATTTTGCCGTTTTAACCTATTTATTTCTTCTTATTTTTTAGTGGGAAGCTTTTGGTAGCAGTTATAGGGTGATAAAAGTAAAAGAACAGCTACACCTTTACCCCGCGCTGAACGACTGGAGTTATTTAGTTTGTATGTGAAAGAGATATTATAGAAAAGCAGCTTTTGAGGAGATATATTTTGATTATTTAATTGCTTAACCTTCATAAATGATTTTGTTTTGATTAAGATTGGTAAAGAAGAAAGGCCCTGAGAGTTAAAGTTCATCAAAAAGCTTAGAATATAATAGCCTTAAAAATAACAGTTTACACTCTTCACAATGTTAATTTAAAATCCATAGAAATCTAAAAATCCAAAATATTTTGATGCTTTTTTGTAGGAAAACGTTTTTATGCTTTGATGCCTACTTTTTATCAAAATAAAGAAATCCAGCAATTTGCCAATACAAACAAAAATCCTCTTATTTCTGATTACTTAGAACTGGATATTATCAATCTTAAAATGTATCTGATGAATAATGAAATATATACAAATAAAATAAATATTCAAAATGATAAATTTCAACTGTCATTCAGAATTTTTTCTATAAACGGGCTTGGTGAACTTTATACAATTTAGATGGGTTGAAAAGATTGATCACAGAATAAAAAGAAGGCTGAGATAAATAGGGGCCTTTAAGAATTTGCAATTGATACTTTTCCAAGCCACATTATTGTCAGAGAACTTCAAAAATTTGATTCTTTTTCTGTCTAGATATTCGGTATTAAACTTTTTCTAGAGCTTTAATTTATGTAAGAAAGGTTAGCAGAAGTTTTCATTGTCTAACTGCCTTAGTAAAAAACTGCTGAATTTTTCAAATTTCCTTTCTGCATATTATCATGATGTTGGTATCTTTAAAATAAAATTTACTTAAAGTCGGTTTCATGGCTTGCGAAAAAAAGTATACCAAACGAACGTATACACAAGCACACAATTAAATCCCCTTAAAAACTATTGATTTAGATTCTATAGACCTTCAAAATTCGAATTTTCAAATTGACAAATTGGACCGATTGAAATCACTTCTAACCCCAATTCGATTAGTACTGCAATTAAGAGTATAACGTGTAGCTTTTGATTATATTAGTTACTATATTATACAAATTGTTAAAAGCGTAGAAGGGTGCACTTATGGTTATAAAAACTATTTTTTAGCAAGATTTAAGCCGCTAGAGAGTTTGCGAACTTATCCTAAGCGGCTGAGCCAAATTAGAAGACCCTCCCCCTATCTAAAGGCTTCCTCAACCACAACCTTTTCAACAATATAAA
This sequence comes from Eupeodes corollae, assembly GCF_945859685.1. NCBI lineage: Eukaryota > Metazoa > Arthropoda > Insecta > Diptera > Syrphidae > Eupeodes > Eupeodes corollae. The sequence goes on along the minus strand of NC_079147.1, from coordinate 208,490,298 downwards.
ACCAATATAACTTAGCCTTTCATCAAGAAAACCACCAAAATATAAATCTTCTATGTAGATGTATCCATCTGCCAAAATGGTTTCTATAAAATTGTATTTTCCCTTTCATACTTATGTACAAATGTATATTCAGCTATTCTGAAGGCTTTCTCGAAAGTGCGATCAAAATTTCATAATTTGTATTGAAATCCCCCCCGTCAATGTTTATTGATGGTTTTCGTATAACAGCACAAATCTCATCTCAAAGCTTCCTATATATACAAGTTTAAGGTTGGTTGGTATGGATATTACGCGCTTAGGGATAAAAATTCGCCTCAATGCACTAAATCCCATTAAAGGCAAGAGGCCTATAAGTTCATTCGCTCTTGATTTTCTATACCTAGATAGACATACGAGTATCTACCAATACCACCTATTTTACGTTTCCTTCGAAGGATATTATAGAGGATCGGAAATAATAATTTATGCAGCCATAAAGAAAGCCTCTGTGGTGTATATAAGTACATCTATTTCTGTGTATCCACTCCACCTAATCACAAGTTTCCAATTCCAATACCGATACTACGTATTGCTTCTTCCATCACCACCACAAAACCCGCCTCAGACTAACTTATATAACTTATGAAGATATAACCGTCTCATAGGGGAATCATCATTTCCTCAATATCACACATACACCTTATACGTACATCAGTCTTATAACTCCGGAAGCTTATCCATTCATCCTTCTGTTATATGCTCGATGGAGTGATGTGGTGGGAGAGGGTGGAAGGAGAAGTGATCCAAAGGACTCAAGGTTCAATCAGTTTCATTTCCTTAAAATCATATTGCGTATTTATGGAAGTCAATGAGTGTGTTGAAGCCTTGTATAAGGTATAGTTCTACCATCACCTCATACCTCCCATGTGAATTTTTGAATCAAGTCAATTTCGAAAATCCTTCGAAAGTTCATTGTGTACGATGTGCAATAGCATATCCTTCTCAGAATAAAAAGAAAAACACAATATTAACACACAAAAAAATGAAGAATATTATACATATTTGATCCATCCGCTGTTGTGTATATGTATGTGTGATGATAGAAATTATATGTATGTATTGATATCGGTGTCGTTATCTTTATTGATGCCAAGGATACAAATTAGCCGCAAGGATGCACTCAAAAACTATATAATTTCTCAGTCAATAATACTCACTTTTTGCTCAGAATCCATAATGATATCCCGCACATCTTTCAAGGATCTCTTTCTTTTGCTCCTTCCTCATCTCTGTATAAATTTTCTTTTATACAATTTTCTTTCTGTGTTGTGTGTGTGTGATTTGGATGCACAAAAGAACTTCTCAGCTAAGTCTAAATCGATTGCTTTATTGAAAAATTGGAAAATTGTCATCCTATAGCCTACAGAGGTGCGCCTTTCAACACAAATTTGCAATATGTCACAGGATTGATACCTATAAAGTAAGACTGACAGAGAGAGAGAGAGAGAGTGTGTGTGGGCTATAATACTGGTATTGATCCTTAAGGACCTCGAATGCGAATTTATTGTCATCGAATTACATGAGAATTATTCATGCCCAAAAAGTATGACATTTGGAATACTTATACGATAGGCAAGGTACAGGCAAGGCACCAACTGTTGTTGTCGGAAGAGTAGTTGTCCGTTGTTGTCGTTGACATTGTCCCTGCGGCCATGTTATTGTTGTCATTTGCTGATGACAATATTGATGAGATCTGAAGGGTCTAAAATTCTACATACGAGTAGAGGATGTACTTTGTACATTGTACACAAATTTCCAATGCTACTCCTGTTGCAGTGTGAATTCTTGATCCCATCATATCCTCATGCGGGATATGTCTTTCCTGGATGGTTTTCATTTGTTTGTTATTTATGTCTATCGGTATTTGTTAGGTCCTGAGGTTATTTTTTGAACCTATGCTATTTTTAAAATTCCAGTCAGGTAAAGGAATGTATAGGTAAGTTACTTACCTTATAGAATTCATATATTGAGGATAATCCTTTGTGACAAGGAGGATATCTATGATGTTGGCTTAAGCCCATATTTACATGCGGCTGTGTACCTATTTTACTGTTAAATATATACCTCTATACTACTATTTGTTGTGCAAAATTCAAAGGACACTATTTTTTTATTGTTAAAGACCAAAAATGATGAGTACCTATATGTGTGGTTTTTGTTTGGTGACAGTTGACAGAGTTTTGTCATCATCATCATGTTCTCAAACATAAACTCAATCGTGCAAATAATTTTTAATCCTTATTTTGGTTTCATGAAATTGATGTTTATTTGTGTGGGCTATGCTAAGATATTACTACCTATTGTAAATTTTAAGTGGACAGATGTTATCGAAGGCACTGATCTTTATGTTGACAAATTGGAATGTTTTTTTCTTATAAAAGATCCTGAAATTGAGTAGGTTTTGGAATTTAATTTCAATTAGAAAAACATTTTCCAAAATTTTTCCTTGAAGGTTTAATATTTAGAAAACAGTAATGAAAAGAAATTGAATTTGTTCGTACAAAACCCAAACTTGACGAATGTGTGATTTTATGAAGCTTTTAGATATAACTAATGTTTAAATTAATAACTTGTTAATTTTAAAATATAACGAGTATAATATGTATATCCTGTAGCCTGATGCAAGCGGTCTTGGGTTCCATGCCTGAGTTGCCTTAATTTTTTTTTGGCTACTGTACTGTGTAAATTGAGAAATTTTCTCAGAGTAATTTTTGTCGTGCTTTCTCAAATTAGCCATTTGAATTCGACAGAAAAATTGTAGACCCCTCCGTCCCTGAAACTTATCGCACACAGGAATGGTGAAGAGTCTTAAGTTACTAAGCTTTGGTCCAATACGAGCTGTTTTTATATTTTTTGAGAATAAATAGCTCAGAGTGTTTACGATAAAGTGTATTCATTTTCAAATAGACACATTTTAAGAGCTGTGTTGTTTTGAAGCTGATTAGTTGAAGACTGTTTTCTGTCGTTAAGCTGAAAGTGTTTCAATTTCCTTATATTACTTTCAATAAACAACTCTAACTTCAAATACTTGATTCTTATCATAGAGTGGTTGATTTGTCAAAAAAATTTGTTTTCTATGACAATAATTTTCGATGATAGCTATAAACAACCTTTCAAAAAATTCCAAACATTGGTTTAAATGATGAAAACTTATTATAGCTATATAACTTTCTGCTAATAATGTTTTCATTTAAATAACTTGATTTTATTTAAAATACCTTAAAAAAAGACGTTTGACAGTGATGACCTTTTTTTAGATATGTATATATATTTATAGGACAACAATCTCATAATACTTAATATCGTTTTAATCGCCAACGGTTTAGGCATCTTTAGCTGAAAGCTTACAGACGGTTTAATTTTTTTCGATGAATTTGAAATCACTTCATATTTCAGGCAATTTTTACAAAACCTTAATAGATTATACAACTAAATCTTTCTCAAAACCTTTCTGTCAATGATTAAGAGAAGGGTAGTACCTCAAATATACAGACAGACGTTGTGGAGGACTTTAATTTGTTATCATTATTTGGTTATAATATTAAATACAATCTATTTTGCAGATTTTACCACAAAACAGCCAGGTTTTGGCCCAGAAGTACTTTAGTTTCTTTTAAGTTAATTTTTAGATGTTCGCTAATTTATATGTATTATTCTATTTGGCATATAATATTCCCTTGCCAACTTTTAAAAGTACTTTAAGTCAATATCTTGCTTGAGATCAAATGTAGGATCCAAGAAGAAAAGTTCCTCGTGATCTACAGACATCGTTATGGAAGTATGAGTTCCTTTTATTACTTTCAATTGTATGCTTAACTGTCTTCTTTCTGCACTAAGGATCAAAGAAGAAGAGGTCTTTATCCATTTGACATATATACAAACATTTTGTATTACAACTCAAAAAATCTAACAATATTTTTCTAAATAATAAGATATAGTTTCAATACTCACCATGAAACCTTTTTCAACTGTTTTGCTTGTTGTCTTTTCAGGGGTACTGCCTCTTGCGAGGAATTGCCAAATTCTCCTAAAACTGTAGGTCCCTTCCATCTCTGACAACATTACTTGAAAACATTAATTGTTGAGAGTTGTAAGTCACGGAATGTTGCGCTACTCAATATTTTTATTACTTGCGACATATAGGAACTATATGGCAAGTTTTGCAATCGTGCAAAATTTCGAACTCGAGATTTTAATCAAATATGATATTACGATGGTAGAGAAGTCGAAAAAAGTGGGTCCCGCGATTCCGTCCAGTCTATTTTGTCTGTCTGTCCACGCTCCTACAGCCTAAACCATTGGGTCGATTGAGTTTAAACTGCGAATATAAGGTTTTGATCAGATTCGCGTTAGGAGTTTTTTCCATTTTTTTTAAGATCAAAACTAACAGTGTCTTCATACAATTTTTTTTGGTCAAAAAATGATATTTCGAATTTATTCAAAAACAAAAAAATTTTTTATTTTTTGGATTTTTAAAACAATATTGAATTTTTTTTCAAAATTCTATATTTCAAAAACTGTTCGATATTTTTTTACGAAATTCAAATGTTGAACGTATATTTACAATCACTAAACAACTGGATATTATTTCCATTACCGACATCGCACACCAGACAGTAATTCGCTCACAATTAAGTGGCTTCGCATGTTTGCTTGTATATGGAAATGTGGAAGTGACCTTCGTCGCTTAAAAAAACGACCGCGTCTTCAAGCAGGTTGTCAATCAGCATTTCACATGAATTTTGACTGGCAACATAATCGCGTTCAGTTAATTCTTGCACAACAGCCAATTTATAGGGATGACATTGAAGGTCTTTATGGAGAATTCGTCGAACATTGGTGTCAGAAATTCCCATAGCAGCTGCGTGTTTGCGACCCGAACGCCGGGGAGAACGCACAACTGACTGCCTCGCTCTTTCGATATTTTCCGGAGTTCTGATGGTCCGCTGGGTTTAGCGACACTTCCACACTCCCGAAATGAGTTAACCCACGACAGAATCGAATTACACCAAGTTACGAGTCTGTGAGGAGGAAGGCACGTTGCGTAGCAACAAGTGAGCAACCGTTAGAAGAAGATGCGCCCCTCTCGCCCTTCTACCCACCCAACTCACCGTGCGGGAATTTTTTCAAATTGGTAAGTTTTTCTGGCGCACCCTGTACCTTTTACCTACTAACATTCCTTCATTATCATCATAAACATGGCTGAGCACGCCAATGAACTTTGTTTAGACCTTCAATAGGCGGTCGCTTTACAATTTAAAAATAAATGTTCTTCCTCTTTCTTATCTTCAAATAATTTACTTTCCATCCTGTTTCTTCTTATATTAAACTAAAATAAAGCTATCCAAAGGAAAAAGCTTCAAACGAACTAGTTGAATACACAAACAATTGTTTTCGTTAAGTATGCTTACAAGTATTTTTCATATCCGGGATGAGTTGTGTCTTGGAATGAATCGCGCGGTTTTATGACAAGTCAAATGGCATTTATATCTTTGAAGACAAACTTATTTAACAGGTATATTTTTAAATCTTATATGAGTGCGACCCAGTCGTGTATTTAATTTTTGTGTCGGAATTGAAAAGAGAAATATGACTGTAGAAATAGACGAAACTTTTTCAAGGTCATACTAACAGTTTCGTCTTTTCTTTCCTACTTTGAACTTTAAATGAAAAGCTGGTGATACTTTCCTTTTTTATAGTACCTTTAAGACCTGCACGGCTTTGACCTTTGTTTTCCCATCCGTTCCTAAAAACTTTGTATCAATTAATTTCAACACTAGATCAGTTTGATGACAACTAATTTTTATAAACTTTCAAAATATTATAATTTTTTTTTCTTCTAAAAACAATGACAAACTAATTAAAAGAAATGTTCACAAATATTTTAGCTGAATCTTTATGTAAGCTTAATATATAATGGAGTTAACTTAGTTTAAGAGCATTAAATACATAATAATTTTGAATTTCAATTTTTTGTTAAAAATCGTGAGAACTTGTTTAATCAGAATATCATTATTTTGATAATAATCACTGTTTTTTTTATATAAAGCTTTTACTTGTTATGAATCTCACCTCGGGCTCCTACAAAATACACATTTATAAACCTCTTCATAAAGACATCATATTATTTTTAGTAAAATTATAATTTAACAAGTATTTTCTAAAACCATTAACTGAAATTAAATAGATAGGTAATAGAAAGCTTTTCCTTGAGGGACTTTTAAATAAATGTAGAGGTACTAATAGAAACCATTTTAATATGACTAAGAAAACAAACCTTTGATATGAACATTTTCCAAAAGAAGTGGTTTTTTGTGTTTCACAAAAGCAGCACACCATCAGAGTTTTTGAATTTGTTAACATACATATTTGACCATAATCCACACAATACGTATATGTTTACATAAAATCCACAATCATCTCTCAAAGGAATTCAAAAAGCATCTTCTATTGAAATGCCTTTGCTTTTAGCTCACCTAACTTACCTTACCTTACCTACCAACTAACCAACCAACCTTACCTATGTTGCTACTGCATTTTGCAAACCATAAACACTCTCTAACCATATTCCATGGAACTAACCAAAAACCCTAATCCACTGTCAATTTGAGGAGTGACTGATACTTAAAACAAAATATTCTGCCCTCAGATTCTGTATTCCCCTCCCCGCTTAGCTCTGCTCGCACTTCGTCCGCATCTTTATGGCTAAAGTGCTTTTTGAATTTTGTAAGCAAACCATCCTTCTTCATCTATTCATCCAGCATCTATCCACCCACCAACAGCTATAAACCTCCTTATACCCTCCTTTCCAATACCAGCCAGATTCACCACATTTTAGCATGACTTTGCTTATTTCTAAGCAAACATAGAACGATGTTGGACTTTTAGAGGAACGTTGACGACGACTATGACTATGGATGGATGGATATAGAAGGAACCTGTAGAGAAATAGTAGGTAAGGTAAGGTACCTACCGCACTCATATTGTGCCTCTGGAGATTCCAAACAATGACCAAACCAAACTGAATCCAAATAGACTCGCTGTAGACCCAGACTCGGGCTGGAACCAACAAAAAAAAGTTACAAAAACAAAAACAACAACCTGAGAGGCAATGGTGCTGGACATATTTGCCACTGTTAATTACACAGCATATGCAAAGTGCATCGAACTAAGCAATTAAGTGACTTCAGAACGGTCGGCTGGACCAGGCTATATGCGATGGCAATGTCAATGGTAATGGCAATGACGATGGCGACTATTGGCAAATATAGTAGCAAGGTTTTCAGCCCTCTTGTCGCCCTCTTTTTCTCTTGTGTACTCGTTGAGTCCCGGGCATCTCTTATATTGGAACCTAGAACACAACAAGTTGCGGTCACAAGTCTCCTTTCTCCCGACAATAACTCTGAATCTGAAGTAATAAACAAAACAAAAACAACAAACTAATGAAGACTGAAGCCTGATGCTGGTTGCTTCGATAAAACAAAAAGGAAAACCCTTCAATTCATCTCTCGGTCTCGCCTCGCATGGACTAGGAAGAAGGATGATGGTGGTAACCAAGTCGTCGTAGTCGTTGAATTGTCGTTGGTTTGGTTGTCTCTCATCATCATCATCATCTTCATCGTCGTCGTCGTGGCTCGAGCCACTACTGCACCACACCAATCCCATCAACGTCATCATCGTGCAAGTGGCCAAGTCATCGATGTTTTCTGCAAAATTCCATCGGGACAAACAAATATTCCAGGCGTGTGCATATATACAAAGACAAACATACACAAGACTCTACAACACTCTACTCGGGGTCGGGACTCGGAACTTGGGACCATGATGCGTCTCTTCTCCATGGATAGGTACTTTCAATTCCATAAAGACGACAGACTACTACGACTACTATGACGATGACGACAAGTACGACAATGGCTATAAATATGGCTATGATGACGAGGTTTGAGGATAAAAGGGTGACAATGATGATGGTGATGCTGATGCTGCTGCTGATGCTCTGCACAGCACAACATGTACTCATTCGCTGAGACAGCAGCATTGGCAACAACAGGAAAATGCATTCAGCACTCATGTTTTATGGATTATTGGCTTCTGGACCAGCAGAATGTGTATAGTGGAGGAAGGCCCTCCTATGGATGGACGACACACTATTCATTCCACAGTCCATCAAACAAAGCTAACAATATGTCTTTCTTCTTTCTATATGTATTTACATATACATATATATGAGTGCTTCTATAGGTTAAGGTACATAGAAAGAAAAACAAACGGTAGCAGTATAGCCGCAGGAGGTGTAAGTGGGCGGTTTGGTTAGACACGTAGACATAAAGAGTGCGGCTTGCGTCGTGGTGGAGGGCTGAATAGAAGATGACCTCTAAGGAATATGCAAATTAAACCACAAGTTCCTCCATCTATCACACTCCCCGCATGATTTAACACCACACTCGACTGATTGACGACGCGACGATGTTGATTCAAATCTCTTTGCAGTTTGAGTTCAAAAGTTGCATATAGCACCTGACTATAATTTATTGAAAGAGAGATGGGGGTGGGAGGTGGTGTAGGTTTGTTTAATTTGTAGACACCCTCGTTAACAGAGTAAATCTGATTATGTAGAAAATATTTGATGAACTTTTCTCACCAGCTCTAAATATTCTTTGAGGTATTTACAATTTTAAACTTCCCATAGGAAGTAATTGAAATAAGTCTGATTTGTCAAATTTAAAATTTTGAAATTTGTCAACGTTTCAGGGTCAATGATTCTTAGAGAGATACATACGTTCCTTCGAGTTGCCTTTTTCTTTCGGAAATATCTCAAGAACTAGTAGAGATTTCGACACCAGAAAAAAAGTATTTCTTTATAGATAATATAACAACAAAAGATGTAAGAACGATTTTCACAAAAATTCAGTAGGTTTTTTTTTACTTTATTTATTTAAAAAAAAAAGTAATATATTTGGTTGATTTAAAATAACTTCTCATCCAATACACCCTTCGAAAAACTTGTTTTTTTTTGTGGTGGTTTTTACAAGGTGCTAATAATGGATAAAGCGTGTAAATTGAGTTAAAACAAGAGAAAAGTCTTATGGGGGAGAATTGTTTATTGCCCCCAACTTTAATTTCAGTGAATTGTTCTTGAAATATGTATTTTTAAACAATTTTTTTCGAAACTTTATATTATTAAGTATACAATTTTTGTTTTTAAAATTCTGTATTATTTTTTATTTCTAATAAAAAACAGAAATCAATAAGCTGAAATATCTAAGATCTAAGATGTAAGTTTTTGAGCATTTTAAAAAATATAAACATTTGTTTTTTCCAAAAAATAAAACAATGTTTGATTTGCTCTGTTTTTTTATTTTAAAGTAGATATTAAAGGTGTCTTATCATCTTTTTTAATGTTGTTTGACTTCAAATAGTGTAGTGATCGTCTTTTTTTTGACTTCATGAGTCTCAATTTATCGCAAATATAATTCAACTCTGATTTTAATTTATGAAAATTTAACCGCTTATACAGCCTGCGTATGTATAAGCGGAATGCTTCGCACGACCCCGTCTGCGGCACTGGACACCTTGCTCTACCTTACACCTATTGACATATTTTGCAAACAAATAGCTGCAAGCTCTGCTATTCGCCTCAATGCTTCGTCGCAGTGGACTAACAACAACATTGGCCACTCCGTAATTCTAAGGTACTTAGAATTAATTCCAAAGCACACACACAAGAAGTCCTGTCTTGGCTAAAAAAACGTGATATCAACATCTGATATCCGTATTTTCTCTGATAGCCAGGCCGTTATCAAATCTCTGGACTCTGTCTCTACAAACTCTATAACAGTCCATAACTGTCTATCATCTCTAATGGAGATGGCGCAACTGTTTAATATTCACCTTTGCTGGGTGCCGGGCCATAGAGACATTCCAGGTAACTGTAAGGCAGATGAACTCGCCAGGAACGGTGCAGTACAGCCCATGCTACCACGTTTGGCAAGTACTGGCATACCAATTGCTACTTGTAAACATAACATAAACATCACCACGTGTCAAGCCACAAAAAACACCTTTAAAACGTTTAAAGTGCTTGCGCTCTATAAGCAGTTCGCATATAAGCTTGATAATAGGTGTCATAACCGGACACTGTCTAATAGGAAAGCACGCGACGAGACTAGGCGTATTCTCAAATGACTTTTGCAGAAGCTGTATAGACGAGGAAGAGGAAGAACGGTTCTTCATCTTCTCTACACATGCCCTGCTCTAGCTCGAAAACCCCAAAATTACCTAGAAGAATTCTTCTTTAACGATCTAAATCATATCGGTATAATCAGCCTCTCACGTTTCGTAAGCGACTCAAGCTGGTTCCATTGAGCTTAGGAGGAAGCCTCAAGATTCATGTGGTATCACAATGGGCCATTAAACTGGCCTAAGTGTTTCCGTTTCCATTTTGGACAGCCACTATAACCTTACCTAACCTAACCAGCAACAAAATAAATAAATATTGGTATATGTAAAAAAAATAGTGGATCATGGATCAACTTTTCATTTCACGAACAAGGCTTTAAAAAAAGAGAGAAAAAAAGAAAGAAAGAAAGGGAGATTCCATAGACATTATCTTATCTCTCTTTGGTATCCGTGCCGTAAAGCGTTAGAAGCCGCATATAATATATCCGAGACTTAGAACATATTTTTAATGACTACGAATATTTTGAATTTATAAAGAAAATTTTAATACTCTTAAGCTTTATTTTTGCTTGCTGTATCGAGAGTGAAAATAAAACCACCCTGTTTAACGGCGTGTGAAACTTATTACAATTATCAAATGCTTATGTCAACAAAAAAGTTTGGATGCGACCCACACTAATAACTTCCCATCCCATCTGTAGATTTATCTTACTTAAAAGTTTGTATGGTTGGGTAAAAAAACATCAATTTATACTAAATTTGCGTACTATTTCTTTTATATTTTATTTATTTATAAAAAAAAAACGGATTAATGGATTTTTATAAAAAAAAACTACTGTATATCGAATCAATATCACAAAGTTTTGAAAAGATATTTGAGTCGAAATTCAATTTTTACCAACTTTAAGTAATGTTTTTTTAAGTTTTTAGTTTTTATAAAAACATTTTTTCTCAAAAGCTTACCAGATGTCAAAAACGCTATTTTTGCTTCACAAAATTGTTTTGCAGATCAAATCATTTTGTATTTGTAAAATTTTCTCGTTGTCAAAATGACATGATATTTCGACTCTAGCGACCTTGAAACGTCGATAAATGTCAAAATTTTCAATTTGACAAATCTGACCCATTACAATAACTTCCTATTTGAAGTTAAAAAATATTGTGTCTTGACTGATTTTATATTGTCTAAGATCATGTAAGTGTATCTTTTTCTTTTCAATCAACCATGTTTCTACACTTGTTTTAAATCCATAAAGATTTTAAAATACCCGTTAAAGGTAATCGACTTAAACTTGTTATTTCTTAAGATTTCCGTTCTTGGGTTAGTGAAAAATTGTGGACTGTATTCCATAAATGCAGATTTTTTTCATATTCTAGCTCAGTGAAAGAATTGTGGAACGTATTCAGTGAATGTATTCCACTTGCAACTTTCAAAAATACATGAACTAAGTGCTATTTCTTTTTGTTAATCTTGTGTAAGTGCTCTGTTTGCATTTAGCTTAAGGATCAAATGACTCATTCTTAAATCTATCAGCTTCAGCTATAAATGTAGCTAATGTTTCCTTACATTGTATATACATTTGTACATCCTACGTACCTAAACATCTCTACTTACATCCTATTCCTATATAACAACTATGCCTATGTACAGCTATATGAATGTGCCTCTTTAGCTTTTACCGAGAGATTTGCTCACATATTGAGATGTCATGTTTGTGGTTGCTTCGTATCAATTGACTTCCGTTTGCATTTGGCAAATCTGCTTTCAAGTCTTCCATATACATATACATAGATTCGACCAACCGACCGACCCTCACCTCCATATCAACGCCAACATGGGCTAAAACCATCAACTCTCCTATATACATACTTAGGTACATATTATATATTTCATAGTCCAGATGTGGATTCTCTTCGAAGCGTTTCCTTTATTTTGCGTAGATCAGGTTGATGGTGCGGTTAAATTGCCACCCACCGCCTCCGCCACCATCGCTCTTATTTCTTTACTTTGATCCCAGCGGGAATATGTGTATATGGAGGAAGCTGGACCTGCCAGTGAACTGGACATGGACACAAAGCACATTACACATATAAAGATACACACCTATACCTATGGAGAATGCTTCGCTTTTAACTTTGAGAAATTTGAATAATATTTTGTTTGTTTATCCTTTGGGGCGGGAATTGTGGTAATGGTTGGCTCTTATGGCGAACTAAACGACTTGGATGACTGGTCTGGCCAGTTTGATGCATTGATAAAGAAAGAATGGGTCGGTGGTGGTGGTGGCGGCAGTAGTGGTGATTGGAACAGCACTACAGGAGTCAGCAGTCAGAAGTTAGTAGTCAACAGTCAGCTTGTCTTCCTTTCTGCATACCCCAGCTACATATATGCAAAGGTATATAACAGCATGGAAGTGGACATGCTACGTTGTAAACTAAAGTGCCGAACTTGTAAACAAATAACATTAGTTTTGTTTACTGAATGCTTAATTGAAGGATGACTTGGATTGATTTATCAGCTCTAGAGGATGATGGAGACAAGCGCAAGCGGGACATAGACTCGAAGTATATATAGGAACGAGCGACGACCGATGACGATGTTCCAATGTCGATATCTTTGTTGATTACTAAGGGTGATGAGGATGAGAACTAACGAGTAGCTATGGAAGAGAGGACGTCATGGGGGTTTATTGGACATCTCTTAGTTTTCTCGAATTTATAAAGGTGTGACAAGGAAGCATGCCTTCAGCCGTACCTATTAAAATAGACATACCAATAAATGGAAATTCATAAATTCAACGAAATTCTTGACATATTGCTATAGGTAGGGTTGCCAAGTGTTTTATGCAATCAAATAATTGGTCATTTCGATTTTGATTGTCTATGCAATTCCAATAGAATATTGATGGTAAGTCTATAAATCATGACTGTAACAGTACTATACCATTGTCCTTTTCCTCCATCGTACCATTACATCATCATCGTCGTCATGAACGGGGATTTGGGTTTTAGGTATAGGTCTTGTCTATTGGAGTGACTTAACTGCAAACTGAAGCTTGTCATCAAAGTGCTTTATAGATTCTGTTAAGGAAGAGTAAATATTGATCTTCTTACTAATTGCCAAGAAATATCTTATAGCTGTTTTCCTTATACTCATCCCTTCCATCATCATGGCGTCCTTTGTTCCAAAGAATTTAATGTATAAATTGCATAGAATTACATCTTTGTTTTTTTTTTTAGACTTCCTTATGTATTCTTCTTTGTTCATTTATTTTATATTGCTGTTAAGTGCCATCAAATTTAATTACTTTGAACTTTGAACTTTGAATTAAAAAAAGAAGAAGAAGCTAATGAAGTGAAAATTAGTGTAAGAGTTCAGGGTTCTCACGATGAAAACAAGAAAAATGTAAAGTGTACATAGATATACAGATACATCATACATCTCAGGTACATATACAAAATGGAAATTTGAAGCTCAAAGCCGGGACTTAATATAGTTAATTACATTTTTATCTATTAAGAACATATGAAGGAGATGCAATAAATCGTAGTACAAAATGTACATGGATGATGGTGATGGGGCATATAATATGAAAATTATACTCGATTCCCTTGTAAAGCATCAAAATCTCAAAAGAGTTTTAGTGAAACTTTTGATAATTCTATTTTATCAAAGAAAAAAAATGTATTTTTGTCAATTATCACATTAAACTCTGACCTTTTAAACAGATAACAAAAAACATTAAATTTCTTTCAAATTAGAAAACATGAATTTTCGAAAATGGTAGACATGTGCATTCAAGAGGACACACGCGTCCACAGGTTTTTCTCAAAACCCACCTCTGTCTATCAACTCTTACTCTCACCTCCCCGTGGTGAACATCGGGTGCCTAGTACCTCAACTGGAGATTGGGTTCCAACCCCAGTGGAAAGTTGTTGGGGGCAGCAAACGAGAGAGGGGGGATACGTGTTTCCACTAAGGCACCTCTCCTTATCCAGATGGCATCGGAGGAATTTCCGAGATGCAATCAACAGTGGCGTCTACAGTTCCAGAAAGGTTGAACTACTTAGTGAACATCTTATAGGGCTTCTTCGACTTATTCGGAGCGAAGGCCTATAAGGAGCGGTTTTATCCGGCTCCCCTTCCTTGGAGTTATACTTACACTCTGGCCCTCCAGGTTGGGGATCGTGCCGTCGGGGTGACTTCCTGGCCACGTAAAAGCCTTATAGTTGCAAAGCACCAGCAAGCATCGGATACGGACGGATTTACTGTTGACAAAAGAATTAAGTGCAACGAACTTCGGTTATGCACGTGAAATGTTAGGTCCCTTAACAGACTACGTGCGGTCGAAGAATAAGCGGCGGCCCTAGATTGCTATAAAGCAGACATCACCGCCATCAAGGAAATACGATGGGATGGGCCGGACAAAAAGAGGATGTAAATCTGCGATATTTACTATGGTGACTGCTACCACGAAAACCAACAGCGCTTATTTGGATGCGGCTTCATCATTGAATTAGCCTGATATCCGCACATGCCCCCACAGAAGAGAAAGACGACAACACCAAAGATATGTTCTTCGAGCTCTTAGATAAAACATATATGAGCGATTTTAATGCCAAGCTAGGAAGGGAAGACATCTTTAGTGGAATAATCGGGAAAAACAGCCTGCACGACAACACTTCCGACAACGGATTCCGGCTCATAGATTTTGCTGCGGGGCGAAACGTCATGATAGCCAGTACGCGTTGTCCACACGTCAACATCGAGGAAGGAACTTGGACTGCTCCAGATCAATCTACCGTCAACCAGATTGACCACATTGCGATCGACGCCAGACACGTTTCCAGCATCATGGATGTACGAGGAGCTAACATCGCGACTCGGACCACTACCTCGTTGTAGCCAAAGTAGCACTTCGGATTTCCAACCCAAAGCAAAACAGGGAGATGCTGGGTTATAAGTTACCTTTCTCGAAGTTCTCTACCGCCAGCACAATGTACCCCTGGTTTCATGAGGAACAGTCAAATGCAGTCAAACAACATGCAAGCAAAGTGGCGTTGCATAGAAAGACGGTAGCTTCTCATGAGCAGAAGAAGCGAGAAATGGAAATAGAGAGGGCATGAGAATCGTGCGGTTGAAGATGTTGAGAGGTTTAAAAGCAGGAATGAAGTTGAAAGTGAAACGAAATTCACATGTACATAAACCTAGAACCGAAGGGTGCAAAGACGAAAGTGGAAACGTCATAGTGGAACCGCAGTCAATGCTGAGGATATGGAAGTACCACTTCTGCAGACTGTATAACGGCGACGACGAACTGAATTCCGCTGTCAGGCAGGATGATCCATTCAACATAGGTGAAGAAAGCCAAAAATCCCGTCCTCCCGACTTAGACGAAGTAAAGATTGCCATATCTAAGCTGAAGTCTAATAAAGCCGCTGGAGCGGATGGCTTGAATGCCGAGCTCTCTAAAGCTGGAGAGAAGTTGATTAGGAGCATGCACCAACTTATCTGTAAGATATGGTGGGAAGAAAGCATGCCCGATGGATGGAACCTTAGTATTGCTTGCCCGATCCTGAAAAACGGGGACCCTATAGAGGAATCAGTCAATCTTCTTTGTCGTAATATGTGAACGTCTAAAGCCCATCGTCAACAACCTGATAGGTCCTAATCAGTGTGGTTTTAGACCAGGAAAGTCCAATGTTGATCATATATTCACATTACGGGAGATCCTGGAAAAAACCCAAAAACAAATCAAGGCCGCATATGACAGCATATACAGGGACGAGCTGTATAGAGATATGTCTAGTTTTAGCATCCCTGCCAAACTCGCCCGTTTGTGCGGGATGGCCACATAGAATTCACGCTGCTCCATAAAGGTTGGAAACAACTTAACAGAACCTTTCGATGTCAAAAAAGGTTTTAGACAAGGTGATGCGCTGTCATGTTATTTTTTTAACATCGTGCTTGAAAGAATAGTGCAGAGCCCAAACGTCAACACTAGAGGCACTATCTTTCAAAAGTTTGTACAATTACTGGTACATGCTGATGACATTGACATAATCGGAAGAACTCAGCGTGATGTCAATGGGGCTTTTGTGAGTATTGAGGCAGAGGCGGCAAAAATGGGTTTAACGGTATAAGGTAAAAAGGGACCCAAGTGTTGCTATATAAGACCCTTATCATCCCCGTCCTGCTATAGGGTGCAGAAGCATGAACTATGACAAAAGCGGATGAAAGCACCTTGGGTCGCTTCGAGAGAAAAGTTCTTCGTGTGGTCTTTGGTCCCGTATGCATTGAAGGGAAGTGGAGGAGAAGATGGAGCGACGAGCTGTACGATATGTACAGCGACGTATACTTAGCCGGAAGGATAAAAGTCCAACGACTTAGATGGCTGGATCACGTAGGGCGCATGGACACCAAAGCTCCGGCCCGGAAAGTTATTCGAATCTATACCCACAGGACAGAGCAGTAGAGGAAGACCGCGGATCAGGTGGCGCGCACAAGTGGAAAGTGACCTCACCCAACTTGGAGCGCTAAACTAGAGACGTCTAGCTAGGGACCGAGCTAAATGGAGAATTTTGTTGGGTGAGGCCCTAGTTCACACAGGACTGTAGCGCCACCTTAAGTAAGTAAGTAAGAATTTTCGAAATCTCTACGCAACTTTACCTTCTAGATTTTTCACTTTCATGAATATGAATTTGTATTTTAAAAAATTACACTCTTAAGGGGTTGTAAATACCATTAACATGTTTAAAGTTTAAACACAGTGTGAGCTTTAGGAAAATGGGTTCGAATTTTTGAAGAGACACCGAGAGTTGGGTAAAGCATTCAACATTATCGATGTGTGGTTAAAAAGATCCACAGTACTTCCGAAATTGAGTTTATAAATATACCTTAGGCTAGCAAAACCGTACCTTTAATCCGGAGCTTTCCAAAATTTGATTATTGCATGCAACCAAGTCCCTCTAAAATATGGTCTTAAGAATACATCACCGATGAATGGAACGTCAGTATTGTTTATCCGATACTGAATAAAATGACACTGGTGCAGTTAAACCAACTATAGAGGAATCAGTCTTTTTAACATCGCATATAAAATCGTCTCTGGCTTAATATGTGCACTTCTAAAGCCCAGCGTCAACAATCTGACTGTGCTGTTAAAGACCAAAATAGTTACAGTTGATCAAATATTCGCATTACGAAAATACTCAAGAATATCGACACCTATTATCTTTTCATCGATTTTAAGGCCGCATATGACAGCATCTATAGGGATGAACTGCATAGAATAGTCTCTAGTTTAAGCATAACTGACAAAATAGTCTATATTTGTGAAATATGAATTTAAAGGTCTTAAACATTTTAACCCAAACTCTTGGTATCAAAAAAAAAACCATAGAGAAGGTGATGTGCTGTGAATTGATTCTGTTAACAGTGCCCTTGAAAGAATACTGCAGGGGTGCAACTTTTTTCAAAAATCGCATATGCTGATGACATTGACATAATCGGATGAACTCAGAGTGATGTCAATAGGACTTTTGTTATTATTAAAACGGAGGCTGCAATATTGTTCTTAGGGATCAATGATTCACAAAGGACTGTATCACCACCTTAAGTAAGTCAGCACCCAAAATACTTAAATTTGTTTAAGGGGCACCCCAATATGTAAGTTTAATTCAAGTTTTGGATGAATGAAGGTTTTTAAAAACACTCATGGCCTTCTGGTAAGTTTTTTAATAAAAACCCATTCAACATTCCTTCCATGTTCATATTAAAAATTCATTAGTCCAAAACTGTTAAAATATTTCACAATCTCTTTTTTTTTGTTAGTGAAAATTCTTCTTTAACACTCTGAGACTCAAACATATCTTAATTAATTTATTTTCAAATAGTTTTCAACATACGTATAATTGAATGAAAAAAGCGAATAGAGAAAAAAAAACTTTGACCACAATTAAAAATTTAGATGCAATCGGTGTCGACAAATTGTCTGGCATTTTTGTTCATTTCTGTTAGCTTCTTTTGTCCTTCTTGTTGAGACTCCAACTCAGATAGAAGGATGAACCAAACCATCATCATCATCAGAGGAAGACCACTAAAGTGACAAAGAGATCTAAGTGGAAACCAAGCATTTGTAGAAAAGGAATTTTTATTCCTTTTTTTGTGTTTTCTTTGTTTTATATTATTTTTCTAACAGATTTGGAAAAATTTAATTAAATTAAACTTTGACCAACATTCAGTCAAATGAAATGAATTAAAAGCTTTCGTATATGGATTTTCTACAGCAAGTTCTTCATCTCTGTTTTTTATTTTAAAATGTTTGATATCATGTGTTATGTAGTGTTAAATGTTCCTCGGGATACAAGGTTTTAATTGATGTCAAAAGATGTGTGGATTTGACTCTTTCTTGGGTTCATTTTTAAAGGAATTTAATATAAACTGGTATTGGACATTTCAGCAACTAATTTTAGTATCTTGATAAGTTTTTTCTGGCCCAATTTTCTCTGGCAGTGTTTCAATTTAAAACATCAATTTTAGCAAATAATAACAAAAAATCAAAAATGTATACATAAGAGAATTTATTTAGTAGACTATTATTAATACATAAAATAAAATTAATAATTCAAGGGAGGTCTTAAAATATCCTAAATAAGGTCTGAAGATTCCAATGTCTTGAAATACAAAGGATGTCTGGCGATTTTAATAAAGTTCTTATAATATGAGGGCATGTTTGGATATTTCAAGAAATATCCTGGAATCGTGAAATTTCATTTTGAAAATTTAACTAATGTTTAGAGGTTTCAATGGAGGTCTTCAAATATTAATGAGGTTTTTACCATTTTCATTGATTTCAAATCAAAAGAGATTTTAAAATCTCAAAGCAGGTCTGCAAATATTTAGAAGGGTCTGGACATTTTAAAGAAGGTCTTGATATAACAGGGAAGTTTGGTTAATGGTTAGGGCGTTGGAATGTCATTCGAGAGGTCTTGGGTTCGATCCCTGCCTGTACCTCCTTAATTTTTAGTCACGGGTACTGCTTCTTGCGAGGAATTAACAAATTCTTGTCATGAAAAAGTGCTTTCTCAAATCAACCGTTTGGATTCGGCACAAAAACTGTAGGTCCCCTCCATCCCTGCAAATAGTAGCACACAGGAATGGTTGAGAGTTGTAAGTCACTAGGCCCTAAGGACTGTTGCGCCACCTATTATTTTATTTATTCTTGATACATCAGGAAAGATCTGGAGATTCTAAAGGAAAGTCTTGAAATATCAAAAGAGGTTAAGAGATTCCAAGGGAGGTGTTGAAATATCAAGGTAGGTCTGGAAATTCAAAGCGTGGTCTTGAAGTATCAGTCAGGGTCTGTAAATATCATGGGAGACCTGTCAGGGGAGGTATGCAGATTTCGAGGGAGGTATGTAGATTTTAAGGGAGGTCTTCAATATTAAGGCAGGTCTAGTCATTTTAAGACTGGTGTTGAAATATTAGAAAAAAGTCTGGATTTCCAAGGGAGGTTTAGAGATTTCAGAAATTGTGCTGGGAATCCCGCACTTCAATTATTATACTTATCTGTTTTGTTATTGATATGACAATATACTTTAAATCTTAAAATATTTCTTCATTTCTTAACGTAGAGGCGTATACAAAACTTTTTAAAATCTCGATTTTTATAATTTGGGTAAAATAAAGTATTTTTAATATTTAACTGAATTAAGAAGATTTTTAACTTCAAAAATTCATTATTAGTAACCTTGTTATATTTTTATGTAAAAATTATTTATAAAAAAAAAAACAAAAATTGGAATGTTAATTCAAGTGCTTTAAATTGTTTTAATTGTTTTTTTCTCTTTAAAAATATGGTCTGCTATCTCTCTTCTTGCTTGTCCAAGATCCAAGTTAACCTTTACCCATTTCAAGACAAATGAATGCTAAATAAATCATTAAAAACATTCTTCACTTGCACCTGTTTCGTCCTTATATATAAGTTGTATGTACCCCACATCCCCAAGAGCTAAACAGCCACATCCAAACTGCTGCTTATCTCTACTTGTACGCAAGCTTGTATAGGCGCTTTACTCTAACTTGATATGATGCGGGAAGAAGGTTTTATGGTTTGGTGCGGGGGTTTGGGTTAGGAAATTAATTAAAATCCCCAAAGCCCCATAAGTATCTGAATGTCCTCTCTCTTTCTCCATTGGTGCTGTAACATTCTTCCACAGCCACAGTCATGGGTCTTTTATTCTTCCCTCTTTAAGCCAACCCTATAGCTGTTTTATTTTTTTTTTTTTCTTATTTTGCTCTTTAATGTGAAATCCTACAATACTACTTATTGCCACTCATTGAAGCCGGACGTCTTTTCAAGCTCATCATTTCGGGCTTCCAGTTCCTGCTTCTGTGTTCTGATGGGTGCATGTGTGTGTGTGTGTATGGTTGACTGTTTGAGATTTTTGTTTGTTTTATTTTTATTTTATTTAATTTTTTTAATTTTTTCTAATTTACCATCGCCATTACCCATATCTCCCCAACCATCTCTCTTCAGGGTCGCACCCTTAAGGGCTTCTCTTCATCAAGGAAAACTTCCTCGGACATTGTTAACGTCGGCGGCGACCGACCGACAATGGCCGGCGGGCGTTAAGCTTCTTTTTGTGTTGTTACCACCGTTGTTTGACAAAGGCGAAGAAACAAACTTTAAAACAAAACAACAAAATAAAAATGAAATAAAGTTCAGAAACTCAACCAATCAGTAGACAACGAGGTCGTCGCGACCGGACGGTCCCACTCTGGCTCTTTCGTCTATGACCATCATCAGCACCAATTCTCTCGCACCATTTTGTTGAAATTAATCATTTCGCTAATGACTTACCCAACTGACACTAAAGGTTTTAGAACCGGCGCACAACGTGCCTTAGAAAAAATAAGGTTTCAGAATTTCTTCTTTTTAAAAACGGATGTTGTGGCGGGAGACAGAGGTATAAAGGAGCCAGGAGAGGAAAAAAAGTCCTCCGGGCTACTCTAGTTGAAAATGGGGTTAAGTAACAGGAAACCCCGAAAATAAACGAAAGCAACAAAAAAAATCCTCAACTTTTTTATTTTTATTTTTGTTTAATTTTTTTGTTTCCTTTTTTCAAGATTTGAGGGAAACCGAAATGTAAACAAAAGTTTTAAAAAAAATAACATAAAGTAGGTTAAGCTAGCCTCATTAATAAAATCGGACAGTGAATGAATGGCCCCAAGAAGGATATGCGATACTTATGTATTGTATAAGGATAAGGAGATTTGCGTATGTATATGTGGAATGAGTGGTAAGGGATAGGGGGAGAGAGGAGTAGTGTGTGTGTGTTTTTTTGTTTCTTCATTTTTTACTTTCTGTATAGAGAATGACATATTGTATGTATGAGTTGAGAGTTGTGGTGAATATGAAATTCTAAAGCTTTTTAAAACCACAAGGACGAACATGCATGTAATTTATAACTTTAAGTCTTTTAGGTGCGAGTATAACATTAGAATTTATTATGGGTCTTTTATAATACCTTATATACTTATAAAGTATACAGAATAGAGACTGAGAACCAGATGTCCTTATTGTAAATTATGCACACCCTATACCCATAGATATGGTAGGGATATGATTTGATGTAAGATTTAATGATTCATAGGAATAAAAATGACGTCTCGTTTCTTTGGAATTCTTCTTTTGCAAGAATTTTACATTTACCTTTTTTCAAGATATGATTTTTAAGTGTCTTCTATTCTAAATCAAGTTACTAAAAATAACTTTTAAGAAAGCTTGGTGGTCATCCATTTTGGTACAGCGATTATAAGGATGTTTTTGGTGGCCTTGTAGATTTATTCAATTTTAAATTGAAATCTGTTCGTGGCTTTTAGCCTTATAAAAACCATATTGACTTAACAACCTTGGATTCTGTATAAAATAAAAAGGTTCAACAGAATCTTACGAGGGAGTGTTGTTCAGCGATTGACCCATACAGATAACTTCTAAATATTTGTAGAATTTATTTGTTGAGAATATTTATTTTACAGGTGTTGTTTTGATCTAAAATTCAATATCCGGAATATGAAGTTGAAATGCACAAGATCTTGAACGGAACCCGTTGGTTCTGGAACGGCCTAGTGATCTAATGTTTTAATAAGCAAAAATCTCTACAATCATCTGACACTTTGTGACATGATACGACTTAATCGCTACGAGTCAGAGGTTAACGTTTTCTTCGTGGCTTACTCGGAGGGTGTGGGACTGAAGCGTTCCGCCAGAAAGTCTTTTCCTCAAGCTCCCATTGGCCGATAGTGTTGATATTGATATGTGGTTAAGCGATCAATTTATACAATCTTTGGTTTACTTCTGGGCAGTGTTGGGATCTTTGTAGTTACATCTGTAATTAATTCCATAATAGGATATGATCCGTTCCAATCCGACAGTAATTTCAGACAGTCACGAAACTTGCTCCTAGGATTATGGAACAATACAAACTGCCCCAAGAGAGGTCAGGTGACAGCCTCATATTATCGAGAATGAAGATTGTTTGATGGTTTCTAGTTAAGCAGCGCGATTAACAATGTTTATCAATTTTGACAGAAATTGTAAAATCGTCTGGTTTATTGCCTTGACAGGACCATCATTGTTTACTGTCGATTCAAAGATGTAGGTTTTGTTTTCTGAATTCCCATTATTCGCATAACCTGTTGGAAAAGACCAGCCTCAAAAATTTCTACCTTGGTTTGAATGTAGTATTGAGAAAATACTTCATCAACCAGTATCCTGGCTACATTGTTGGACATTTAGTCCGCAAAAGAAAATACCTTAACCCACTTCGTAAAATAATCCATTAGCAGAAGAACATATTTTTTTAACTTTATAGTGAAACGAAATTGCCTTAAAATGCCAACTTTTAAGTATTGAAGGTGCTTACCAGACTAATAAAGCTTAAAGATCTGTACTCATCTTGCTTCGAGAAAAATAGTCAAAAAACTTTCAAAAAGCGCTATGTCTTGGTCTACGTCGACCCATTAAAATAACTTACAGATTTTGTCCAAAGTTTTTATTTTCCATCTAAAATGTCATCCAAAAGGTATATTATGAAACATTAACGGTAGCTATCTGTAACCTTGAGAAATCCTCTCATTAAGAACTACCCACCTAACATATTCATCTTTGTAATCAAAAACCTGTCAGATCAATAACAATAAACATTTAAATGAACTAAACACACACACCATACAAAAAGAAAAATCAAAAATAAAACCTACACTAAGGATGTGCGTGATAAGTGACATAAACAGCAATATTAGTCAAATCAAAACAATGCCCCCTCCTAACATATCACATCGACGAAGACGTCGTCGTTGGCTTCGACATTTCTCCACCTCCCACTCCTTCCTAACACATCAAACTTTAAACAATGAAGTTCAAATAACGTACGTCTCTTCTATCTCTATATGTATCTATAAAGCATATTATTCACATCCCCTCAGGACTCGCATACATGTATCTACATCATATATGTAAACCCCCAAACCCTGCATTCTTTGCTTTCAAAACAAAATTAGACAAACAAAAATATTGTTAAGTTGGTTTTTTGGGGGGCCCCTCAAGAAGAAAATAAAGTTTTGCGGAATGTGTGTTGTAGATTTTGTAGAAGAAAGAGAAAGTCCTTATAAGAATCGTCGTCGCTCACCGCTTTTCCAACACATGTTGCTGTCATATTGTATCTAAGTATCTACGAGTGGGAGGAAGTATGTATTTTGTATATATTTTAATATCTTTCGGCGACGAGAAAACTTATTGACTCATCTCATCATCACCCCAGCCCAGCAATGTTAAATATCCTTGGAGACATTCAACAGAAACTGAAACTGAGAAACAAAAACACACATATATCCTCTTAAATAGCAGATAACATGACAAAAGCATCATCATCGCCCTCTCGTGCATATTTCCCGGTTTTATTTCAAGGATTACTTAAATGCCACTCTAAACTGTCAAGTTACTAGATACTAGAACTCTGTGTTACATATATACTTCTTGGAGTGAGGAGCGGGCTGTGGGCTGAGGATTCAAATAATGCGATGATGGGTCCTTTTTTCCTATATCTATTTAATCCACGGACGGGGGGTTGTTTTGGTGGTGGTGGTAGTTGATCTAAACAAATACAAATTATGTATGCAAATATGAAAGTGTATACCATGTTCACATCATATATGTACTTACACACAAATAAAATGTCCTTATATAAATATCCTTAATATTTTAATTCTTATAGAATATTAGTTTAATTGCCATACGCTAAGTATCACGCAGCAGGATGTGAGTGAGAATGTGTTTGACATTCATCCTTATGCTCTGCATTTTCCTGAAGATTAAAAAAAAACTTCTCGAAATAAGTTTCAAAACAATATACGAGTACATGCGAGTAGATGTGAATGTATAGCGCACGATGAGGTAGGTGGTAGAGGTGATGAGCTGTGATGGTAGTTGGGGTGAGAAAAAGGATTAACGAGAAGGTTGGAATTTTGCAGAGTATGGAGGAACTCGCACATATCAAAAAACATACACAAAGGATTAAAAAGTTTAATTAACATAACGATTGCTTATGGGAAGAGATGAGAACCATAATGGCATCTGTTTGTTTAATACACATGGATGGGAGATAACAGCCTGGAATTCTGAATTGAGGATATAGTTTAGATCTTACGACGAGAAGATTTCAATTAATTAAAGCAGTCAAAATATTCGTCAAAAATGTTCATTCCTGACTATTTAAGCTTATATTGTAACAAATTTCGAATTTAATAAAAAAAAAAAACTAGGGCCTAGTGACTTACAACTTTCAACCATTCTTTTGTGCGGGTAATGTTGTCAGACCTATAGTTTATAGCCCAATCCAAACTTATTATTTGAGAAAGCACTTTTCATGACAAGAATTACTCTTGTAGGATTTTTCAATTCTTCGCAAGAGGCAGTACCCATGAAAAAAAATTAAGATGTCAAAGGCAGTAGAGTGGAGTGAAAAAAAAAGTTGTCTTATTTTTTGATATACATAGCCAGAATATGTGCCATTTTGAACTTTAAAAACTACAAAAAAGTTTCAGAACAATCAAAGAAGTTTTAGAGGGTTCACAAGTCACTTGAAAAATTATATTAAAAAATTTGAAAACCCTATATTTAATACTTAGCTTTTTGTAGATCAGAAGATTCTCTATTGTTTTTTATTTTTTAAGGGAATTTTCCATGTAGTGCTAATAATATTAAATAAGTATCACATACATTAAAACAGTCAAAAGCCTCTAAATGTAAGCCCATGTGAGGAAAATGTCTATCGGAAACAAAAAAAAATATTTCGCAAATTTGTAGTACAAATACTAAAAAATTTTGTAGAAAAAAGTTGTGTCAGAATCCTATTTATAGAACCTTTACTTACTGTAAACAAATCATGTATACAAATTTAATAAAAAGAGGCTGGGATGCGACCCACACTGATAACTTCCCATCCCGTCTGTCGATTTGTCTTGCTTAAAAGTTTGTCTATATGTACTCGTATCAATTTTTACCAAATTTGTGTACTATTTTTTGTAGATTTTATTTTTTATGAAAAAACGGACTGTTGGATTTCTATATAAAAATTACAGAATATCGAAAACAATATTTTCTGTGAAATAAAATAAGTTTCTAGCCAATATTTTTAAGTTTTGAAAAGCTATTTGAGTCAAAAGAAAATTTTTACTAAGTTTTAGTATTGTTTTTTTTTAGAGTTTTATTTTTTGTAAAAAAACTGTCAACTCGATTTTTTAAAAATTTTACCAAATATTGAAAACAATATTTCTTATGAGATAAAATTACTTTGAAGCCAATATTTAAAATTTTTAAAGCGATATTTGAGTCGAAAATCAATTTTTACCAACTTTTATACATTTTTTTTTAGGTTTGTATTTTTTGTAAAAAAAAAACTGTCAATTCGATTTTTTTCAAACTTTAACTGAATGTTGACAACAAGATTTTTTGAAAGATAAAAGTTAATTAAAGCCAATATCTCAAAGTTTTGAAAAGATATTTGAGTCGAAAATCAATTTTTACCAACTTTTATACATTTTTTTTTAGGTTTTTATTTTTTGTAAAAAAACTGTCAATTCGATTTTTCTCGACATTTTTCAAAATGTTGAAAACAATTTTTTTTTTTGGTTTTTATTTTTTATAAAAAAAACTTTCAATTAGATTTTTCTCAAAATTTTATCAGATGTCAAAAACATTATTCTTCGTTGCACAAAATTGTTTTAGAGATGAAATCATATTTCAGTCGTAAAATTTTGGAGGTGACAAATTTTTTTTTTCAGTTTTATTGATTAAAAAAAAAACCGTTATACTGATTTTTTTCAAAAAATATACCTGTTTGGTATCACGTTACAATCTATTATATAAAATTTAATTCAAGTCTCTAGCGTTTTTAGTTCGTAAGATATTTAAGGTTAACCAAAATGTTCACCTTTTTTTCAAACTGCTATGGTAAAAAAAAACCACCCACGCAATTTTCTTGAGAGCCCTTTCTGCATCTTTCTGTCTTATTATCTGTATAACAAAATTTATTTGAAGTCGATATCTCTTCTGGTTCTTGAGCTATGGACGACGAAAAAACGTCGCGAACGTACGGACGTACAAACGTACGTACACACGCACGCACAGACATCTTTCTAAAAATCTTTTATTTCGACTCTAGGGACCTTGAAACGTCGAGAAATGTCAAAATTTTCAATTTGACAAATCGGACCCATTACAATAACTTCCTATGGGAAGTTAATAATAATAATCTATAGTTCCTCTGTTCGCAGCCTAGTTAAAAAACGGTGGGGAAACAATAAATTCTATTTCTTTCTCTCTGCAATAAAGTTGCTGTTGTATCTTCATTCGATATTTTGTACTGTGGTGAACGGTAACGTTTAATTTCAACGGAAATAAATAAAATTTATCATAAAAACGCAATAATATTTACTCGTCTCCTAATTTTTATAAAACAGGCTTAAGTTTAAAAGTCTCATATATTGCAAAATAATATTTGATTCAGAAACTATATTGCAAAAATGTTAACTACAAGACATAAGTCAAAAGTTTTTAACAACGGTGCTCGCCAATTTTTAAAGTCCGTCTTCCCTAAGTTATTTGAGTCCATTATTTGTAAAGTCATATCGTTTAATTGTAAGTCTATAATTTGTGACAGTCAACATGGTTTTGTTCAAAATAAGTCAACAGGTACTAACCTCTTTCATGTCAGTTCTTTTTGTTTAGATTTGAAAAACGGAAACAAGTTGATTGTGTCTTCACAGCCTTCAGTAAGGCCTTTGATAAATTGTGCCATAAAACATTAACTTCCAAACTTAAATCCCAAGGCTTTAATGATAAATTTGTTAGTTCGGTTTCGTCGTACTTTATAATAGATCGTGCAGCCTAGTTTTTAGGAATGTGCAGTCGTAATATTTTTATACCAACTCTGGCGTACCACAAGGTAGCCACTTAGAACCTTTACTGTTTATTTTGTACGTTAACGACTTACCTTCTATCATAAGACACGCATCTGTTTTAATTTACGCTGATGACATTAACATTTTCAAACGTATCGGCTCACTTGACGACTGTTTACTCCTATAAGATGATCTAAATAGTTTACGCGAATGGTTTTTTTTAAATAAGCTTTCACTAAATATAGACAAATGTAAATCAATATGTTTTACATGCAAAAAATATGTTTTGACTTGCAATTATCAATTAGACTCTTCTTATTTGATTTAACTCTCTACTTTCTCTGACCTAGGTATTATTCTTGACTCAAAATTAATTTTTACAAATCACTATGACTATATTATTAAAAAAAAAAAAAAAAAAAAACGGGTTTCACATGATTTTCGCGACCCATATATTCTAAAACTTCTTTATATATCATTTGTAAAGCCAATATTGGAATAAAGCTGCATAATATGGGCTGCCTTTTATTTAGTCCATATAAACAGAATAGAAGGAGTACAAAGAAGATTTATGCGCTTCTGCCTCCGTTTCTTCCCATGGTCCAATAGGCTCGAACTTCTTCCCTATAATCAATGGCTTAAGCTCATAAATCTTACATAGCTTTCTAAACACAGAAAGTACAATCAGCTATCAATGGATCAGTCATATCACCATAAATTTTGGAACAAATCAAAAAAATCAAATGGAGTGGCGCAACAGTCCGTTGTGAACCAGGGCCTAGTGACTTACAACTCTCAACCATTCCGGTGTGCGAGTACTGTTGTCAGGAATGGAAGGGACCTACAATTTAAGGCCGAATCCGAACGGCTAATTTGAGAAAGCACTTTTTCATGACAAGAATTACTCTTGAAGGATTTGTCAATTCCTCGCAAGAGGTAGTACCCGCGAAAATTAATTTTTTTTAAATTAAGGTGGCACAGGCAGGGATTAAACCCAAGACCCCTTGCATGACAGTCCAACGCACTAACCATCATGCCACGGGTACTACTTCAATTTTGGACCAATTAAACTTTATTTATAGCCGTTCAAGTATTAGAAAACAAGTTCTTTTATGCCCTACATCAAGCAGATCGAACTATGGTAAAAACAGTCCCCTCAACCAATTGATTACAACAAGTATTACGTTTTGGTATATTCTGTAAGCGATGATTTTAAAAGTAAAACATTTAAATTAAATTTTTTCAACACTTCAGTTTAGTTTTTTTTTGGAAATTGCTTAAAGCATTGTAAATCTATTAATCTAAGAATAAATGTTATATTTGTCTTAAGTTCTAACGTTAGATTGTTTAACGAATTCAATAAATAAATATAAATAAATAGATATTATAAAAGAGTACTTAAACATTCTATTGGAACTAAGAACTACAAAAAAAAGAACCAACCATTTCAGAGGTTTCTGAAAAATTAGCTCGAAACGTGGTTGAGGTATCATCGGAAAAAGCTTCTCTGCCTACTTTTTCTCATTCGTCTATTGTTAGGAAAATTAGACACTTTCACGAAAAATATAAAAACACCTAAAAAATTACCAAGTTAATGAAAAAGGAAATAAGCTGGAAGATTTAAACATTTTTGAGTCAATCTGATACACTTTTCGATATATGCTCTCACCAGTGTGACTTATCTCATTACTGTTAATAACATAAACCGGAAAAATCAAACAAAAAAAGCAGAATCGATATCTTAAAATATCCACTGATAGTTTTGATTCTGACGAAACTGAAAGCTATAGTGACAGTGACTTCTTAATTTCTCCTGACAAAAAAAAAAAACAAAGACAATTAAACCAAACAAAAACCAAATGCGATTAAATTTATCTAGTTTGGGAACTGCTTGCCATCGAACAGGTGTATCAGATAGAAATGCAGCTATAATCGCATGTAGTGTTTTGCATGTCGTTGGCTTAATTTCTTAAAAAGACCAATCAAAAGTCATAGTTCGTTCTAAAAAAAGTCGTTCGAGGTTTGGAATCAGACAAAAATTACAAACAAATGTTTTATACATTCAATCTAAGCTTGAGGCCATTTATTTTGATGGTAGAAACGATCGAACTAAAACTATGTTAAACATTGGTGAAAACACGTACCATACAATTTCTGTTGAAGAACATATTTTTTTGTCCAAGAACATCTTTCTCCTAGCCAGGAAAATCAAAAACTATTTGCGAGTCCATACTAAATTTTTTTGATTCTAAACAAACAAATTTCATTGGTTAACCTTGTTGCCATAGGCTGTGACGGAACTGTTTCAAATACTGGTTCAGATTGATCGAAGAAATACTAAAAAAGCCTTTGCAATGGAACATTTGCTTAATTCATTACAGTGAGCTGCCATTTCGACATCTTTTACAAAATTTGGATGGACAGACAACAGGTCCATATGGGTTTTCTGGGCTTATTGGCAAGAATTTAGAATGTTGTAAAAAAACGGATCTGAAAAACTTTGTTCCAATACCAGTAATAATAGATCTTTTACCAGATAAATCCAATATAAATGACATTAGCGGAGACCAAAAATACCTACATAATATATGTCAAGCTGTAGCTACATGCTCGTTGGCTGACTGCCGCAAACAGGATTATGAGGCTTTATATATCAACTGACAATCCATTCGATAATTGGGTAATTTTAGTTAACTTCGTTGGTCGTGTTTATGCTCCAGTATGGTTTTTAATTAAAAATTATCCTTCTTGCAAAGATGGCTCGTATAACTTATGGAAAATGATTGCGTTGTCGCGATATATGGATCCAAAACAGCGAAATAAATCAATGTCTATGATGGCCGACTCGAGAGTAGCAATTCGTGATTTAGCGCTCAGGCAATTGATGAAAGCACGATCAGAAGAAAATAAAATGGAAGCTCGGAAGTTTTCAGTTCCTAAAATAAACTTTAAGGCCAATGATTATGTGGATTTAATCAACTGGCAGGAAGTTAAAGTTACTGAACCACCTATCACCAAATTCCTTAGCGATGACATTATTTCCAGCTTTATTAACTGCGGAGACTTTCAAAATATAACTTATCCTCGATTCCCGTGCCACACTCAAAGTATTGAGCGATGTGTTAAACTGGTAACCGAAGCTTCAGCTGAAGTTTTAGGACACATAAACAGGGATTGGCTTATAAGAGCTAGAATAGTTTCAAGAAAGGCAATGCCTTAATTTAATACATTAAAAGTTTCGTTAAAGAAACACCAAATGAGTAAAAATGAACGCAAATGGTTGGATGGTTGGGTTGGGTGTTGGGCGGTATTTAAAAGCAGCTACCTCCACTTGGTGAGTTCTGGGTGGTTTGGAAAAAAAACTTGCTAAATGATGCAAAATTATTAACTTTTGCTTTATATTATACTTCCAACAAGCATATATATTTGAAAGAGCTTTGTGAACCCTCAAGACAGTTTTTGATCGGACTAAGATTTGTTGTGCCCTTTTTTTTATGGCCACCGTTCTTGACATGTACAAGAAAAAAATGAAGTTTCACTCCACCCCAATAGGCAGTGATCGAACTCAAGACCTCTGGCATGACAGTCCAATGCACTAAAAAATTGTTTGTATTAGCTTAAAAATTTTAAGGCCAAAATTCAGAAAATTTACAAATAAATATTAATGAACGTTTTCAACGCACTATAATAATAATAAAAAAAAAAAGAGTCAGAATCAAAAACCCCAAGCCAACTCTTAAAACCCCAAATTTAAACATCGCATAATCTAGTCCAAAAAGGGCCGAGATCTCTCTCTGCTCCCTAGAGAAATACAATTTTATGTTTGACGAATTTTACTTTGTGAGGTTTTTCAATGAGTTTGGGTTTTAAGGTTTTGGTAGGGTTAGTGTTTACTAAAACCCAAAAACATGTGACGTTGAACCAATTATTAAAATAATCTGATTTCTTGAAAGGTACTTTATGAATTAGATTTTAAATGTGAATTTTCTTATTTTGAGTGAACATTCCACGTTCCGAATTTTTAATTTCCTATACCTTACTTAGCTGCTAGATAAACCATAAGGCAAGACTGTACCGTTTTTTTTTGTTAATGAATATTCCAGACAATAGGCTTTTGAAATCCTACATGAGACTTGAGGCTTTTGTATCTAGATCAGAAATATATTTGAGTGTCTATACTGACTGAAGCACTTCCATAGATCTTATTATTAAGTTTCACATAACAAACAAATTGAAAATCCCAATTATTTATAAACCCAGAATTAGCTCGAATATCTAAGTTAAGAAATCAAATACTCATTGTGCGAATATCTCACTCATGAAGTCCTTAATTCTTAAGGGCTTAAGAGAATCAAAAAACAAAATTAATCAAAAGTAAAATGTGCGTTTCGAATGACTTATGTAAAGGGTTTTCAAAATTCCATCTTGGTAAAGTTCTTGTGTTGTTGTGGGATTTTTACTCGAAAATTTCAAAACACATTCTCAACCTTCTTTGAGTTTTATTTCGATTTCATGTTAGGACACTCATATAAATATCAGCCTTAATAAAAGGAAAATCCCAATTGTAATTTTCATCTGGAAGGTGTCAAAGTATTAATGAACTTTTTCCAAAACTTCACCCTAAAAAAAACGTAACACCATTAACAATATGGCCTGTGTCTGAAAAGTTTAATTCCTCCATAACTTTCTTTGGTATGTCTAGGAATTTTTATGCAACTTCTGGAAGAAACAAATTATGTGCATGATGCGATGGGGGGACGAATCTATCGAGGGTTTTTCTGAAACAATGTAATCTCCTTGGGCAATTGTATAGAAAAACCCAAATGGTCGAAGGCCTAGCATCCAGAAATGTGGTAAAGGTATATTATAAAAACAGAGGAGGACTGACTTTTTTGAAGGGGTGCATATAAATTGCGTTATTTTTTGAACAAAATTAGCACCTCGGGAGTTGAAAAATTCATTTAAGGACAAAGAATGATACTATCAGGATTCAGAAGTGATTGTTATGAGTGCGCTGTGCATGGACCAACACAAGCAGCCAGCGTTAGACTGAAAATTAACCAAGAAGGGTCCTTTTTTGTGTGTAATTTGATTCCTTCGATATTAGGTTTATAGCATCAGAAGACTGACTCTGATGAAATTACATTTGGTCTGCTTGTTTTGTTCTTATTTTATGTGTTTTGTTGAATGTTGAGATGCGTTGGTTGTTTGTTTGGTTATTTAAAGTTTCTTGTGTAAAAGAAGTGTGAAAAAGTTTCACCTGAGGGTTGAATTTTACGTTGCTCTTTGACACAATTGCTGTTTTTTTTGTTGTTGTGTTGGTGTCCTTCGGTGGATGATTTTTTACGAGGTAATTTATCTAGGAAATTGGATTTTGTTTTGTCTTGGTGTGTCCCTTATTCAATAAATAAACAATGAGAAGTAAGGTATATTAAGGGCTTTATCAAGTTGAACAAGCAGGAAAGTATTTTATAATTAAAAAAAAAAACAAACACTGAAGTTAAAGTCACAAGTTAGTAGATAGGGGATAACCTTTTTTAATTCAGTTTTTAGAAAAGGAAGAATTTAGTACTTCTATTTTTTACGTGCTCAAGAAATATAAATTTTAAAATAAATACGTTTTATTTCTTTTTCACAGGAGTCCGTGGAATGCATTCAACTTTCGAAGTTTGGTAAGTTGTACAATTTTTACTTAATTTGCATATAATATGCAATATCTTTAGTTTTACTAAATTGTATCCTATAGACTTAGAAATACGTTCCATTAAATTAAACTTACAAATTATGACCCTTTAACCATCATCCATTAAGCTTTACAAATAAACCCACCTATACCTAAACCCAGTGCATTCACCTATTCAGTATACACACGCACACACACAGACGAATCCTGCCAACATCAATTCCGTTAATTTAAACTCATTACAAACAAATTGAGTGCAGTGTTCCAAAACTGGATTTGTCTGTGCAGACGAAACACACCCTAGTATGAAGGGCACCCCCTGATTTACCTACTCTTGTATACCAGAACTAACAAAAAAATACATTTACGTCTCTCTTCGTCGCCGTAGTCGTCATCGTCCTTGATAAAACATAAAACACCAACAACAAAAGCTCCACCCGAGTTTTCACAGCTTTTCGTCCTGATGGTTAAGTAAATGTCATTAATTTGTTTGTCCCGCTTGCAGTTGTGTGTAGGTAGGTATACCTACGAGTGAAGCCGTTTGTGTATATTATACCAGTTAGTTGCTGGACTCGAAGTTGTGCCGCAGAGAGAGAGTAAACTATATGAATGGTGGCAACTTTATCCCCTCTGCCATCTGGAATAGCCATCAGGATTATAGCTACTGATGTTCTTCGTCCATTCAAGATCGTAATTGAAAAGCCAGTGTTAAAAGTAAATATTGTCATTAGTTTAAACAATTATGTCCTGCGTTTCAATTCCTATCCACAACAGCCAGCCAACCAACCAACCACCCAACCTACCTAACACTCATCTAGCTGAGTGAAAGCCAGAGAACTCGAAATGCTGGCTTTAGATAGCTATACGAGTATAGAGGTGAAGAGCTGTGTCTCGCTTGTCGCTTATCCTTGGGATTCGGTCTGACGTTGTCGTCGTCGTCGTAAGGAACATCCTTGAATTTTATGTAACTGGATTCGGGATCTGCTGTTGCTGGCTTTGCTTGTGTTGCCGCGTTTATTATTTTTAATTCGATTTCACCGCTCCCACTCCACTTTAAATAACTGTAGGAAACTCGGAACGGAGGACCCAAGCCAACAAGAATGAAAAAAAAAACCGCATATAGAACTCATCCTAAATGGATACTAATGGGCTAAATGGACAATTTCATTTGATGTTGTGTTTTATTTCTATCTTGTTGTTTGTCTACCTCGTCTCGTCTTGTGTTTGTTCCATTGGATCTTTTGGATGAGTTTTCTCCTCTGGGATGAAAGCAGCAAAATAGGAACCTATCTTTTTTTTCTCCCTCAGTTTTGTGTTCTCTCTTTCTTTTGTATTTAAGGAATGAGATTCATCCTGTTTTGGCCAAAATCACTGAACGAATAGAGCTTATTTAGTGCACCGCTCAACTAAATGGTAAAAGTTATGTTCCACATAAAATCGAAAACATAGATATAGTTAACTTAACTACCCATCAAGACTTTATTTAAAGCTTACCTCTGTATAGGTGGGTATTCCTAAAATTGTGGACATTGAGCTAACAGACTAGGAATTGTTTGGGTTTGTTGTGTGTTCGTGTGCGGTTTGGTGAAGTGTTGACAGATGCAATTACTGTACCGCTCAAACAAAATAGACGAGCTTAAATTTATAAATAAAAAGAGGTTTTCCAGAATTTGGCCAGTATTTGGTGCTGGTGTTTTTATACATACATTTTAAAACAGATCTAACAAATGAGTCCTCTTAGATTTGAAGTCATTCTTTTTATACAAAAAATTCCGTTTACTTATGTTAAAAAAAAAAACTAAATAAAAGGTTTTTTTTCTGTTTGAAGCATTTAATAATGTACTAGGGCGTATATGCACTTTTTTCTTTTATTAAATTTTGTTGTAAACCAATTTAGTTTTTTGTAATTTTAATTTGAGATTTGATAACTCAGTAAAGTCATATAAATGCACAAACCCCTAAAATCATTGCAATCATACAAATTCTCCCTTTTCCTGTTCTTGAAAATCTGAACCTTTTGTTACCACACAAATATAAAATACTGTTCAGATAATATATCAAAAGAAATTGTTTTAGTATTTGAACGAACTGATCGAATACACAAAATACTTATTTTAATAAGTTTTGAAAGAGAAAGAGTGGATCTTACGAAAACAAAAACTCATCATGAGAAAATTGTAATTACTTACTTACTTAAGGTGGCGCTACAGTCCTGTGTGAACTAGGGCCTCACCCAAAAAAACTTCTCCATCTGGCTCGGTCCCTAGCTAGATGTCTCTAGTATCGTGCTACAAGTTGGGTGAGGTCACTTTCCACTTGTGCGCGCCACCTGATCCGCGATCTTTCTCTACTGCGCTGTCCTGTGGGTGTGGATTCGAAGACTTTCCAGGCCCGAGCATTGGTTTCCATGCGCTCTACGTGAACCAGCCATCTCAGTTGTTGGACTTTTAACTTTCTGGCTAAATCTACGTACAGCCCGTATATATCGTCGTTCCATCTTCTCCTCCACTCCCCTTCAATGCATACGGGACCGTAGATCACACGAAGAACTTTTCTCTCGAACCGACCCAAGGTGCTTTCATCCGCTTTTGTCATAGTCCATGCTTCTGCACCGTATAGCAGAACGGGGATGATAAGAGTCTTATATAGCAACATTTTGGTCATTCGAGAGTGGACTTTACCACTCAATTGTTTTTTTAGTCCAAAGAAACAGCGGCTAGCAAGATTTATTCTGCGTTTGATCTCAGCGCTGGTGTTGTTTGCTGCGTTAACAGCGGAGCTTAGGTAGACGAAGTCCTTGACTACCTCAAAGTTACGTCTGTCGATGGTGACGTTTTGACCAAGACAGTCGGTGTTGTATGTCCTTTCTAGACGACAGTATGTACTTTGTTTTGCCCTCATCAACCGTTAAACCCATTTTTGCTGCCTCTGCCTCAATTTTCACAGAATCCCGATAAACATCAAGCTGAGTTCTTCTGATTATGTCAATGTCATCAGCATGTGCAAGTAATTGTACAGACTTTTGGAAGATAGTGCCTCTAGTGTTGACGTGTGAGCTCTGCACTATTCTTTCAAGCACGATGTTAAAATCACATGACAGCGCATCACCTTGTCTAAATTCTTTTTTGTCGTCGAAAGGTTCTGTTTAGTTGTTTTCAACCTTTATGGATCAGCGTGAATTCTCCGCGACCATGCACAAACGGACGAGCTTGGAAGAGATGCCAAAACAAGACATGGCTTTAAACAGCTCGTCCCTGTAGATGCTGTCATATGCGGCCTTGAAATCGATTTGGTGTTCTTGGTGTTTTTCCAGGATCTGCCGTAATGTGAATATTTGATCAACTGTGGACTTTCCTGGTCTAAAACCACACTGATAAGGACCTGTCAGGTTGTTGACGATGGGCTTTAGACGTTCACATATTACGACAAGGAAGATTGACTGATTCCTCTAGAGGGTCTCCTTTTTTCAGAATCGGGCAAGCAATACTGAGGTTTCATCCATCGGGCATGCTTTTTTCCGACCATATCTTACATGCTCCTAATCAACTTATCTCCAGCTTTAGAGAGCTCGGTGTTCAAGCCATCCGCTCCAGCGGCTTTATTAGACTTCAGCTTAGCTATGGCAATCTTTACTTCGTCTAAGTCGGGAGGACGGGTTTGTTGGCTTTAGTCGTTTATATTAAATGGATCATGCTGCCTGACTGTGGAATTCAGTTTGTCGTCGCCGTTAAACAGTCTGCAGAAGTGGTCCTTCTATATTCTCAGCATTGACTATAATGTTTCCACTTTCGTCTTTGCACCCTTCGGTTCTAGGTTTATGTACCTGTGAATTTCATTTCACCTGTTCATAACACTTTCGAACTTCATTCCTTCTTTTAAACTTCTCAAAATCTTTGACTGCACGCTTCTCATGCCCTCTTTGTTTCCTTCTGAGAAGTCAGCGTTCCTCTCGCCTCTTCTGCTCATAGAGCTCATGAATATCTCTTGTCCTTTTATGCAGCGCCGCTTTGCGTGACTGTTGTTTGGCTGCATTTGCCTGCCGACATTAATCATCAAACCTGGGGTTCCTTGTTGGTGGCTGTTTGAAACCCAGCACATCAGAGGCGGCTTCTCTAATTGTATCTTGACAATGTTGCCACTGGTTTTCAACACATTGTGTTGGCGGCAGAGAACTTCAAAAGACGTTACTTGTAACTTGGTCGGAAAAGGATTTGGCAATCTCTGGCGATTGTAGCCGTTCGACGTTGTACCTTCTCCCAGCACCTCCCTGTTTTGCCTTGGGTTTTGAAATCCGAAGTGCTACCTTGACTAAAATGAGGTAGTGGTCCGTGTCGATGTTAGCTCCTCGGAAAGTCGATGTCAGCTCCTCGTACATCCATGATGCTGGATGCACGTCTAGCGTCGATCGCAATATGGTCAATCTGGTTGACGGTAGATTGATCTGGAGAAGTCCAAGTACCTTTGTGGATGTTGAGGTGTGCAAAACGCGTACTGGGTACCATAACGTTTCGCACCGCTGCAAAATCTATGAAATTCGTTGTGGGAATGTTGTCGTGCAGGCTGTTCTTCCCGATTATTCCACCAAAGATGTCTTCCCTTCCTAGCTTGGTATTAAAATAGCCCAGGACTATTTTAATATCGTAGCTAGGACACTGCTCATATGTTTTCTCTAAGAGCTCGAAGAACATATCTTTGGTGTTGTCGTCTTTCTCTTCTGTGGGGGCGTGCGGGCATATCAGGCTTATGTTGCCGAATTTAGCCTTGATGCGTATGGTTATGAGGTGCTCATTGATGCACCTATAGCTCAAAACTTCTTGCCTAAGTCTGGCTTCAATGACGAAGCCGCATCCAAATAAGCGCTGTTGGTTTTCGTGGTTGCAGTCACCATAATGAATATCGCAGTTTTTCATCCTCTTTTTGCCCGGCCCATCCCATCGTATTTTCTGGATGGCGGTTTTGTCTGCTTTATAGCGTTCTAGGGCCTCCGCTAATTCTTCATCCGCACGTGGTCTGTTAAGGGAACTGACATTCCACGTGCATATCCGAAGTTCGTTTTCATTGGTTGTCAACAGTAAACCCGTCCGTATCCGAGGCTTATTGACGCTTCACAACAATGAAAGCTTTTACGTGGCCAGGAAGTCACCCCGACGGCACAACCCCTAACCTAGAGGGCCAGATCCTTAGTATAACTCCAAGTATGGGGAGCCGGATAAAACCGCTCCTTAAAGGCCTGGGCTCCGAAAAAGTCGAAGAAGCCCTATAAGATGTTCACTACGTAGTTCAACCTTACTGGAACTGTAGACGCCACCGTTGATTCTATCTCGAGAATTCGTCAGCTGCCGCCTGGATAAGGTGAGGTGCCTTAGTGGAAACACCTCTCCCCCCTCTCTAGTTTGCTGCCCCCAACAACTTTCCACTGGGGTGGGAACCCAATCTCCAGTTGAGGTATTAGGCACCCGATGTTCACCACGGGGAGTGGAGAGTAGGAGTTGATAGACAGATGTTGGTTTTGAAAAAAACCTGTATGCGCTTGTGTCCTCTTGAATGCACATGTCTACCATTTGAAAATCAGTATTAAATAACCAGGCTTAAAATTACTTATGTAACAAAAATAACCTGAGCTATAAAAAAGCATTTGTTAAAAAATAACCAAGGTTACAAAATAACCGAGGTCATAAGACAACCTAGGCGGAAAACTGATAAACTAACCTGGTTTAACTGTTTTAAACAAAAGCATGTCTAAAAAAGTACCTGTGTTACAAACTAACATCGTTTATAAAATAACCTCGGTTACAAAAACCCAATCACGTTTACCTCAAATAAAGAAAGAAAGTTGAATCTTATCCAATTTTAAAATTAATTTTTTTTAGACTTTGAAATTCGTTTTTATACGAATTTGATATAAAGTACTTAAAGACGTTAAAAGGACGTTGATAAATATGTTTTTGTGTTGTCATTTTTAAATTTCTACCATACGTCAACATGCAACTACTAATAAATACAAACTTGTTTACTCTTTAATTTTATAACAACATCATCCATGAAATTCTTCGGATAATTTTCTTGAAATTGTAATTTTCCTGAGAAGTCTCAAAATACCTTCCAAAAAATTGTTCTAAGATATCACTATATCTTAATCTTCCTTTCTTAAACAAATACTCTAGATGGCATAAGTGCAGATTGGTAAGCGGCGCTTAGGATTTCAAAAAAAAAGGTCCAAGGTAAATGAAGATGATGAAGGTCACTTGGGAATTGGGATTTAACTTAAGATCAAGAATCTAACGTTGGTTTGGTTTTCTAGGTTTTTGACTAGATTTGGTATACCCAACCCAACTTATCAACCATTTTATAATTTTCAAGGGAAAAATCATGATGATTTATTTTAATGAGAAAATAATTAAACAAGGACCCTGTACTCATTTTCTGTTTATTTTTTTTGTTTTGTTCTTAGCTTTACTTTTAAGTGTTTCTTAATTTAGTATATAACTTTTTTCTAATTAAAAAAAACATCGTGATGTGTCCTCTTAGTACATAGGTGCCTACCTACCTACTTTCCTTACCCGTATAAGAACTCCTTCTTTTCATATTTTTTCCAAATTATACACCAGATAGCTTAGGTATACAAATATCCTGACACTACCACCTGACCAGGATATTTATTTTAGCTAGCATTTCCTTTTTCCGTTTATTTCTCCCTCTTGGAACATTTATAGAATGTCACAAGAAAATTAAAATTGGTTTACACAAGCCCCAAAAATATACTCATACCCACTTACAAAATCATGCGGCTGACAACCTTAGAACATGAGTTTTCATTTCTAGAATGTAATTCATTATAATGTTATGGTTAGTCCGCCCTAAACAGCATTTCATGCAAAAAATAACAAAACTTTATATTATATGTAGGACGAATATACATACACTCATATAGTAACTTAATTTTCCGAGTCTCAAAATGGCTGAGCACACATGTGTAACAAATTGAAAATGTCGTGTAAGTAGTCGTTGTAGTTAGGGTAAAATGAAAGGTACTTTAGGTATAGGTAGGAGTATGTTATGTACCTTAGGTACGGGGGGGAAAGATTCTAAAAATTGTATCTTCAAAACGACAAATTCATGGGTTTTCCAACAAAACTACCGTCTATTTTTATTTGGGGTTTATAATGAGTAGAGCGAGAGTAGGTACGAAGATTCTCAGGAAGAAGAAGTAGAAGGGTTAAGTTTGTTTAAATTTTTGGGGGAGACAGAGAGGATTACAATCCCCCTGGGAAAAACACGAGATATTGTGTTTTTAAGGTTGAAAACGCAGTAGTGAATGACATACAAAAAATGAATACAAATATAAGAGTTACAAGAAAAAGCTTACAAATTTTACCGATATTCATGTTTAACATCATACATCTCCCTCCGGCGGGTAATATTAAAAATACTCTCATGCACGAGAACAAATTTTATCAGTTTGGAGTGGTTTTATGTTCTTTTTTTAAATTGTTTTGCAGACAAACTTTCTTCGCCTTAAAGTCGGCATTAACATTTTTTAATCACTATTTTTGTATAAATTCGTTACAAAATTATTGCTTAATTTTTATTTTCTGTCGATGCATTCCCTTAATATGTTTAAAATTTAAACACAGTGCGAGCTTTAAGAAAATAGGGAAGAATGAAAGATTAGATACCGATGCACATTGGTCTTAAAGTTTCGAATGTTAAAATGATAGGGAAAAACAGATTTGGGTAAAGCATTCCACATTCTCAATGTTCGGTTAAAAAAAGAATCTCTATACTTTGCAGTACGTCCGAAACTTTGCTCAAGAGTAAATTGATGAGCATTTCTAGAAGTACGAATATTACGGCTGAATTGTTTGAACTCCTTGTAAAAATATCGGTAAAACAATGCAAGGCATCAGCTTTGGACGGATGAAGGCTTTGTAAATTACAGCCAGATTAGAAGGGGTGAAAAATTTCTTGCACCGTCGGAGAAATGCTAAGCACCTGGCAGCATATTTGATATCAATATCAAATACATGATCATTCCATAAAAGGTGATCTGTGATACACATACCGAGTACTGAAAATTGATTAGTTTCTTGGATGCAAGTGCCACTCATAGATTGTGGCATCGGGGGTCTGTTACGCTTTAAAGACAGGAGACAGCATTGAGTTTTCGAAGCATTAAACTCTACACGGTTTCAGACTCCCCATTGGACAATGCAGTCAAGATCAGAATATAATAAGCTTATCATACTCTGCCGTTGAAGTTAAACATCCGAAGGACAAGGATGTGAATCTAGAAACGAGCATGAGAAGCTGAGGGTACAGTCGTCGGCGAAACAGTTTAATGGAGTAGAAGTGACAGACAAAAAATCATTTATGAATATAAGGCAGAGATTTGGAGACAAAACGGAGCTCTGGGGAACACCAGCATTTATTTTATGAATTTCAGACTAAGAACCATCCAGTATACAACTTGTATTGAACGGTTAGAATATTAATTTCTAATCTAACGAAGAAGAGATTCATCAATACCAAACGCACGCATTTTCGATAAGAGAGATTGGTGCCAAACTCTATCAAATGCCTTTAAAATATCAAGTGCAATAATCTTTCTTTTTCCAAAACGAAGTAAAGATTTGTTCCACTGTTCGGTGAGATAAACCCTGAGATCACCAGTGGACCTATTGCTACGAAAGCTAGACTGTCGGTCATTAAGAAGCTTCCGTTCTTCGAGATATTTCTAGAGCTGACAAATAATCAGCGTTTAAATGACCTTGGAAAGAAGGCACGTGAGTGCTATTATACGATAGTTAGATGGAGAGGAGGATTCGTATTTTTTAGTGACAGGCTGAACAAATGCTATTTTAAATCCGCTCGAAAAGAGACCTGTAGAGTAGGAAAGATGGAAGAGTTTACGCAGTGGTTTTGTCAGCGTTAAAGAATACCTCTTCAGAACAGGTCCAGCGGATCTGTATATCTCAATTTCTTTCAGTACAGCAACTGCACGAGTGCAAAAAAGGTTTAACCCAAAGAATCATTTACGCTATCAAGAATTAACAGCAAACTGGGCAGCAAGCAAATTGGCTTTATCAATCGTGCTTACATAGGAAGTGTCATTGTAGACAAGAGTTGGAACCGAGGATGACGTTTTTCCCAAATGACCAGACATTTTTTAATTAGCTTTGGGACATTGTAGTTTTTGCCTCAATTTCTGATCATGCAAAAATTTGGTTCAACAAATATGGTCTTTCTAACTTGTTTGAACTTATTCCGGTTTTCCTCAGTCGCGTTGGCTTTAAAACAACGGAAACTTACATCTCTGAACCTAATAACCACTTTAAAGCTCGAATCAATCCATGAGTTCTCTTTTGGTTTGATAGATTTTACCCTTTTCGGGATAAAATATCTCAATTCACAAAGAATTTAATTTGCGATGGATCGACGTCACTATCGAGGAAGCATAGTGACCAGGTAATGTTCCTGGAAAATTCATTGAGGCCTTCCCAGTTGTCTTTCTCATATTGCCAAACTGTTCTCATATTAGTTTTTTCTCTAGCTCGGTTTATTTAGACATGAGAAGATTGCCTTAATTGAATCAACCTAAAGACTGGGCCTTCAAATTTGGAAATCATCAACCAAAAGAATGTGCAATAATTTTGTCTCCAATCGTTTGTTTGCAATCAATAAGAATTCAAGCAAAAAATAAAACTCCGAAAGTACGCATCATAAGCTTCAAATGAATGTTAAAACTAAATGAAGTCTCAAACTATTGAAAACATTTGTTTACAATCAAACGATTGTAGACAAAATGATTTCTGACTACAAAATTTGTATTCCCAATATTTAGGTAATCGATCAATGAATGAGTTTAAGGGAGTGCATCCTTCTACAATCCTGATTGTTAGCCTTTTTCCTTTAGATTTAAAAAATTCATATTTGAGTGAAATATTTCGTCGAACATGTTTATATAATTGAGTGTTGAGTTTTAAAGTACTTGTTAATAATAATCTTAATAATCGAACTTTTAACTGAAAATGTAAAATATTAGCGATCAAAATATCAAAAAATTCACTTTTTCATTGATCCTACCATAAATAAATGTTTAGGATTGAAGGATTGTAATTCAAGTGAACCTTTTTATTCGTTATTGAAGGGAATAAAAAGGGAAGAATGAAAGATTAGATACCGATGCACATTGGTCTTAAAGTTTCGAATGTTAAAATGATAGGGAAAAACAGATTTGGGTAAAGCATTCCACATTCTCAATGTTCGGTTAAAAAAAGAATCTCTATACTTTGCAGTACGTCCGAAACTTTGCTCAAGAGTAAATTGATGAGCATTTCTAGAAGTACGAATATTACGGCTGAATTGTTTGAACTCCTTATAAAAATATCGGTAAAACAATGCAAGGCATCAGCTTTGGACGGATGAAGGCTTTGTAAATTACAGCCAGATTAGAAGGGGTGAAAAATTTCTTGCACCGTCGGAGAAATGCTAAGCACCTGGCAGCATATTTGATATCAATATCAAATACATGATCATTCCATAAAAGGTGATCTGTGATACACATACCGAGTACTGAAAATTGATTAGTTTCTTGGATGCAAGTGCCACTCATAGATTGTGGCATCGGGGGTCCGTTACGCTTTAAAGACAGGAGACAGCATTGAGTTTTCGAAGCATTAAACTCTACACGGTTTCAGACTCCCCATTGGACAATGCAGTCAAGATCAGAATATAATAAGCTTATCATACTCTGCCGTTGAAGTTAAACATCCGAAGGACAAGGATGTGAATCTAGAAACGAGCATGAGAAGCTGAGGGTACAGTCGTCGGCGAAACAGTTTAATGGAGTAGAAGTGACAGACAAAAAATCATTTATGAATATAAGGCAGAGATTTGGAGACAAAACGGAGCTCTGGGGAACACCAGCATTTATTTTATGAATTTCAGACTAAGAACCATCCAGTATACAACTTGTATTGAACGGTTAGAATATTAATTTCTAATCTAACGAAGAAGAGATTCATCAATACCAAACGCACGCATTTTCGATAAGAGAGATTGGTGCCAAACTCTA
Organism: Eupeodes corollae; assembly: GCF_945859685.1. NCBI lineage: Eukaryota > Metazoa > Arthropoda > Insecta > Diptera > Syrphidae > Eupeodes > Eupeodes corollae. Next base: position 208,445,853 of record NC_079147.1, on the reverse strand, counting down.
TCAAATGCCTTTAAAATATCAAGTGCAATAATCTTTCTTTTTCCAAAACGAAGTAAAGATTTGTTCCACTGTTCGGTGAGATAAACCCTGAGATCACCAGTGGACCTATTGCTACGAAAGCTAGACTGTCGGTCATTAAGAAGCTTCCGTTCTTCGAGATATTTCTAGAGCTGACAAATAATCAGCGTTTAAATGACCTTGGAAAGAAGGCACGTGAGTGCTATTATACGATAGTTAGATGGAGAGGAGGATTCGTATTTTTTAGTGACAGGCTGAACAAATGCTATTTTAAATCCGCTCGAAAAGAGACCTGTAGAGTAGGAAAGATGGAAGAGTTTACGCAGTGGTTTTGTCAGCGTTAAAGAATACCTCTTCAGAACAGGTCCAGCGGATCTGTATATCTCAATTTCTTTCAGTACAGCAACTGCACGAGTGCAAAAAAGGTTTAACCCAAAGAATCATTTACGCTATCAAGAATTAACAGCAAACTGGGCAGCAAGCAAATTGGCTTTATCAATCGTGCTTACATAGGAAGTGTCATTGTAGACAAGAGTTGGAACCGAGGATGACGTTTTTCCCAAATGACCAGACATTTTTTAATTAGCTTTGGGACATTGTAGTTTTTGCCTCAATTTCTGATCATGCAAAAATTTGGTTCAACAAATATGGTCTTTCTAACTTGTTTGAACTTATTCCGGTTTTCCTCAGTCGCGTTGGCTTTAAAACAACGGAAACTTACATCTCTGAACCTAATAACCACTTTAAAGCTCGAATCAATCCATGAGTTCTCTTTTGGTTTGATAGATTTTACCCTTTTCGGGATAAAATATCTCAATTCACAAAGAATTTAATTTGCGATGGATCGACGTCACTATCGAGGAAGCATAGTGACCAGGTAATGTTCCTGGAAAATTCATTGAGGCCTTCCCAGTTGTCTTTCTCATATTGCCAAACTGTTCTCATATTAGTTTTTTCTCTAGCTCGGTTTATTTAGACATGAGAAGATTGCCTTAATTGAATCAACCTAAAGACTGGGCCTTCAAATTTGGAAATCATCAACCAAAAGAATGTGCAATAATTTTGTCTCCAATCGTTTGTTTGCAATCAATAAGAATTCAAGCAAAAAATAAAACTCCGAAAGTACGCATCATAAGCTTCAAATGAATGTTAAAACTAAATGAAGTCTCAAACTATTGAAAACATTTGTTTACAATCAAACGATTGTAGACAAAATGATTTCTGACTACAAAATTTGTATTCCCAATATTTAGGTAATCGATCAATGAATGAGTTTAAGGGAGTGCATCCTTCTACAATCCTGATTGTTAGCCTTTTTCCTTTAGATTTAAAAAATTCATATTTGAGTGAAATATTTCGTCGAACATGTTTATATAATTGAGTGTTGAGTTTTAAAGTACTTGTTAATAATAATCTTAATAATCGAACTTTTAACTGAAAATGTAAAATATTAGCGATCAAAATATCAAAAAATTCACTTTTTCATTGATCCTACCATAAATAAATGTTTAGGATTGAAGGATTGTAATTCAAGTGAACCTTTTTATTCGTTATTGAAGGGAATAAAAAGGGAAGAATGAAAGATTAGATACCGATGCACATTGGTCTTAAAGTTTCGAATGTTAAAATGATAGGGAAAAACAGATTTGGGTAAAGCATTCCACATTCTCAATGTTCGGTTAAAAAAAGAATCTCTATACTTTGCAGTACGTCCGAAACTTTGCTCAAGAGTAAATTGATGAGCATTTCTAGAAGTACGAATATTACGGCTGAATTGTTTGAACTCCTTATAAAAATATCGGTAAAACAATGCAAGGCATCAGCTTTGGACGGATGAAGGCTTTGTAAATTACAGCCAGATTAGAAGGGGTGAAAAATTTCTTGCACCGTCGGAGAAATGCTAAGCACCTGGCAGCATATTTGATATCAATATCAAATACATGATCATTCCATAAAAGGTGATCTGTGATACACATACCGAGTACTGAAAATTGATTAGTTTCTTGGATGCAAGTGCCACTCATAGATTGTGGCATCGGGGGTCCGTTACGCTTTAAAGACAGGAGACAGCATTGAGTTTTCGAAGCATTAAACTCTACACGGTTTCAGACTCCCCATTGGACAATGCAGTCAAGATCAGAATATAATAAGCTTATCATACTCTGCCGTTGAAGTTAAACATCCGAAGGACAAGGATGTGAATCTAGAAACGAGCATGAGAAGCTGAGGGTACAGTCGTCGGCGAAACAGTTTAATGGAGTAGAAGTGACAGACAAAAAATCATTTATGAATATAAGGCAGAGATTTGGAGACAAAACGGAGCTCTGGGGAACACCAGCATTTATTTTATGAATTTCAGACTAAGAACCATCCAGTATACAACTTGTATTGAACGGTTAGAATATTAATTTCTAATCTAACGAAGAAGAGATTCATCAATACCAAACGCACGCATTTTCGATAAGAGAGATTGGTGCCAAACTCTATCAAATGCCTTTAAAATATCAAGTGCAATAATCTTTCTTTTTCCAAAACGAAGTAAAGATTTGTTCCACTGTTCGGTGAGATAAACCCTGAGATCACCAGTGGACCTATTGCTACGAAAGCTAGACTGTCGGTCATTAAGAAGCTTCCGTTCTTCGAGATATTTCTAGAGCTGACAAATAATCAGCGTTTAAATGACCTTGGAAAGAAGGCACGTGAGTGCTATTATACGATAGTTAGATGGAGAGGAGGATTCGTATTTTTTAGTGACAGGCTGAACAAATGCTATTTTAAATCCGCTCGAAAAGAGACCTGTAGAGTAGGAAAGATGGAAGAGTTTACGCAGTGGTTTTGTCAGCGTTAAAGAATACCTCTTCAGAACAGGTCCAGCGGATCTGTATATCTCAATTTCTTTCAGTACAGCAACTGCACGAGTGCAAAAAAGGTTTAACCCAAAGAATCATTTACGCTATCAAGAATTAACAGCAAACTGGGCAGCAAGCAAATTGGCTTTATCAATCGTGCTTACATAGGAAGTGTCATTGTAGACAAGAGTTGGAACCGAGGATGACGTTTTTCCCAAATGACCAGACATTTTTTAATTAGCTTTGGGACATTGTAGTTTTTGCCTCAATTTCTGATCATGCAAAAATTTGGTTCAACAAATATGGTCTTTCTAACTTGTTTGAACTTATTCCGGTTTTCCTCAGTCGCGTTGGCTTTAAAACAACGGAAACTTACATCTCTGAACCTAATAACCACTTTAAAGCTCGAATCAATCCATGAGTTCTCTTTTGGTTTGATAGATTTTACCCTTTTCGGGATAAAATATCTCAATTCACAAAGAATTTAATTTGCGATGGATCGACGTCACTATCGAGGAAGCATAGTGACCAGGTAATGTTCCTGGAAAATTCATTGAGGCCTTCCCAGTTGTCTTTCTCATATTGCCAAACTGTTCTCATATTAGTTTTTTCTCTAGCTCGGTTTATTTAGACATGAGAAGATTGCCTTAATTGAATCAACCTAAAGACTGGGCCTTCAAATTTGGAAATCATCAACCAAAAGAATGTGCAATAATTTTGTCTCCAATCGTTTGTTTGCAATCAATAAGAATTCAAGCAAAAAATAAAACTCCGAAAGTACGCATCATAAGCTTCAAATGAATGTTAAAACTAAATGAAGTCTCAAACTATTGAAAACATTTGTTTACAATCAAACGATTGTAGACAAAATGATTTCTGACTACAAAATTTGTATTCCCAATATTTAGGTAATCGATCAATGAATGAGTTTAAGGGAGTGCATCCTTCTACAATCCTGATTGTTAGCCTTTTTCCTTTAGATTTAAAAAATTCATATTTGAGTGAAATATTTCGTCGAACATGTTTATATAATTGAGTGTTGAGTTTTAAAGTACTTGTTAATAATAATCTTAATAATCGAACTTTTAACTGAAAATGTAAAATATTAGCGATCAAAATATCAAAAAATTCACTTTTTCATTGATCCTACCATAAATAAATGTTTAGGATTGAAGGATTGTAATTCAAGTGAACCTTTTTATTCGTTATTGATATGTTATTGTTAAGTATTTGTTTTCGGCTATTTGAAAATTGCACATGTTTGTTGCTGCTTTGCTCATCAGCTTAGAATATTCTGTATTTTGAATCAATCTACAGTCCACACAATCAGCTAGAAATTAAATTAATTTCCATTAGAAAATTTATAACACTTATTTTGAAAAGGGTGTTTTCTAGTAGTAACAATGTTACAGGATGGCATTATTTGATATTCTGTTCGAGCGTGTTTTCGGGGTAAGGCGATGTGAATTGTAATATAGTGTGATTTAGCAAATTTAGACTATATAATAATCAACAAACTATATCGATGCCATCGAGCAAATTCAGCCTCATTTATCCACCAAAGTCAACGAAAACTGGACTTAAAATTCCTGGACAATTTTCAACGTATTTTAAGTGAAGTATTGATAAGTATTACATGATTCTTTTTGTATTCTTAATTATGATTGCATTAATTGATGAAGAAATCATATTGTAAAAAATGCTGAGAAATTGTTTGGCTGAAGTCTTCCTATCTTTTTTTGGACCCCCTCCCTTATTCTTCTTGTTCATTTCGTTTACGCAGCTTCCAACTCAGGTTTGTCAAACCAAAAAGAAAAAATTACCACAACATATTCGGAAGTCCAAATTAATTGAACATGAAATCCTTAATTGAATCCCTTTTCTTTAACAACTATCATCTAATTAGTAGCCAAATGCAAAGAACTTTATCCGACTTAAATCCATCAAAAAGTGTTTTAGTCACAGCAAAGTAAAAGCATTTTCATTTTCGATGGTCGGCTGGTGGTAATAGTGATGGTGGTAGCGGTTGGTGTTGGGAAAATGCGAATATAAAGTAATTTTCGAATCACAAAAAAGAACACAAACCCAAATTTATATTGGCATTTTGTCACAGTGAATTTCTTATTTTGACTTAACCTATTAAGTTTAGCTATGGCTTGTGTAATCCTTGAGGAATTATCAGTCAACCGGAGATGAGGGAAAAATTGTTTTAGTGAAACTTTTCATCAATGTTTACCACCGCTAATAGTTATACCTTACCTATAGCACCGATCCGATCTGATACCTATCCATAAACAAAAATACCAAAGAAAAGTTTAAATGAAGCTTTATAGGTAGGTAAAGGCGAAGGCAAAGGTAAGGGTGGAGAAGTTAAAGAAATGTATAAGTTCAATGAATTATTTCGAACTTCATCCTTGAAGGTTTATATCTTTTAACGAAAAAGTTGTCCCTTGGCAGAAAATGCCATTCTTCCGTCCGTCCATTGTAGGCGGTACGACGACGGTGGGTGGGGCCAAAATTGTTCGGTGTAAGTATTGTAGCAGTACAGTATAGTTCGTGGCCCGTTTGGAAGGATGCGAATTAAGATGTCAATTTTTTCGATCTCTCTGTAGGAATTCTTGTATATTGACATCGAAGAAAGTTTATTTCATTCATTTTTGTTTTTCTTTTCTGTTTGTTTGTCCAAGGCAAAGCTTTGAATCTAATTAATAAATGTTTTCCTATATATAGATTCTTCTTTTTCTTTTTGTTCCAATACCAATAGTTTACCTTTTTTCATTCTTTTGACATTTTCTTGATAATGACATTTTTTTGACATAAAAACAAAAATGGCATCTATTATTTAATTTTCAAAGACAATTAATAGTTGAACGAAATTGAAATTAATTGATTTGAAGTTTGAACAGGGTCGAATTGAATGAATTTGACAACAAAATTATATGCAATTTATCGATAGAGAAGTTTGATGAAAGTGACAGTTTGTTTGTTTCTTGTTTTTCGAATAAGCAAGGAACCATGACCCATTTTGAAAGATAGTTACTTTTTTGTTGATTGTTTAGCTTTCTTGGAAGAAGACAACTATATTAATTATATCAAAAGAAATAATAATTGATTTTGATAGTTGGAATAGTTGCAGAAAAGTAAATTACATTCAGTCTTACCCAGAAACCAATATTTAATTTTATTAATTAGTATCTAACTTGAAGCGTGTTGGTTAGGATTTTAATATTAAATGGTTTAAGTTGTTTTTTTTGTTCCTAATTTTGATAAGTTTTCATATCCAATCAAATCATTTTAGTAAACCGTACAATTCTATCCAATTATGGATAATATCATGTCTGTCACTTTGACTTGACAGAAAACTTAGTGGTAATGCAAATGCTAGAATGCACTGATTTAATGGGCACTTTTAGTACTTTGTGTTGATAGAAAGTTTTATGAATTTGTCAAAGTTTGGCATTCAGAGAATAAAAGAGGGAACAGAAAGTTGAAGTTCAATGCAAAGTATTTATGAACTTTTCGATGTCATTCAATAGTTAATAAACGCTTTTGAGGTATTCTTTGTTTGCTGCTTTCTTGTTGTCAACTAGCCTTTAGTCTTTAAGATTATTATCTAATATCTTCAGTTTAGATTATAGTTTGACCATGACATTCCAATCGAACAACGCTTCCAAATTATTAAATGCCCTACAGAAAGGAACCATCAGACTCCTTAACATCGCGAATAAGATTCTTTCTGCCGTATTATATTAACGTCTGTAGCCGTTCGTCAACAATCTGCTAGTTTAATGCGTGACTTCAGACCAGAAATGTCCACCATTGACAAAACAATCACATTATTGCAGATCTTGGAAAAAAGAACAGTAACTCAAAATCGATACCCACCATTAAATCCGCGTATAACAGCATTTATAGGGAAGAGCTTTATAGAGCAATGTCTAGTTTTGATATCCCTTTCAAACTTATCCGTTTGTTAAAATGACGATGGAGAATGCACGCTGCTCTATCAAGATCGGAAAAGATTTCACCGATGCATTTGATGGCATAAAAGGTTTTAGGATGCACAATCATGTGACTTCTTCAAAATGTGACACTCAACCATCAAACAGTAGAGGCACGATTTTCCAAATGTTCATTCAATTACTCGGATACTGGAAGATCATAGCGTGATGTCAGTGGTGCTTTTCCGAGCATTTCTACGGAAGCGGAAAAGATGGGTTTAGTGATCAATGAGAGCAAGACCAAGTATATGCTGTCATCAAAAAATGACATTGAACGACGACCGGCTCCGTCTTGTAGAAAAAACGTCACCATGGTATAGTTAAAGACTTTGTCTAACTAGGCACCGCTATAAATTCAGACTACTTCACCAGAGTTGAAATAAAATCTTGAACTGGCGGAATCATTGGGCTATATTACTTCAAAGATGATATATGCGATGAAAACATACTTCTGTTTGTGAAAAATAGAATAGCTTGACTTGCATGATACGTGGTTTCAACAACTCGGTGCAACATGACTTAGAGTAAGCTTTACAATGGACCAGTTGAGAGGCGAGTTTGAGGAACAGTTTATATTGTATGGGACCATTTAATTTGTCCTCTTTATCTTGCGATTTAACAGTTCTAAACTATTCTTTGTGGAACTATATGTTACAGCTCAAGGTTTAAAGCTGTTAATCACTGTTTATAATGTGCAAAAAACTCTTAAATCGTTTATTTTGTCCTAGATTTCCGAATGAAGTCAATCAGTATTCTCAGTATTCGCTATCACTAAGCTGAGGTGTATCACAAGGGTCCCTTTTAGGACCTCTTCTTTTTGTGCATATTTAAATGATTTGCCATTATTCATATTTCGAGACACGACACTATGCAGTATGCCGCCGTTATTGTGGATTGTTGTAATATAATAAATGAAGATTTCGAAGCTGTCTTGAAATGGTCAAATAAATTTGGTCTTATCCTGAATTCCACTAAAATTTTATCGCAAAAATCCCTTGATTTTTTTATTTTCCTTCTGTAAAGCTTACTGAATCTTCTGTAGAGTATGTTGCAAAATCTAAGAACCTAGAAGTTTTCTTCAACCGAACCATGACGTGGAATAACTATATTAATGCTTTGGTAGAGAAAGCCTATGGTGCCTTAAAAAATCTTGTAACGTTAAAAAATTAACTACACTTTGCACGCTTATAGTTCTTATTTTCAAATATGTATAGTGACGACATCTTCTGGAAGTCCGATTCTTTGAGCCGCAAGCCGACTAAATGTACGTTTATAACATGGGAGATCTTGAACGAAAAGTATGGTGTAAATTTTATCAATTTTTTAAAATAAAAAACACTGATAACTTTGTTTCAGATTTCAGACAAAAATAAAAAGAATAGATTTCAAACTTCCTTAAAACTAAAAAATGCGAATTTTCATGGCATAGGATTAATTCTCTGAATCTCAAATCTTACGTATTCCAAAAGTTTAATTCCGACCTACAAATTTGTCACTGACTACATACCCTCGACACTCCATACTCAAAACTCTTGTTCAAAATAAGCTGATGGTACACCTACTCAATGAAATAACCACATCACCTAATGAACTACTTTCACCTTATAAAAGTGACCAAATTCTATATAGGGCCGCAATAAAACTTAATGATTCTTTGTAATTGTCACACTTAACTCCACAGTTTTAGAGTTTCTCTTTATACCTTTAGGTTAGTTAAATATACATCTGTATACGATGCCTTGTTTTATCCTTTTTCTATGTTGAGGCAATTATCCACAAGTATCCAGGATCCAGAAGGATCTAATCTCATTTCTCTAAAAAAAATGTAATTTTCCAAAAAGTATAGTGTCGTCGTGTTTGGTTTGATTTCTATTTGAAAACCTCTCACTTTTAAGCTCTTGAATGTGATGTGATGTCGTTGTCGGTTCGGTTTAGTTCGGTCTTCTGATCCTTCCGCAGCTTGGTCCTAACGATTATTGCAGACCATTTAGCCACCTTCAATTGGTTAACTATCCAGAACATAGCCAAAAGTCTTAAAAACTTTTGTTATTTCAAAAATAAAGAGTGAGAGGTTTCCAGGCTCCCAAGTTTAACTCACCTCCATGATTCCTATCCAATGTGAGACTAATTCTGACTGGTAGCGATATGACTGGGGGAGTAGTGTAACATTCTGATTAATTGTCAGTAATTAAGTATCATCAAGCTTTAATGTCAAGAAAGTCGGACGGACTTTGATGCATTTAAAATGGGAGGGCAACCGCGATACCAGCTAGATATGCTGAAGAGAAGGTGTACAGTTGCATATTATCGGGAATTTTGATTAGTGTTATCGTGTCTCAATTAAACATTTCCCTTGGTTGGTTTTAGTTGTCCATCATCTTATATGAAAGCTGTTCTAGGTGAACACGTAGCTATGTACGTATATTTATAGGGAATTTGCCCCTCGCTCTCACTCGCTGGCTTCAGTCGTTCGATGAAAAATGATGACTTGCAGGCAACTCATCTATCTCTAGAGTCTCACATTTCTCTATATAAGTAAACGTCGTATTTTTCCAAGACTCTGCAATCAAATTAATGACCTTCACTTATCATGAAGTTGGTTTTTCTTATAAGAATTGCCTTGGCGCTTCGGGATTAAAAATATATATATAGACAGTATAAGAGTCCCTATAAAGCATTAGAGGGCGAATTCAGTTCTTCTGTGTGCTGTGTGCCTTGTGCTTGTACCCTGTTCCTCACAGCTCACATGCGTTCAGCAATTAGTGTAATTAAGTCATCATTTCCATCATTTTTATTCCCAAGTTATCTTCGGTTCGAGATGAAACGTGCGTGATACTCCCTGGCGGACACATCACACATATATAGCTGTAGCTATGGCTGTGGGATGTGTCTGTGGCTGCAACTGTGGCCGAGGTTCTCGCCGTGTCCATGTCCATGTCTATCCATCGGAACCAAAGAAGAAGAACCTTTTATCCGCTTTTAGCTCTTGTAGAGTAATTAATTGACGGAGAAGCTCATCTTCGACAGTGGAAGGAAAAAATAAGTTATGATTTAAAAGAATAAACAGGGTCACAGAAACTTGCTCAAATAAAACATAAGGACCTTATCTAGTGCACACGGAGGGTCTTCTAACAATTAAATTGCTGAAAACCTAGTATTTTAGAACTGAATAATAAACATTTAAGCCCTGCAACTGGATCTTTCTTTAAGCAACCTGATAGGTTCTAAGCTACAATTTAGGTTTCGGGTCAAAATATTGGTTGTATCATAATACTGTATTTAAAATACTGTAAAATTCTGAAAGGTAAAAATTCTGTAGGAAAAAAACCTGTATTTCAAAATTCTGTATTTTTCTGGGTCAAAAACACACTGTATTGTAAATACAGTATCTTGTGGTGACAAATCCTATGATACAGTGTAATGACACACAGTGTTTTACTCATACAAAGACACAGTATTCTATGTTTACAGTGTTTTGAAATACATAATAGAATCAGTGATTTAACAGTAGCCTATAAACTTTTGACCCGTTCCTTCCAAACAAGCGTTCGTAAGAAGACATTTAAAATCCCTTCAACTTAAATTTATTCACTTAAATCTGAAAATTTAAAAGTTCATTATCTTCAAAATTTTTTGACGACCTCACTTGTAGACCCTTAAAAATTATTTAATATGGAGAATATAAGAACGAATAAAACAGGAAAAAAAGAGGGTGCGGGCTTCAAAGCAATTAAAAAGTTTTGAGATGATATCACAGTGCGGCTGGCGTAACAAGACTCCTCAGTCGAAAAACATTGTTTGAACTAAAGTTTTGGCGGTGGTGATGCTCTGCTACTGCTGATGTATGCCCTATACACATCATACATACGTAGCGGTGGATGGCGTGCGTACCACCCTTTGGTTGGCCTGATGTTCGGTCGGTTCCCCAAAGCGCTTCTTCTGGCCCGTTTTGACGATGTTGTAATAAAATAAAACGAGACATAACGTACTCGAAGGGAAGAAAAGGGAAGAACGTATAAAACCATGTGGTGTTGTGTGTAAAGAAGGAATGGATGTAAGTAGTTTCTCTATCATCATCAGCCAGCAGCCATTATACAAGGGCAAGTTCATGTTCAGGGTTCTATAAGTTGCTCTCGAATTATAGTGCACAGCTCGAATACAGGCGAAATGGCAACTGACATGGAGGAGACCGTCATCAGTGGCCCAAGTCCCAACAAAACCCAACTACCAAGGAAGACGACGACCGACGTTTTATATACCCACCGACACCCATCATCAGAGAGCGGTGGCGAGAGGTTTCACATGCTGTTGCTGTTCCTGTTGAGTTGAGAGTGTGAACCACTTTTAAGCATCAGGCCAAACCCATTGTGATTATCGTTTGAAGTTAATAACTAAAAAGGGGTGTCAGTCCTGTCAAATGTGACATTTTAACCAAAAGTGCCAACACGAGTTGACACCGTTGCTCCGCTGCTATACCCAACTCCTCCGCCGGGCGGACCAGATTGGAAGAGAATTTATCGTATAGCTATATATTCTATGGAAGGAAAAACGCGTTGTATTAAGGACAGTTTTGTACAAATTTCGCATAAGACATGCGGTTCGGGTTAATTAGATGAGCGTATATTATTGGGGTTGGTTGAAGTGTTGAATATAGGGATATAGGGGACAATAAAGTGTTTGGTATCCCTTTGGGTATAACATATATTTTCAGGATGATTGCGTAGATGTTAAAAGGGTTAAATGAAAACTCTGGATAAATATAACGATTGGAGTCTAGGGGGCAATGTTTATAACTGAAAATTTTCATAGTTATGTAGGTACATTTATTGCGGAACACCCCTAAAAATTCACAGGGGTAAGATTTTATAGAAATTCTAGTTTATTGGGGTACACGCACTATTTGCTATGACCACGGCAGTTAATTTACCCAATGAATAGAAAGGTTAATAAGCTTTTGTTCTTGTTTTTAGGAGAGATCATATTCAGGTGCATACGTGTAAATAGCAATCAATTTCATAATTCATTTCGACAGTTATTGTGTCCTAAATAGTACTAGATTACTTATTTCTTTAACACATGTGGCTTTTCGAATACAATATTCACCAATCTCTTGCAGTATTCTGAAGTTGTTATTTGAGTTGATGTTACGACCAAGATTGTAGCAGATTGAAATATAGGTTTTTTCTTTTTAGAACTTAATACAAAGTTATTGGTATTAGTATAACGCGTTTTTAATGGAGAAGAAAGCGGATTAAAAATGACTTTTTGTGAAATTATGACAAAAACGAATCTAACAAAAAAGTTACAAAAAGTAATTAACATGAAGCTTTCTTAAGGTAACCCATCCATTTTAAACGACTTACAGGAAAACAACTTCTGCACTTAAAAAACTCCATTATTTTCATCAAACTGTTACAAACACGTTACTTATGCTATTCAGTGTAGGAATACCATTTATCCTTTACCTACTATTCAGCTTGTAATCATGTTTGACGCCAACGTCTCAATTCGTTCATCTCACCATTATCGTTGCCGACAATGATATGTATACCATGAGGAATGAGGATGGTGATATCTCTGGGCTCTATAACCTTGGAGTGATAAACATTCTTTCAAGCCCACTTCATATCGGATAACACTACCAAGAGTCCTTCATTTATACTTTTTAGCCATTACTTATATCAAGTTAAAAAACAGAAACCTCTTGTCTCAGGCTGAGCGTAATACGGGTTTCCTTTAAGTAGAGCTGTAGAAAGGTATGTGAAAAGTGCACGATATTCAGTGGCGGATTTGTAAAAATGCTTTAGACTGAATATTTTGTTACTAAAAAGTTCCTTAAGATCCTTTCAATTGTATTTTTTTTTGTTGCTTCATTGTTTGTTTGTTTAACCGCACAAATCCCAGGAACTACTGTTATCGTTAAAAAAAATTTAGTGTAAGGTAGCCCATTTACTGGGGAACGCTGTAGAATATGTAACATCACGCTAAGGCAAATTCAAGCAGAGCACTAATACAGAATGTTTCAAAATCGGGAATTTTGTCCGTCTTGAAGACTTTCACTGCTTGCGCTGTGCAAATGATTGAAGTTTTACTAAAATAATGCATAACAAAATTGTAATAGTTCTGAAAAAAGTCACCGACATGATATGCCTGTCCTTTAAATATAACTCGATATAACCGATTTTATTCTAACCATATAAAATATAGCATACGAGCAACGCCGCGGGGTGCAAATAGTTTTCTTAATAATAAAATTGTCTAGCTATTAAAAATATGCTGTAGTCATGGCAACTTCAAAATGTAGTCATCGTGACCCTATTCATTCTTCATTTTTGATCAATACTTCACTACGTTTTCAAAAAGCTTATCGACAAATTTTGAAGTCTTAAATTTGTTTGAAAAGGTTTAAAGATTTACTGTAAGAAGGCCTCTTTGCGATATAATACAGCCCTTTTATACTTGGCCAACCATCAACGTGCGTGCTGGACTTGCCATCAGCGGCAATCACTTTTCATCACTATATTATGCTTGAATTTCGTGCAGCAAATTATTGCCACCGATTGCTTAATGCACTCCACTTCATTCGTGCGAATCATCTTACTTTTGAAAGATAGTGATGTCCAATTTCATATCTAAATTGTCGCCAATAATTGCCACAGATAACTAAACGGCCGACATTCCAGTTCGGGAAGTGTGGGCAGGAAATTAAATTACGTTTCCGCGAATGATATTGTGATTAAAGAAATAAATAAACTTTTGATTTACTTCGAAACTCGGAAGATTCAAGTTTTTGTCATTGTCATCTCTCATATTTTCTTTTTTGTTAAATGATCCACACTGACGCATATTTACATAACTGGAGATAAAACATTAAGTGGAATTGCCGCCTTGAAGCGGCTCACTGTGGTGTTGTATAAATCAGGATGAAGTTATCCTCTTTTTGGGCTCCCTACAGTGGGTTATCATAAATTTTGTTGTCACACGACGAAGACATTCCCTTGAAAGAAGACACAACAAAATATAAAATCTCAAGCCCGATCACACGACACAATCATCATCTCTCCCGAAGCCCGGGGCTGGCTTCTTTCGATATGAGAGTTGATATTGTTTTCTGATGACTAATTTAACCTTTCTTGGTGAATTAAGTCATCGGAATTTTTTTGTTTCGAATGACAGATGACACCCTTAGACTAGAGGTGAGCAAAAAGTTTTATCGATGAGAACAAATCTCTTACGACACGACGACGACGAACTTCTGATACCTCCAAAAACAATAAAGAGGTAAAGCGTGGAATCTTGCTGCATGCGTCTTGACACCCTGTGACTGGGGTTGTGTGTTTTTGTGTGATTTATTAGGAACACTTCGATGAGGAAGACGATTATTATCTTGTTTTTTCGTCCGTTGCGTCGTCGCTCGTCGTCAACAATAATTTCAGTAACTTGGGAATTATAGGTAAATATTTTTATTTTCATTTATTATAAGTCGTTAATATATTATATTGATGTGTAAACCATAAGGTGAAAATGTTCTGGGTCATAAATCGAATTAATGACATCATCGACTATAAAAAGGTTGAAGATCGAAGGGTTACAAATATTTTTTAAGAGGATAATGCTTTGTTTTTAATAGAACATCACTTGAATTATATGATTTGGTAGATGAAAAAAAAAATAAAACAAATTTGTGGGACACGTATTTTTTGAACATTACCAACTAATAATTAAAGAAACGTATTTCAATTTTGTTTGTTAGTAAATTTAATACCTCAATTTTGAAAATAATGTCTTATTTCTTAGGAATTAGGAACATTGTAAGGGTTTAATATTACAAAGCTTGATTTTGCTAGCACAAGGCTGGGATTACAAAAGTATATTTTTCACGGGTTCCAATCAGGTGATTTTATTTGTCATACTTAATCTTTAGTTCGTTCATATTGACTTAAAAACTTTTCTAACGTCACTGTTATAATTTTCAGAGAAAATTTCTGTTTAGTGAACATAATAGATAAAATTAAGCCAAATCTGCATTCATTTAGCTCTTCAATTTTTGTTGCAATTTAAGCAGGATTTTAAGTCGAATTCGAATGTCATTAAGTGTTTTTGTACAACATTTGGAAAAATAAACCTAGAATCAATTTTTAGCCTTTTGTCATATTTAATAAATGATCTCTTAATTCTGAGACACAAGAGACAAAACAATCAGTTATCAAAGGAGAAGGGATAGTTCTTAGAAAGAAGGAAAAGTACGAACAAAATCAAAAATTTATTTGTTTTTATTTCTTCTTTCGAAAAAAATACCATTCCTGTCATTACAAAAATAAACTTATAACAAAATGTCTATCCTCTAGTGTAGTAACTCTGATGTTAATCAACAAATTAAAAGGTAATAGTTATGTTTTTTTGAATACTATTGTTAAACCATTTGCAAATTGGTTAATTTTAAACAAATTAATTTAAAAATCTAACCTTTTAGCAAACTGTCAATGTTGTAAGATGAGATGTCAAGAATAGAAGGATTATCGGCATAAATTTCAAAAAAGCCGCTATCATTTTTAAAAAGAATTTCGCACTATAATTTTATCACATAAGGTTTTTAAAATGTTAAAATCTTTGTCTTCTAAATACAATTTAAATTATTTTAGTACAAGATGCTTCATAGATAAAAAAGAATTTTTAAGAAATTATAGCTCCATCTCAATTTGAGTAAAGGAAACGAAGTTTGGCAAAAATAGCGTTAAAAAGAGGTCTGCCAAGCAGCGCGCATTTTCAACACATAGAGTGTCTTTTGACCGTAATGATTCTGACACGGTTAATACCAACCTTAACAGCGGCGGCTTAAAAAACCATAATCTTTGTTACTGGTATGAAGAGTACTGCTTCACGTCGTCTTCGTTCGACAAAATTTTGGGATTTGGATACGTAACGTCGTCGGCGTGAGGCATCATCGGTCCTTATATCTTTTTTCGGAAGAACGCTACAAATACATAGATGTTTAATGAGTTTGTTCGATTAGAAGTGATTCGAAGGACGAAAGTAGGTCGAACCTGGTTGCAGCAAGATGGTGCAACTGGTCTGAATTCATGAATTATTTCCGCAAAAGGTTTGGCAATGATTATTTCTCCTAGCGCAGAATATTCTCCCCAGATTTATCCGTGTGCTATTCGACTTTTGTATGTTGCTATTAAAAGTCTAAATTGTATGAAATTAAATCGCGGAACTTGAAAGAGCTGAAAGCTCAAGTTCGACAACATTCTGATTTTGTTGAGGAATTTTTGAGTACGCTTGCGTAAATTTAAAAAAATCATCATTCGAATGATGTTATTTTTTAAACCCATAACCTTTTTAAAATAAGTTTACTTACTATAAACTATTTTTCAATAAGGACGGGTAGATGTTGAAATTTAATAAAACAATCTGTTTATATGGTATTTTTTTATTTGAAAGTCGATTGCATGCCTTTAACTGTAGAATATGACATCATTCAAATGCCCGTCACCTTCTTACGGTCGGTGGCATGGATTCGAGTGGTCCAATTTCCAATGAATCCTAATGAATTTAAGCGATGACCTGTGTTATGTTGAACTTTAGGTCATCGGTCGATTTTGGTTTATTTGCATAGATCCTGCGACTTCAAAAAACATCACTGGCAGTCTAGCGAGGTCAAATCGGTAATCGTAGCGTTTCTGTGTGGCACGCATCTCCGCCGGCCTGCTGGAACCACAAGTCGTGTAAGCCCATATGGTTTAATTTGGGCCATAAGAAATAAGTTATCATCGTTATGTCGTTTTCATAAAAATACGGACCAATTACGCCGCCCGGGCCAAAATCCTCACCAAACGGTAACTTTTTGAGGATGCATTATCACCTGGTGAACCTCACGTGGATTCGTGCCGTCCCATATACGGCAGTTTTGATTGTTAACACAGTCATTCATCCAAAAATGCGCCTCATCACTAAAGATGCTTTTTCGGCCAACATTGGGGTCCTCTTCGAAACTATTCGAAGCCCAGTCAGAGAGCAACGGCGTTGTCTATGGTCATGAACTTTGAGCTCTTCGGTCATTTGGACCATGTACAGGTGAAGGCCCAAGTCTCGCTGCAAAATTCACCGAGTTGAAGTCTGCGAAAGGCTGAATTCTTGTGCACAGCGAGGAATAGGTTGCCTCGAGTTCTGCTGTACACTTTCACGGACTGTGACGATATTCTCGGCCGATATTGCATTCCTCGAACGTACGGGTGTTGACTGACTGTTAAATGAGCGAGTCGTCTCAAATTTGGCCCTAATTTGGCTACCAAACTTGAAGAGTCGACTGTGAAGGGCCACCACGACCACCTTTAAATTGGTGCAATGCGTGCAACGTATACCTTAACGAACACTCATTTTGATAATAAAGTCTTATCATTTGAACGTACTGTTCAATCGTGTAACTTGCATTGATGATTTGGCATAAACAATTGAATAATAAGCAAAAGATTTGACAGGTGTCACCAACACAAAATGGCCACCACGGGCTCCAAATTCAAACACGCCAATTGAAAAACCCTTTATTAACAATATTGGGTTTATTCCACTTATTTCTCTTAGCACCTTAGTATTCGATTCTTAGCATATTTCGAAATTGAATTGTGAGTTTTTAAAATTCGTTTCTATGTATTTCTCTGGGACACCTTGTATTTTGCTTAAATAAATTTGGTATTACAACACCGTGAAGAACTAGGGCCTATAGTAACAATTCTTAATAATTCCTGTGTGCGAGTTATGTCAGCGATGGAGTAGATCCCAGTTTGTATGCCTTATCTGAACGCCAATTTGAGAAAGCACTTTTCATGACAAGAATTACTCTTTGAGGACTTGTCTATTTCAAGTAAGAAGCTATACTGTATTTTACTTAGTTTCTAAAAACTCTATTTTGAAGACAAGGATTATAGATTTAAAAAACCATTACGATGAAAAACTACTTTATAATTATTGTAGATGGATAAATTACGCCAAATACATGTGTTTTTTCGAATTATGAAAAGTAATTCTTCAAAGACCTAAGTGGATAGAGTCATTTTGGAGTCGAATTCAAGCCATTAAAAACCATTGGTAAATGTATCAACTATCATTTTGATATTCTACTATGGATAAACATGAACAATAAACCTCCATCGTACAAACATCAGCATTAAAATAGGGCTTTTTTTTATTGAAAGCTTGGCACACCTGTTTATATAAAATAACAACAACTATTTTTCTAGTTAACGAACATAAATTGACAAAACCGTTAGCTCCCTTTTTTTTATTTCTTTATAATTTGTCCCAAAAATTTGTTTTCAAATTTCCATAGAAACCATAAAACACACTCCTTCACCCAAAATTGTCATTGAATTGAATTATTATTCAGTGAACCGTTAAACCGAAAACGTATACCCAGATATTGAAAGTTCAACTCACTGCTGCCGTGAACTAATTTCAAGTAGCTATTTCCGCACTTAATGTTCAATCGATTAAATTAATTTTATCACTTTCATATCAAAACTATATCTAATGGTGTATTGGCGTAGACTTCCCCATCGCCATCTCCGCATACGTTAAAGTTATACCTAATAAAATTTGGACAAAACAATATTCTCTCTCTTCTGTCAATTATACCGCTAATGTTTCCGCCTCATAATAGAGATACTGTCACTTGGTTAACAGACAGTTCATCGATGATGTTGACGACTATGCAACTATAAACTATACTCGTATACAACGAAGTCGACGACGACGACGACGACGCACGTTCAATCGATTAATATCGAAAATAATCAATTAGAAAGCAATTGTCACGCACGAGTGCACCTTCTCCCTGAAATGAACGAAACTGCCCTGCCCTGCCTGCCCAGTGCCTTGACTGTCTAATGTTTAGGATATGTCCATTCCCCTAGAGTTGTGTCACACTTCACTACAGATAATGCCAGTGACCTCAATTCATCCACCGCACACGCATATACAGTTGTTGGACAATTCCAAAATGCAGGCCAAATGCATTGATCGCGTTTGTCCCGTTCAATCCTCCAGAATTTAGCTGTGAGCTCATGATGCGTTCCTCCAATTCCAGCTATACGCGTCCACGTTCGCCGAAGCCGCCAATACACCTTTATACCTTTAGGAACAAATGTTTGCAATTAAATGAAAGGACGTTTACAAAACGCGTCCATGACATGCAATCACTTCCATCGTTCGGATGCGCAACGCACCTACCTGAGATCCTTGGCCTGTGATATGGTGCGCCCACTTTGGACCAGGGAACCACAACAACAACTACATCAGTAACAGAAAAGTTACGACAATGATGACGACGACGACTCCAGACTCTCTGGAGTGTGGTCTGTGGTCCCTTTAAGTCATTCCAATGTGGAGTCTCGCAGTGTGGTGATGCTTGGATAGTGTGTGTAGGCGCTCATACTGGTCCAACTCCAATGCAGGTTGCCAATGTCATGATGATCCGGAACAAACATCGCCATCGCTACGAACAACGCTCTGAGATCAAAGACTTGCTGATTCGTTTGCGATTCTGTTTTTGTCGCCAGAGTAGGTGTACCTTTACAGCCTTTGCGATGCGGATGGGTTGAGCACAACAAAACATGCATCGTTGTCGTCGGTCGTCCTCGGTCTTCGTCGAGAAAACACAATAACTACAATGTCCGGAAATTCATGTTTAGGACTCATCCATCGTCCATCTGCAAGCGCAAGGAATACCACACCGTCCGCCACCACCGCACTGCCGACTGAGACCGAATGGAAAGAAGGACAGTGGATAATGTTTGTTTTTGTTTGAGGATCTGATTCACGCTTGGAATCTGCACTGTGTGTGGGGTGTGTTCCTAGAATAAGGTTGACGCGCAATACAAGAGTGGATATTGGACAGTTAAGGTGGAGAAAGAAGTCTGTTCTATAGAAATGCATGTAAGCTGCAGGACCACACCAGGTATACACCTTGGTTTAGGCAATTCCTGTTCCAGAGATGTATAGTTTTTCGAAGAGGATTGACTTTGCCATGGGAATGGCTATGGCGAATGGTAGCCGAATCTTTAATTGAGACGTTAAGCGATGTTCTCAATGGAATGCGGTGCGAATTAACTTCAAAGACAAGAAGCACAGACGGTATGCAGGTTTGTTATGTAAGGTGATGGTTATAGGATTTGATGCTGAGGATGCGTCAACAACATTGCAGTATGCTTGGACGACTTCATCAAAATTCCATTGACATAAAACACGTTTGAAGAACTCAAAAAGGGGAAATTGTTTAAAAAAAACGATGTTAACGAATTTCAGAGGAACTGACTGCATAAGCATATAGTATCTAGTATCTTCTGATGGGAGCACTTATGTGGTAGCTTAACATGACCATGAGTCATGGGGAACTTTTTTTAATCTTCGGAAACTACAGAAGCCATTTTAAGCAGAGATTCTCACAATTGTACTGATTTTTAGCATTTTGTCACGAATGTTGTTGTCTAACCAAGGTCAGTTAAAAAATTCAAATTGGAAGGATTTTTAAGGAGGGCATAGATGAGCAATGAACCACTAGGTGTAGCACATTCAAGGGAATAGAAGATGCGAGATAGTGGCAATCTAATTCTTATACTTATAAGGTTTTTGAAATTTATATTTCAGAACCTTCCCAAGCTAAGAGTGAATTAGAGGAAAACAAAAGAAAATATAACATTCTTCTAGAAAGAAGAAGCAAACATACACTTCGTGACACATGAATAGGGACAAGTTTTTGGCGGTTTTTCCGAAGAAGTAACTGTTTTTGTTTTGTGTTACATGAATAGGAAAAAAATCTAAATATACATGAAGTAACCTTTAAAGCAAAGGAAAGAACAAAAAAATGGTTTATGTAAACACTGGTTTTATTGAATGGGTTCAAATAATTTTTAGTACTGTTTGCTGCCTCCTGATTTTTGAATTACTTCAATTAACCTTTGGTATATGGATTCATAGATAATTGAGCGAAATATGGGTTTAATTATTTCTTCGGTTTTTGATTTTGCCCATCTCTTTCGTAGTTTTTTTTTTGAAAGCCATTCCCACTCAGTTGCCATGATGTTCAGGTCAGGAGGTTTATATTTTACCCTTGAATCCAGGCTTTTGTTCTCCGTGTGGTATGTATTGATGCATTATCTTGTTGGAAAGTCCATCGTTTTCCATCAAACAATTCAGACAACTTCAGAAAAGCTCGTTCCCGTATCAATTTGTAAAAGATTGCCGGCCTTTTAGAGCTTTGAAAATCCAGCTCAACAGTCCCGTAATAGGTGATTGCTCCCCATACCATTATACGGACTCCTTTATTGTGCCCTTTTTAGCAGCTATATAGATCAGTTCACTCCAGCAAAAGTCGATCTACTATAGCATTTACCCCAGCTGTTGCCTTGATTTTACTAATGGAAAGTCCTGAATTTCAATCAGCTCTCACTATCGCCAACCTTTCCTGAAATAATGTGTCTTTCTTGACTCATTCTGTGTGTTTTTTTATACCTCTCTAGGTCCTTGAGAAAGTTGTATACAACATTTGAACTTCTTCTACTTTTGCTGGCTATAAAACGGATGATTTTGCCGAAATTCCGGTAAGCTCAAATTTGGCCTATTTCCTCCTTGGTTAGGTTAGGTTACATCTACCCATACTTCTTGATTCTATCAAATTAATACTTGTAGAACGCTCTAAAACAATCAGAGTATCCTTATATCTGACTTTAATCACGTAAAAGGTAAATTCAGATCTTGTCCCCATATTCAAGTGATACAATAAAACAGCCTTCTTCTTAAAAACCCACATAAAGCTTGTAAATATTTATTAACTTAGTCCAAAATGTTTGCCTGTATTATAAACTTAATACAAACCACATTTAGGTTTTTCCAAAAAACTTAAGGTTTTAAGAAATATCGGCAAATAAAAAAACGAAAATATTGTCCCTATCCATGTGACACTCAGTGTATTAATATTTTGATGAAGGCTTAGAAATATCAACAGACGGGCACAGATGGGAATGTGGGTCGCATCCCAGTCTCTTGCTTGATTTTGGCTTACGCCTAAATGTAATTTCCTTGGTGAGATGCAATAAAATAAGATATTTGTGTCTCAAAACAATTTATTTATTTATAATACAGGTAACAAAAAATTTAGTTCCCTTCCATAATTAAAATTAGTTCCTCCCAAGCGACACATCACAATCAGCAGTTGGGCCCATTGTTGTATATTATAGTTTTTGTTTTGTTTCCAACCTAAACCATATGGAGTGCTCTGTTACAGCTTTTAAGAACCTAGGAGTACTATAAATTAAAATTCCTTCAATCATACAAAAAATTACCTACAATTAACAGTCATTCTCTATTCTAGTCTGATGACCATTTGTTTTACATGCACCTTCATCCGATATACAATATTTAACCTTTTTACCCTTTTTATTAAAAAGAATACAGGACGACAGAAGGTTAATCAAAATTATTCAGATCCAATAAAAAGGGTCAAATCGTACCCAATTGGAATCAACACAATGCCGATGTCGAGTCATTTATAATGCACTCACCATATCCAAACCCGAGTGACTTTAAAAAACCGAATCACATTAGCCATATGCAGTATATGCACCCGCTATTTCAGCAGGCATGTTCCAAAGCCTTCTTGACTCTGTTCTGGACTATGATAAGGATCAAGTAATCGAATATCGTTAACAATACTTTCGAGGGACCAGAATAGAGTCATCACAGCATGACATTAAATTTCGAGACTCAAGAGAGAGGGACGAAAGAGTGTAGAGATGAAAAATTGGGTTAAAATAACTTGTAAACACATCACCATGGTGAAAGACCCAGTGAAAGGTAAAAAGGTTTGTTTTGCTCATGTTTTTAAAGACACCTAAATCGACTTGAATGTCGCGTCATCAGGCTCAAGTTCATGACTATGGAAGACTAGAGAGGTAGAGGCAAGGGACACTATGACGACGGACACGAATACGGACATTGTTGATGACTGTATTCTAATTATTATTCTCCCTTTGTGTGTATTTTTGTTTCCTTTTTTGCCCCAAAATACGAATTAAAATAAAACGAACTCATTTGGCGGCGGCACTGCCTGTGGATTTAATAATGTTGAGTCTCCTCTCCATCTCACCCCCTGGCGCTCTATACTCTGGTGCTATAGTGGACTGAACAATTAATGTCCTTAGGTAGCAAGATAAATGCTTTTAAATTTCATAGAGGACATTTTCGATTTAACTCTGATCCTCTACAAAAGTAAAAAAAAATGTTGAAGGGGAGACAAAAATGTTCATTTTTTTGTCTAGCTTTGTCCCTTAATTTTTATTGGATTAGGAAATTGCGCGTGGACATTTTTTATTTGTTTGTCTTATTTTCATTTGTTTGTGTAGGTAAGCTGTAAAGTGATTAATGACATAAAATGCGAAACAGGACATTTCCTTTTGATTATGGGCAACAGTTTAAATTTGTAGAAAATTGTATGTTATTTATGAATTTAAAAATTCAAATTATTGCCAGAATTATCGGTTCCACAGATTTAATTTGATATTGTTTTTGTTTTTAAGGCTCGCCTCCACATTGCATTTTTGTATATCTTTGGTCGTTTTTAAGGACGAATTTTAAATTCGACAAATTCAAACTATTACATTATTTGAGGAGTGGATATTTTTTCCAAAAATGTTTGCTTTAATAGACAGAAGAGACTTTTAAATGTATTCTTTTCCTGAAGAAATAAAATCAATAGCCCTACGTTAGTTTCGTTCAAATCTCAAGATTGTTTCAATCGATTTCGATGATTTTATTTGCAAACAACTTCCTAAAAATATTACTCGGAGCAGTCCCCAAAATCTTAAAACATTTTAAGTACACTCGATGGAATTTAAACTTTCCACAGAAAGTCATGGGACCAATTTGTCGAATTGAAATTTTGACATTTCTAGACGTTTCAAAGTATCTAGAATCTAAATAAAAGGTTTTCGGAAAGATGTCTGTACTTAAGGGAATCTTTTTTCGTCGCCATTATCTTAATAACTAGTAAAGATATCGAGTTTAAATAAATTTTGTTATACAGATAAAAGCACAGAAAGAAGCAAAAAGGAATCTCAAAAATATTGAGATATATGGACCTTAATAAATATTTAAAGAACCCAAAATATCTAAGTAATAACGCTAGAGACTTGAATTTTATGTTTATATAATAAAGGGTGTTTTTTAGTCATTATCTTTTCGGCAACACTGATTTAAACAGCTGACGCACGTTTCGTATTTTGTTTTATTGTCAAACATCTTCAGTTTGGTCTATAATTTAACCATGAGTCGTCTTGCAAAAGAACAAACTCGTGCAAATTATTAAATTGCGTGCTTTGTTAGGAAAGTTTATCGCGCGCTTCTTTCATTTTATGGTCAGTTTAATCGTCCCACTAAAGTGACTATTCGTTCTATTTTGACTTAATTTCGCACCAAATTTACATTGTTAGACGTTAAATACCAACACGCTTACGTAAAGTGCGACTTGAAGAAAATATTGCATTGGCCAGTATTATTGATGACCATCAACTATCGATTAGTCGCCGTTCGCAGCAATTGTACCTCTGTTACTCAACAACGTGGAAAATTTTGCGGAAGGATTTAGGTTCAATAATTGAAGCCGAACGACCTACCGCAACGCAAAAATTTTTGGTGAATGGGCTCTTGGAAAGTTGGCCGAAGATCCACTTTTTTTACCGAAAAATTGTGTTCAGCGACGAAACTCATTTTTGCAAAATTGTAGTTTTTCGAGTTTGGTGCGGTTTATGGGCTGGTACTTCTTCAAAGACATTGACGCATTGGAAGACAACATTGAAGCATTTATTCGTAAGTAACCGGCCGAAATGTTGAAAAGAGTATGCCAACATTGGACTAAGCGGATGGACCATTTGAGTCGCAGTCAAGGTCAACATTTGCATAAAATAATCTTCCAACATTAAATTACATGGTCCGTAAAAGCCATTCAAATAAAGATTTCATCCATTTTTTCAAATTGTATGTGTTTTTTTTGAAAAACTTTCCTATAGCTTTTAAGAAATCACACTTTAAAATGCCAGGTTATATCGGGTTATTTTAGTTTTTTGTAATAAACCAAATTAAATTAATGTCACCTCGAACATTTTACGAACAAAAATGATTTTATCACAAGAATTATTTTTATGCAACTAACATTAAAGTTTTTGGCATCTGCTCAAATTAAAAAAAAAAATCGAATGGACATTTTTTTACAAAAAAATAAAACCTTAATCAAAACACAAGTCCCGAAAAAAATATTCAAGAGTCTTGTCGCAATTTCATTTTATGTAGGTACCTATAGAAACAATTTCAAGAGACTTCAGCTGACGAAATAGTAGAACCGCTATATATTTTATAGTAATAGGGACAATATTTAGGTGTTGGTCTTATTGCACTGATTTGTCCTTGTTTTACTTTTGTAAAGCTACGGAAAAAACTAATTTTGAAGAATCAAAATTGTGTCGTGACAAATTCAGATCAGAGAAAAATTTAACAAAAAAAATCACTGCAGCATTTGTTACGAAAGTCCTCGATACATACTTTTGCAACCTTGTTGTTATAATTTAAAAATATACAGCAATTGTTTCTCGAAGCTGGGCGAAGAATTACCGACTTTAAGAATTAAATTATTGTGTCCATTTTGTCGGTAGATAATTAAAACCACTTGTTTTTTTTTTATGTAAAAATTAATTTTGTTGATAATACCGCTTATTCCACTAATTCTTAGTTTTTCAATTTGAAAAAGTATTGTTAATATTTTGTATTGGTGTTAATTGTAATGTTTTGTTAACAAATAATCTTATGTGCATGTTGGACTTACAGTGATGGATAAAATAACAGAAACAATCTTCGTCTTCATTATTTTTAGCACATGAAAAGGTATTTGTGAAGAGATGGAAAAAAACTACCCAGATACATTTTAAATTTAAATATAATAATGATAAAAGTCGAATTGTGATTATTAAGTTCTTTCATCCTGGGAAAAATAATAGAAACAAAAAATTAATATGGTTCTCTTTTTGTATCGAGAAAGTAAGTTTAAAGGTAAAAGTATTTCAAATTATTTTAGTATTTTGTATTATTTTTAATAACTACTTGCCCCGTTCACCCTCCTAAAATTCACTAATTTGGCACATGTCTCCACCGTTACGGAGTACCATTCATTTTAAATTGTCGACCACTGAATTTAAGATGTGGACTAAATCCACAACGCACATCATATCTTTGATTCAAAATATTGGACCTACACCAGACTCATAAAAGCACCTCCAATCATTATATTCCACCAACGTGTTTTACTGTCTTCTTTGTTCTGTTAAATTCTTTTTTTTTTAAGCCTTCTCCTCATAAATTTTTCCATTGTAACCAAACAAATTGATCATCGTTTCATGAGACCACAAAACGTTATTCCAATATTGCAAATGTTTGTTTGCAGGCTAGCCTTTGTATAATGTTTTTCTTTCTCCAAAACGGCACTTTTTGTGGACTTCTACCAGGAAGACTCGCGTCTTTTAGTAGGTTTCTTACTTTTCTAGCTGTCACTGATCTGTTTAATTGTTTAATTAGTTTTTGAGTTCTGTAAGAAAGAAATAAATGTTTTTTTTACAAATTCTTGCCAATAGTGTATCAAAATGCAAAGCAGTTTTTTTTTCTTACATCTTGTTTCTTCTTTTCGACTTGAATGCAGAGCTTTAAATACTTTTTTCCTGGAACAGTTTAGGATTTTCACAATTTTAACAATCGCTTTTTAGTATGTCTTAGTTTTTTTATAACTTCGTGTTCAAAATGAGTGTTAAATAATCCACACCTAGAAATATTAAAATAATAGATAACTTTTAAAAATTGTGTCTAGTATCGTATATAAAACTTCTGACAAACTCTTAAACAAACTCAAACCGCCCATTTTCATACAAAAAAATTGATTTTTGCTTTAGAATAACGTTATTTCGAGGGGGAAAAAATATTATGTATTGAAAATGACGAAGACACTTGTTTCGATTATTTTTTCCAATATAGTAAGTATGTACTGTACAATACTAGAATTTTGTCTTAGGGTCTGTGCCACTAAATGCTTACTTTTGAAATTTTTCACTTATTGGTGTAGTTTAGATTTAAAATAATTTTGTTAAAAAAGGGTTGTTTGATTTTGTAGAAGTAACTCCTATTTTATACTTGTGACTTATAGGAACTATATGGCAAGTTTTGCATTCGTGCAAAATTTCGAACCCGAGATTTTAATCAAACATGATATTATCATGGTAGAGAAGTCGAAAAAAGTGGGTCCCGCTATTCCGTCTGGTCGGTTTTGTCTGTCTGTCCACGATCCTACAGCCTAAACCATTGGGTCGATTGAGTTCAAACTTGGAAGATAAGGTTTTAGCAGATTCGCTTTAGGCGATCATTTTTTTTAAGATCAAAACAAACAGTGGCCCCCATACATTTTTTTTTTTTAAAAAACGAAAATTCGAATTTTCTCAAAAACAAACCCATAGATTTTTTTTTATATTTTCTCTAAAATTTTGTTTTGTAACTCGGCTGCTTTTAATAAGAAAAACAATTTTGTATTGCTCAGAAAGGTTACCGCTCATAGAACCGAAATTTTGGTTTCTAATTTTCTCAGCAATTTATCAACCGATTTCAATAATATTTTTTTGAATAAGCTCTTATATTAACAGTATTTGATTATCAAAAGTGCAATTTTTTATTTTTTGGATTTTTTTTTTCAAAATTCTATATCTCTAAAACGGGTGAAAATTTGTTTACGAAATTGAAATTTTAAGCGTATATTTACAATTACTAAACAACTGATTTCCAAAAATGTTCTTAGAATAAAATTGAAAAATTTTATATGTAAAAACTTAATTTACAAAAAAAAAAACGCTTTAATGATTTTCAAAAAAAAAAATTGGAAAATCAAGGATTTTTTGATTTATAAAATGGCGTTAAAATGTTTGCAGACAAACTTATTTTTCAGGTAAATTTTAAAAGAGCGCATTATTTTGACAAAATTGTAATTACATTATTATCTTTTATCCAAATTAATGCATTTGGTACATATTTATGTATTTTTATAACAATAACTATTGTAAATACCAACGATGGCCGTCCGAGTAGCGCTACTGTATCGGATTAACGAATATAATATATTTAATCAACAATCTATTTCAAGGTGTCTATGAAGAAGCATTATCTTCATGCCTTTGTATATATGATTTTAAAATATTATTCTTTACGAATAATGTTGTTTCATATATATTTTACTTGCCTTAGCCTATATAAAAGAATAAATACTTACTACAAGTTTAAGAAACGACCAAGAACGAGTAGATACGTTTTCTATTCTGTTCTACCTACCAATAAAATTCCGTCATTATCATCATAAACATGGCTTTATCTATCTATTTGCATAAAACTAAGCTCGTCAATGAACTATTCTTTATTCGTTTTAGACACCTACCTAACTACACAACTAATAAGCGATCGCTTTACAATTTTAGCATACATGTTCTGCCTCTTTCTTATCTTCAGATAATTTACATTCCATCCTGGTTCTTCTAATATAAAATTAAAATAAAGCTATCTAAAGGAAAAAGCTTTGAACGAAGTAGTTGAATACACAAACAATTCTTTTCGTTAAGTATGCTTACAAGTATTTTTGATTTCCAAAAGAAAATGTCCTAGGATGAGTTGTTTCTTCGGATGAATCGCGCGGTTTTTTTGACTAGTCAAATGGCATTTATATCTTTGAATAAAACTTATTGAATATTTTAAATCCTGTATAGGCACTTTAAACAGACTCTTTGCATACAGAAACAAATTCGTGCTAAGACTATTTTGTTTGATATTATTTTGTTAACTTTTGTAATCTATCTATTGGATTTAAATTTTGGGCCTATATCTGACTTAATAACAAATTGTCAAGGTGTGTTTTTATTGATATATTGTATCAACATTCCCATTGATTATTATACATAATTGTTACTTCTGGGCTAATTGATACAATTAATAAAGCTAATTAACAATATGAAAACCAATATCAAATCAAATTATCGCAAAGATAAAATTAGCTGTTTATTAACAGTCAATCAAAATCAGAGATAAACATAGTTAACAGATTATTGTAATACCAAAACTATAAGCACAATGAGCTATATTTAATTCACAGTCAAACTTTGATAGTTTTTCATTGTAACTAAGAGGAGTTGGTTTCTTAAAAAAAAAACAAGGTTTTCACAAACCTGTGCAATGTTTAAGCAATGGTACAGGAAAAACTTTTTCGAAATATTTTTAATATTTAGATATGCAATATTCCAAAAACGTATTTTTTCCTTAAATATTTGTTCCGACCTCATTTACAATAAGTAAAATTTAGTAGTATTTATCTCTCTTAGAAAAATTAAATTGGCCTGAAAATAATATGAAATGCTTCAATATACTGTCACGCTGATAAGAATCATTGAATCGTTTTAGAGAGCAAAAATATTTAATAACCTACAACTACAACCCATACAAAACACCAGGCGCTGACTTTAGTTGTTCTCTTGATTAATATGAATTAATGTACATACCTATGTTGCAATTTGGAACGATAATAATGTTTACCTTTAATTTTATTTCGTAATATGATGTATGAACATTAGGGTGTAACTTATTTTTCAAATTAATTATAAATGTTCTTGTTTTTTTTTTTGATTATTTAATCACAACTTAAGTTTGAATTTTTTTTCTTGACATCGATTTGATATTGACAACTATATGGAATAGACTTAACCATTTTGGTAATTTGTATACAAGCGTTGTTGGTTATGATTTATTCAAAAACACTTAAAGAGAAAAACTGAACGATTTTTTTGATACTGATTTTCTATTTTTTTAAAATTACAACTTTAATATTAGAATGTATAATTTTCAAAGTTCTTATTAAAAAGAAAAATATCAGGTGCATGCTTTAACTTATCAGTTTTGGTCACATCATATATAATTTTTTTTTTTAAATAAGGTACATACTAATTTACAGTTCACTTGTACTTAATTATCTATAAAAGATTGATTAATAAATGTTATATATTATTTTTTTTTTATTATATTCTCGTTCGTTGCACGGTTCTACTTTACTCACTTACTTAAGGTGGCGCAACAGTCATGTGTGAACTAGGGCCTCACCCAACAAACTTCTCCATCTAGCTCGGTCCCTAGCTAGATGTCTCCAGTTTCGCGCTCCAAGTTGGGTGAGGTCACCTTCCACTTGTGCGCGCCACCTGATCCGCGGTCTTCCTCTACTGCGCTGTCCTGTGGGTGCGGATTCGAAGACTTTCCGGGCCGGAGCATTGGTTTCCATGCGCTCTACGTGACCCAGCCATCTTAGTCGTTGGATTTTTACTCTTCTTGCTAAGTCTACGTCGCTGTACAGCCCGTACAGTTCGTCGTTCCATCTCCTCCTCCACTCCCCTTCGATGCATACGGGACCGTAGATCACACGAAGAACTTTTGTCATGGTCCATGCTTCTGCACCGTATAGCAGGACGGGGATGATAAGGGTCTTATATAGCAACACTTTGGTCCCTTTAGAGAGGACTTTACCACTCAATTGCTGTGTTGGTCCAAAGAAACAGCGGTTAGCAAAAGTCTCAGCGCTGGTTATGTTTTCGGAGTTTACAGCGGAGCCTAGGTAGGCGAAGTCCTTGACTACCTCAAAGTTACGTCTGTCGATTGTGATGTTTTGACCAAAACGTCGGTGTTGTATGTCCTTTCTAGACGACAAAATGTACTTTGTCTTTCCCTCATTAACTGTTAAACCCATTTTTGCCGCCTCTGCCTCAATACTCACAAAAGCCCCATTAACATCACGCTGAGTTCTTCCGATTATGTCAATGTCATCAGCATATGCCAGTAATTGGACAGACCTTTGAAAGATAGTGCCTCTAGTGTTGACGTGTGAGCTCTGCACTATTCTTTCAAGCACGATGTTAAAAAAATGGCATGACAGCGCATCACCTTGTCTAAAACCTTTTTTGACATCGAAAGGTTCTGTTAAGTTGTTTCCAACTTTTATGGAGCAGCGTGAATTCTCCATGGTCATCCTGCACAAACGGACGCGTTTGGCAGGGATGCCAAAACTAGACATGGCTCCATACAGCTCGTTCCTGTATATGCTGTCATATGCGGCCTTGAAATCCATGAAAAGATGGTGGGTGTCGATTTGGTGTCGATTTGGTATTCTTGGGTTTTTTCCAGGATCTGCCGTAATGTGAATATTTGATCAACTGTGGACTTTACTGGTCTAAAACTACACTTATAAGGACCTTTCAGGTTGTTGACGATGGGCTTTAGACGTCCACACATTACGGCAGAGAAGATTTTATAGGCGATGTTAAGTAGACTATAGTTGGTGCAGTTTAGAGGATCTCCTTTTTTCAGGATCGGGCAAACAATACTGAGGTTCCATTCATCGGGCATGTTTTCTTCCGACCATATCTTACAGATAAGTTGGTGCATGCTCCTATCCAACTTATCTCCAGCTGCTTTAAAGAGTTCGGCATTCAAGCCATCCGCTCATCGGGCATGTTTTCTTCCGACCATATCTTACAGATAAGTTGGTGCATGCTCCTATCAAACTTATCTCCAGCTGCTTTAAAGAGTTCGGCATTCAAGCCATCCGCTCCAGCGGCTTAATTATACTTCCGCTTAGATATGACAATCTTTATACTTCGTCTAAGTCGGGAGGACGGGATTGTTGGGTTTCGTTGTCTATGTTGAATGGATCATCCTGCCTGACAGCGGAATTCGGTTCGTCGTCGCCGTTATACAGTCTGCAGTAGTGGTCCTTCCATTTCATCAACATTGACTGCGGTTCCACTATGATGTTTCCACTTTCGTCTTTGCAGCCTTCGGTTCTAGGTTTTTGTACCTGTGAAACGATTCTACTCTATGCATCAAAATAACTGAACTTGTTTTATTAAGAACTAGCTTACCCAGCCCCGTCTAGAGGAGAGAGGAAAAGGGGGACCCCCGGCCCTGGATTTTGAAGAGGCCCGTAAAATTGAAATCAATGAGCGGTGCAATATACTTATATTCATCATCAACATACCTATTCTCACTTATTTTTATTGGCCCGAAAATTTATACCCATTCACGCTTTCGCAATTGGGCCCCTGTTTGCATATTATATACAAATCTATGAGTAACAACCTTGCCGATCTGTGGCCCTGATTATTATTGGCGTACATTTTTGTTAATATGTAATGAAAAAAGGGGCAACTCGGAACTATTGAAAGAAAGTTATAATAAATTGTTTCGCTTTTCTTATTTAATTTAACGTACGTTTTATATTTCTTTTATTTTGTAATAAGGGGCCCGGCGACTTAAAACAAAACACAAATATATATTTAGTTTTCTGTTTTATAAAGTTTCTTTTCTTCTATTTTTTTGATTCGGTTTCTGGGGACCGAAAAATCCCACGAAAAAGTTTTTCAACTGTGGTTTCCCTTTGTATTAATTATTTAATATTTTGAATAAGTTGTTAACTGAAGATTTGAAATATATCAAATCACTTCAAAGGGTGAATATAGCAAAATGTTATAGATTGATTTGATGATTTCTTTTTTTTTCGGTTCACTTTTCAAACAAAAAATCATTACTTCCATTTTTTCGTAATTGAAATTAGAACGTACCATATGAATAGGCATGAACTTTGAAAAAAATGCTAGATTTTTCTGTCCCTCTCGAAGGCCCTGAGCTTACCTAACAAATGTCATCTCGCTCCAATTTTACACCACAATGCAGACACTTCAAATATCAATAGTATTTATTTGAATGAAATGGAATCAGTAGAGAACATCCGGTATTAATTGTAGCCAGAAGAGTAGAACATTTGCTCAATTTTAACTGACAATGTCAAAATGACATCTTTGAAATTGCGCACAGCCTTTCTCAAAGTAATAATGGCACCTTATTGGTTTTAGAATTTATCACAGGGCTGTGTCACCTATTATTTCTTTCGATGGCTACAAAACTCCTCTTATTAGCAAAACTTATCAACATTTTTCCCAAAGAATTATCGGCCCTTACGTTATTTACAAATCGGAACATCATGCTCTAGAATGCAAACAAATTAAAATTTCCAACAATTTTCCAATTTGAAAACCTGTTTTATTACAATCACAAACAAAAAGTAAATGTTCGATATTTCTAATTTCTAGACCTTTTCAAAAGGTTATCGCAATATTTTTTCATTGAATACCTTCTCACACTAACTAAGAATATTAAAAAAAAATTGAACTAAGTCCTTGAAAATTAATGAATAACTCTACATTTTTTAAATAAATTATATATAAGTACACACAGGCAAGCTTCTTAAAGAAAGACCGACTATATCTTCTATCATTTTTAAAATTATGGACCTTATATCATTATCAAGAACCACTTTAAATATAGAAAGCGACCGTAGACCATATGGTCCTAACAGCTTGTCCATCCATCTCGAAAAAACTACCTTGGAAAGATGGGGTATCAAATTAAAGCTAACATTCCCTATTATATTACAAATAGGCTGGGATGCGACCCACACTTTCGCATCCCATCTGTCGACTTGTCTTGTTTAAATAAATTGTAGTTTATCGAGTTTTGTTAAAAAAGTTGTAATTTGATTTATTCTTAAGAAATTACAATTACCAAAAATATTTTGGGTCTGATAAAATAGTTTGGTTTCAAAATCTACTTCTGGGAACGAAATTTTTATTCGAAAACCAATTTTGAACAATTTTAGTAGCATTTCTTAAAAAAAAAGTTATTTCTTACAAAAAAATTATAAACAAATACAAATTGGATGAATGAAATTAATTTAAAGTCCATATCTTCTATTATTCAGTATATATCGAGGACAGAATCTCAGTTTTTACCAGTTGGATTTTTATACAAAATTTACTGAATGTCGAAAACAATATTTTCGGTGAGATAAAATTAGTTTGAAGCGAATATTTTTAGTTCTTGAAAAGATGTAATTTTTTACCAACATTCAGTAATGTTTTTTTAGGTTTTTTTTTGTAAAAAAAACTGTCAATTCGGGTTTGCTCAAAATTTAGTTAATCTTGAAAACAATATTTTTTTTATAAAATAAAATTTATTTTTAGGCAATAAGTCCTTTCTGCATATTTGTACAATGTTTTTAAGGCTTTGGCAAAACTCAACAAATTTCCTAACAATACATTCTATAATGATCTTGCAAGGCAAACATTTCAGATACGGTTTAAAAGATTTTCAGTATCTTACTCAATTTCAAAAAAATAATATGAGTATTCATTTGACTCTATATGACGTTTTGAGAAATTTTGAATTTAACGCTTTCGTGGTTTTGAAAATCAAATGCGATCTTAAAATAATATTTAGTCCTGATTTCAAATCAGAAATTCAATTTAAACCATTCGCTCAAATTTTATGAATATCCCTTTTCAACCATATTTCCATATTTTTGCAATATATGTATTTTAAAAACTTGATATTGTAGCCTTGTGGAGAATACAGATTCATTGGAAAAACTATAATTCATTTCAAACGGTTCAGCCTTTTTGTTCGGCGTTTTGTTTTTAGTATATGTGAAATCTAACAACTTATGAAGATTTTTCAAAAATTTTATGAAAAACTACACAAATGTTCAAAACTGATTATGGATTCGAAAGACTATTCCGAATTTCGCTAAAAAATACTAATTTATAAATAAAGATGGCCTCAAAAAGGATTATGGGTTTTCTTTTTATTTTTTAAAAAGTAATATCTAGAAAGCTTGACGTTATGGAGTATCTTTGGTATTAGAAAAGTGAAATTTGATTGCCAGGAAAAAAACCCCTTCGACCAATGATTTTACTTAAAAAAACGTTCAGCTTCAGTTGCAAGAATTTTGATTCAATTTGATTTCGTCAAAAAATTTTGATTTCGTCAAAAAACCTTTGACTGCAGAATCTTGACTATAGTCAAATTGAGTTTTCAAAGTAAAATTTCCAAGTGAAAACCTCGATTTGTATTTGTTAATCAGATACCGGTCGGTCAGACATATGAACTGAACATACTAACGAATTACAAGGCAGCCAGCGGGGCACGCGGCAGATATGAGTAGCTTTTCAATAAAACTCACTATCTGTAGACCATAGCCATTCTTCTTTTATTATTATTATTATTTTGTTTGCCATGCGAAATTTTCAGTTAAATAAACTTAATGTACTGTTTAATGAGAATGACTAAACAAAAACACAAGTAGTATGAAAAGAGAGACAGAAGGAGGAACCGGTTGAAAAGCGTTAGCTAACCAAGTTGAGGCTGAAGCGTTGCATTCACCAACTGACTTAGCTGCAAGGAGGTTGATATAAAGAAAATCAAGAATTTCATTTTGAATCTAATAGATTCCAGTTTTGAAAATTAAATAAACAAATTATCTTCTGTGTTGAATAAAAATCATAATTTTTATTGTTTGTTTGTTTTATTAATTTCGGTTTGTGTCAAAAATTTAATTCGGCATCAGAAATGTCAATTAAATTGAAAATCAACGGAAAGCCTTTTACGGGTAAGTGAACTATTTAAAAATACTATAATTATTCTATAATTGTGTAATTAAATTTTCGGACTTGGTGTTGTACCTTTGAAGTTAATCTAACTACACTTCCGGTTGATGTTACACTGAACACCTTTATTCGGGAGCATGCTGGATTGTCGGGAACAAAGTTCATGTGCCTCGAAGGTGGCTGCGGTGCTTGTGTTTGTGTTGTGAAGGGGCCTCATCCGGTCACTGGTGAGCAAAGAACTTGGGCTGTCAATTCGGTAAAGATGTACAAAAAAGTAAACATCATAAGATTTGGTCCTAATTTGTTCCTATATACATACCTTTAGTGCCTCACCCTGCTTAGTGTCTGTGCAGATCTCGAGGTTATTACCATTGAAGGTCTTGGTAATAAGCGAGATGGCTATCATCCCTTGCAGAAAACTTTGGCCAAATTGAATGGCACCCAATGTGGATATTGTTCTCCGGGTATCATTATGAATATGTATGGTCTCCTCGAGTCCAAGGACAACAAAATCACCATGGAAGAAGTAGAGAATTCCTTCGGGGGCAATATTTGCCGTTGTACTGGCTATCGTCCCATTTTGGATGCTATGAAAGCCTTCGCTATGGACACCAACATCTCGGTGCCAGATGAGTGTATGGACATCGAAGATCTCACCAATGCAAAATGTCCAAAAACTGGATTGAGTTGTAATGGAGGATGCAAGTCGTCTACCACCAAACCACGACAACCAATTGTTTACGACGATGATAGCCAATGGCATTGGCCGCGTACTCTAGAAGACCTGTATGGAATTCTGGAAAAAGTTGGGAATCAGAAATACATGCTTGTTGGTGGCAATACTGGACATGGTGTCTATCGTCGTTCGCCAAATATAACAGTTTACATTGACATCAATGATATTCCGGATCTTCATCAAGTTAAGGTGGACGATAAGAGTGTCGTTTTGGGAGGTGGGGTCAGTCTTACAGAAGCAATGCAGGTTTTCAATGAATCATCAAATAAGCCTGGATTTGAGTATTTTAAGCAGTTGTGGCATCATTTTGACTTAATTGCTAATGTTCCAGTCAGAAATGTAAGTAACTACCTTTCTCCTATATCCATTTAATATTAGAGGTAAAATTTAATTGAGCAAGATTTAACCTTTTTATTGCTCTTAAGCACTTTAAGTGTCTTTTAAGAATCGGTTTTTTGTATTTTAAAGGCTTTTAATTTTACATTTACAAAGATATAATTTTTTGTATGTTTTTTATATAGACTTGATCTTAAAGGAGTTCCAAAAAGTACAGACTTTTTGCTTAAAGCTTAAACTCATGAACCTATTCTTGTTTCTAAATTTGTACTTTCAGTAAATTCTCTTGATTTGAACTGCAAGTATTTTATGTGGTCATTTGAAAAGGTTAATGCTACATCTTCCGTATTTAAACCAGTTTCTTGAAAACGATTGCAAGGATTTTTGTAAAACGATTGCAAGGATTTTTGTTCAAAAGTTGTAGTATAGGGAAAGTGAATGTTGAAAAACTATTCAAAGAGTTTTGACCGAAAATGTAAATAATAGAAGTCTTGTTTAAATGCTTTTTGATGGAGAGATTGAATACACTTTTATTTTACTTTTCGCACACACATTTTTCAGTGAAAACAAACTTACTTAATTGATAATTTTTGTGTTCACAGTGATCTTATTTCATTCTACGAAACGTTGGAAAGTTATACAAATGATAATTTCGTAAGAATAATTTAGTGGCTCTCTTTCCGTTTTAATTTGAATTGTTCTCTGCTCTATTTCACGTGTGAATGAAAAGTGATAGCGTTTCAATCAAAAATTGTTTTTTAAATAAATATGTTCTTTTATAAAAGAAAAACTAGATACAAATAATTTATTGTTCGTTTTTGTTGTTTGTATGTACTTTTAATTCCATGAACATTACCTAAGTACATTATTATTTATGAAAATGAAAACAATATTGACCTTGTTCTTTCTTGAGTACACAATACAAATCTACTGTCTAATTGTTTATGTGAATATAAGTATGTTATACAATCTCAAATAAAATTTATTCTTATCACGAGTTGTATAACAAATCCGTAGAGAGCTTTATAAACAAACATAAATAAAATAATTGTTTATTTTGTTATTCAAATTGTGTACTCATCATCGAACATCGAAGATACAATAAGATAAGGTTCTTTAGATGTATATATATGCATTATACAGTATTTAGGGTTTCGAAATTAGTATGTATATGTTTCTACTTAGATAGAGTCTCATTATTCTATGTACATATGTATGTATTGTTGATTTTTGATTTGATTATTTAGAATTTAAAATATCTTAAATTTTGCCCCATGTGCACATTTTTTGATTGAAACGCAACTTTTTAAGTGTTTATTATTTTTTGTTAATTTTTGCTGAAATTTGTTTGAAATGAAAAGAATTATTTATTTACGTCGCATAATTATACTAACGACAGATTGAAGTAAATGATGTAACAAAACGAATTAAATTTAATTGCTGCGAATTAGTAATTATAATGTAATGAATATTACGTTGTATATATTTTTTTTTTTAAATAAGTAACATCTGTATTCAATTCGGAAAGTGTATTTATTATACAGAAAATGCTTTATTTGTTGAATAATTGTTGTCTTTTTTTTTTTGATATAAAAAAGTTTGTTTATTAAATTGTATAAAAAGCCGGCTAAGTGTGAAGAAGAGAATTATCATAAATGGTAATAATAATAATATTTAATAAGGCTTGGTCTGTGAGTGTAGACAGACACATGAAATCATGTTTATAATTAGCATAATAGAATTAATTTCACTAGTCAAGACAAAACGAATACAAAATCGATACAAATTATTACAAGCGTTGAGTGAATCATCACTACGTATGAAAAATCAAAGTTTCCCCCTCGTCTCGTCTTTCTATCTATTTGTGTGTTCTTAAATACTACTAAACGGATTTTATGCAACTTTTATCTATTGGGAAAGTGATTCATAAGGTTAAGGTTAAGGCTCTTAGTTCGATAACGTTTTGTGGAAAGTGGTTGAAATCGAGAAAATAATTTTGTACTATCGCTCAGCACCGTTTGAAAAAAGGCTGTTGTAATAGATGAGACTTAATTATACGCATCGGTTCTGATTTTTCTTTATAGTGTGAGAGTACAATGGACTGCATTAGACAAAGGTGTAAACAAGGTGCAAAGTTCATGTTGCCTATTTAAAAGCGGATCGATTCATTCGGCACCATCTGTGGCACTGGGCACCCTACACTATCTGCTCTGCTATTCGACTCAGAGCTTCTTCACAGAGGACTTTCAAATAGTATTGACAACTACGTAAATCTTAATCATTTCAAATCAATTTCAAGGCACAAAGACCTGATGGTATACATCACTCCACCACAATTCGACTTCCAGATTTACGAGTACATATATTCCTTCTAGATCTATCTGAGAGAACATGACATTCCTAAAAGTCGATTCAATCCAGTTTTATACAAATGGGTCAAGAACTAATTAGGTGATTGAAAGACGCATGTACTCTGCGAACGACTAAAATTAAGTCTCTCATTCCACCCTTCCAATCACTCTAGAGCGTTCCAACAGAACATTTTTTGGAAATTAAAGATGTCCTGTGACTTCTGATATCTGGGTTTTATTGGATAGACAGGCTGCCAATAATCCTTAGACTCTGTCTCAACAAACTCTTTACAGACGAGTGTCATGTTGGCACTACATTTTTCGAAATTTAAAAAAACTGAGTAGCAGTTAATTGTAGATTTTTGTTGTAAATTAGTTGTGGAAAAAAAATTTGTAGCTAGACGATTTTTAAAAAAGTGGTATGTAGTGCTAGGTTGATGTCAAGTTAGCACTACGCTTTTTGATTTTGTTAAAATTAAGTACGGATTAGTTAACAATTATTTGTGTTGTGAATTAGTTTTGGAAAGAAAAAAATCCAATTTTTGTTTTGCTTTCATTTTTTTTAAAAAAGGGAATAAGTAGTGAGTGCGTGAAGTAAACTTCCTTTTTTATTTTTCTATTTTGGAAAGTCGTTCTAGGTTTTGCTCGGTTCGTTCCGCATTATTTCAAAGTTTTTTGAAAACCACGCAAAAATGGGGGTTTTAGACCCTGAAAACTGTTTTAAACCTTTCCCCCCTTTCATTTAAAAAAAGGGGTAAGTAGTGAGTGTGTGAAGTAAGTCTCTTTTTTTATTTTCCTAGTTAGGAAAGTTTTTCCAGTTTTTTCCTGGTTCGTTCCGCATTATTTCAAAGTTTTTTGAAAACCACTCAAAAATGGGGGTTATAGACTGAAAACTGTTTTTAACCTACCCTCGCCTTTCATTTAGAAAAAGAGGAAAGTAGTGAGTGCGTGAAGTACTTAAGCCCCTTTTTATTTTTCTACTTATTAAAGTTGTTCTAGGGTTTTCCCGGTTCGTTCCGTATTATTTCAAAGTTTTCTGAAAAAACACACAAAAATTTGTGTTTTAGAACCTGAACACTGTTTTTAACCAATTTTTTTTTAAACTGTTAAATATTGTTCTCAACCCAATGATCAAAATTTTAAAAGATAAAGGCAACATTTCAAAAAATTCATTTCGAAATTCTAACTTCTTATATTTTTTGTAGACGCTTAAAAGTGTTTTACCCATTGTTCCAAAAACTAAGAGTCGTGAAATGTATATTTTAAAAAATATTGCCCCCGAATAAAAAAAAAATTGTTAACTAATTGCGTACTTAACCACTTTTTTAAAAATTGTCGACCTACAATTTTTTTCCACAGCTAATTTACAACAAAAAAGCTATAATTAACTGCATACTCAGTTTTTTTTTAAATATCGAAAAATGTAGTTCTAACTTGGCAGTAATCTATAACAGTCTATAACTGTCAATCATCTCTATCATACATCTTTGAAGTCGCCAAAAAGGGTACAGTACCTTTTCTTTCACGTTTGGTTAATGCTGGCAAATACCAATGACAAGAATAAGCTTTTGGTACAAAAAGACGTTAAGAAAACTATCAGCAGGGGTAATAACGTCTTCACCTGTCGGGTCACTCTCAAAGTGCTTGATATCCCTAAGCAGATTCCATATGTATAAGCTCAATATTTGGTGTCTATTTATCTGGTGTTTGCCTAATAGGAAAACACATTACGAGGGTAGGAATATTCTCAAATGACTTTTACAGAAGCTGTATAGGCGAGAAAGTTTAAGAATTAGTTCTTTACCTCCTCAAAAACGTAAGACCTATCTAAAAGAATTCTTTTTTAACGATCTAAATTCTAAACGATCTCAAACACACTAACATATTTAGATTTTCACCTTTAATAATAAAGCTCAAAAGAATGCCTATTTATTCATGTGTTATCACAATAGGCCAACAACGGACCGTAGTGCGTTCTACTCCATCAAGGACAGCCACTTCAACCTAACTCAACTTCACCAACGGCTACCGTGACGATAACAGACTGGAATCGCTTGAAACACCTTCTGTCAGATGATAGTAGGGCACGATTTTCATAAGTTAAGAGACCTCCTAAGCCAATACAAGAATTTTATAAAGTTTGTTTCCAAGTTAACTTGAAAGGAATCAATTCAAGAACTACTATATATTTTTATAAAGTGCTATAATTAAATAACTGTGAAAAAGTCCACTTTAGTAGTGGACTTTTTCATACGAGTAAGCATATAAATTATAGAAAACATACATTTTTTAAATGTTGTACCCAAATGGGACCTCAAAACGTGTTTTTATGACACTATCAAATTGGTTCTTTATTTCACTTTTATTCCAAATGAAATTGAAATAAAAAATTGAGCTCGAAACATCTTCGTTATCGACATTGATTACATATTTGTTTTGTTTTGAAGTTTAAATGTAATTCATTTGAATTGACTTCATTGGTGGAAAGTTTCTTTGCAACCGATCTTTAAAAACTGTCTTCCTCAAAAGAAACACAATTCTGATGTAATTTACATCTTGAAAATGTAAAAAAAACGAAAAAACCACTAATATTTTATATTTCTTATTTTCGAATAATACGTACACAAACCAGCATGCCTGGTCTTTTATTTGTATCAAGAATGTTAGACTTAGAAGTTGTTAAAATTCAACACTGGAAACAGCTTCTGTTTCATCTTTCTACA
This sequence comes from Eupeodes corollae, assembly GCF_945859685.1. Taxonomy (NCBI): domain Eukaryota; kingdom Metazoa; phylum Arthropoda; class Insecta; order Diptera; family Syrphidae; genus Eupeodes; species Eupeodes corollae. Next base: position 208,404,241 of record NC_079147.1, on the reverse strand, counting down.
AAAATGATAATTTAATTTTTGTATAATAAATCAAATATTGAATTACGCTTTATATTGAATCAAAGCCAACCACTTTTTAATTTCATTAGACATCTAAAATAAATTTTTTTACAATAAACAATTTAAAAAGCGACCATAAATAAAAATAAAAAATTACGATGGTGCTATAAAAAAACTGCAACAATTTATTCAGAATCACCTTTTTATAATTAAAAAACTCATTTTTTTAAATCTATAAAATCGAAACTGATTTTATAATTACATACTCACCGTGCAACTTACAATAAAAGAAGTTCAATAACATGCTTTGTAGTTTAAATCTTTTTAAATTCACTTTAACAAAAAAATAAAAACAAAACATTATAAACAGGTTTTTAAAATTATCGTCGTTTTGTGACCCGTCATTAAGTTCGTATAAAAAGGTATCGACATTTCCTGATAAAAAAATTAATAAATACAAATTAGTTTCGAAAACAGCGTCGGTTGTGCAGTGTTAGTATATCAAAAATAATATAGTTCATTACCTGGTTCTATATCAATATGGAGCACAAACAAAAACAACACAGGGAGTTTCATATCTCCCCTAAGCCCACTCACTTCGTTCCAACTTCGATGATAGTTTGCACAGCTGTTGCATAAATTAAATGGTTAACACCTTACAGTGGGGCAATCCAAGATAAATTGTAATTATTGTTCTTGATTGAAGTGGAGTGTATAAAACTTGTGGTAAATTGCTAACCTAATTTCATCCTGAAAAGGTAAACATTTATCAAACTCAAAAAAAAGTTATGTTTTGATTTTAACTTCTAGAGTAAAAGATGTAAGCTTTCGTTGTTATTAAAATTACTGCTCTGAGTTAAAGAGGAATAAGTTTAAACAAGCTGGAAATACCTGTAAAGGTCACATTTAATCAAGTTAATCAAGTCCTAGTAGCAACAAAAATTACTGAAAAAAATGCTACTTAAGCGCAAAAGTAGTTATTATTACTAGACCCTACTAAAAACAAATGTGTCACTTAAGACAGTACACGATTTTATAGGACGAATCCTATTTTGCTCTATAAATCACGAGGAGACTGAACATCTTTCAGTACGTGCATCACAAAACATCTCTTATGGAGTGACCATATATTTCAAGTCGCAAACAAAACTTATAAGCTTTAAGTTCTCTCTAGTGAAGCGTACCGATGCGATATACTTTTCTTCACTTCTGATAAATGACTATAATTTGTAAAGCCTTTATATGTCGGAAACTTAATTTTTTCAATCCAATGTGTTTTTAAGCGTCGCTAACTGTACAAAGTGCATAAACTCATTAATAATCAAAGTAAACTTGTTTTTGAAAAAAAAAGAATAAATGGTATTGCAGATTATTTTTGAACTCGATCTTATTAAAAAGTTCAAAAACCCCTCTTTTAAAGTCAACAATACACTGAGTTCAATGAAGTAAAATTTTGTATATTATGCAGTCCTAAATAAAGACGTCACTCAAATAAATTAACTATGACTTTTCAAACGTAACCATTAATTAGACATTTTAAGTTCATAAAAGATTGTAAGTTTTGTAAACAGGTTTATCATTCGTCAACAAAAGTTGAAAAAAATAACAATAAGTAGTGATACCATCAACTTGCCTTGCTTATTTTTACAAAATGCAATCGTGCTTTAAATAAATGCTAATGAGATGCAATACTTGCCTTAGATTGACTATGAGTATCATCATCATTAACAAACGAAGAATGAAACATACAATTACTTGCAATCTAATAGTATTCACTGCACATTCCAACTGCAGTCAACCATCAGGGGCTAAAGAGGTCGGGGAAGATACTATTATTCTTAATGAATTTGTTTTTCACCAAGAACCGCTCACATTTTTCTTGAATTAAATCACATGGACTTATACTTCCCAGTTAAACATTTTTCTGTTTGTGTACTTAACACCTTTAGACCGGAACTTTGGCAGGTAATTTGATGATGAAACATGCCAGACCTGAATTCCCTTCGGACATCTTTCTCACTTTTGAAGCCCTGGACGTTAGAGTCGAAGTAGGTGGAAAGCCTGGTGAAAAACAATCAATGACTATAGCTGAGTTCTTGAAATCGAATATGACGGGGAAGGTTTTACTTTCTTTCACTCTTCCAGCTTATCCCAAGGAAAGATATCTCTTTGGATCTTACAAGGTGAGTAAATATAATCGTTACTTGAAATAATTCAAAAGGGGAATTCACACGTTTTGTTTTAGATAATGCCTCGAGCTCAAAATGCTCATGCCTATGTCAATGGAGCATTCCTTGTCGATTTTGATCCGAAAACTCGTAACGTTGCGTCGTCGCGTATTTGCTTCGGTGGTATTCATCCAGGTTTCGTACATGCTAAGTCAGTTGAGGATTATCTTGTTGGCAAGAGTCTGTCCGCCAAAAATCTTCTTCCCCAATTGTTTACGGTTTTAGGTAAGGAACTTCAGCCAGATGCCGTGTTACCGGATCCTTCCCCAGAATACCGTAAATTACTGGCCAGCGGTCTTTTGTATAAGTTCATTCTGAAAAACAGTCCTGAAGTGAAGCCTGAGTTCAAAACCGGTGGTGAAGAACTGAAGCGGCCAGTGTCTTCGGGCATGCAAACTTTTGATACCCAGGTCAAAAACTATCCAGTTACTCAACCTGTGACTAAAGTTGAAGCTATAGTTCAATGCTCGGGAGAAGCAACGTATATGAACGATCTGCCACCCCAACCTAATCAAGTTTGGGCCGCGTTAGTGCATGCCACAAAGGTGGGCGCAACAATTGTAGAAATCGATGCTTCTGAAGCACTCAAGATGCCAGGAGTGCTGGCTTTCTATTCGGCTAAGGATATCCCTGGGAAGAATTCAATAGTCGACAAGAGTTTCGGATTCGCCGATGAGGAAGAAATCTTTTGTGCCGCAGACGTCAAGTACTACTATCAGCCTCTGGGTATGGTTGTGGCATTGAATAGTGCAACTGCAAATATCGCTGCAAGTAAGATCAAGGTTATGTACAGTAAGACCGACAAGAAGGTCCTGCCAACTATGGAACAAGTTCTTGCGACAAAAGATCAAAGCCGAATAATTTCGATCGTAAAGTCACCAATCAAAGAAATCAAGCGCCCAGCAGAAGCCAATCTGACAGTCTCTGGAGACTTTGATATCGGCCTACAATATCACTATACAATGGAACCACATACAACTATCGCCTTGCCGTTCGAGGATGGTCTGCAGATTTACTCTGCCACACAGTGGATGGATATGACTCAATTTGCCATTGCTAAGATGTTGCAGATCAAGGTCAATGATGTCCAACTGAAGGTTCGTCGTTTAGGAGGAGGCTATGGTGGCAAGATTTCTCGAGGAAACTTTGTAGCATGTGCAGCTGCTTTGGCGGCCTCGAAACTCCATAGACCAGTGAGAATGGTTCAGACTATTGAATCGATGATGGGCAGTTTGGGCAAGCGTTGGGCTTGTCGCAGCGAATACGAGTTCCATGTCAACTCGAAGGGTAAGATTATTCTAGCCCGGAATACCTTCTTTGAAGACGCTGGCTGGTCTGTCAATGAGTCCCCAGTTGATGGACATTCGACTCTTTGCTCTAAAAATTGCTATGAGTTTAAGGATAATTACAAAATTGATGGCAATGCCGTGACCACTGATGCCCCCAGTCATACCTGGTGCAGGGCTCCAGGCTCCGTTGAGGGAATTGCTATGATTGAAAATATAATTGAGCATATTGCCTTCGAGACGCAACGTGATCCGATGGACGTACGTTTGGAAAATATCCCTGCTGGACACAAAATGCGCGAATTGATTGATAAATTTATCAAGACCAGTGAGTATCGCCAGCGAAAGGCCGAAATTGATGATTACAACTCGAAGAATCGCTGGCGCAAACGTGGATTGGGTCTTTGCATCATGGAATATCCGATCTTTTACTTTGGTAATTATCCCGCCACGGTGGCTATATACCATGGAGATGGTACTGTTGTTGTGTCACATGGCGGAATCGAGATGGGCCAAGGTATGAATACCAAAGTGGCACAAGTTGCTGCCTACACTCTGGGAATTCCCCTCGACATGGTTAAGGTTGAAGCTAGTGATACTTTGAATGGAGCAAATTCGATGGTTACCGGTGGGGCTGTTGGTAGTGAGAGTCTTTGTTATGTAAGTTTGTAAAGATTTTAAAAGTGTCTTTCTTATTGAATTCACTTGCAATATAGGCTGTTCGTAAATCATGTGATATTCTGATGGATCGTCTTCGTCCAGTTCGTGAATCAATGAAAAATCCCAACTGGTTTGATCTCATCCAAGAGGCACACAAGAAAGTTATCAACTTAATTGCCAGCGACTACTACAAGGCTGGCGACATGCAGCCGTACACCATTTGTGGTCTCAGTTTGACTGAAATCGAGATTGACATTCTCACCGGAAATCACTTGCTCAAGAGAGTCGATCTGTTGGAAGACACCGGTGAGAGTCTCAATCCGAATATTGATATTGGTCAAATTGAAGGTGCCTTCGTCATGGGATTGGGTTATTGGTTGACTGAGCAGTTGGTCTACGATCGTCAAACAGGGGAACTTTTGACAAATCGTACATGGAACTATAAGCCACCTGGTGCCAAAGATATTCCAATTGACTTTAGAATTGATCTTTTGCAAAAGAGTGCTAATCCAGCTGGTTTTATGAGATCGAAGGGTAGGTTTTTATGAGAAATTTTATGTACCTAATGATTTTAAAATATATGTATGTGACTGTTTTTAGCTACCGGTGAGCCAGCTGTGTGTCTTTCTGTATCAGCAATCTTTGCTGTACAACATGCTATCCAATCAGCTAGAAAGGACGCAGGACTGAAGAGGGAATGGGTTCGTTTGGGTGCTCCAACAACTCCAGAAACCATTGTTCTCAACTGTGGATCAAATGCAAGCCAGTTTAGTCTTTAAGTAGACTTGTAGTTATTGATTATTTTTTGTACAAAATTTAGGTGCTTGGTTTATGATTATTTAATATTATATGAAAATAATATATAAATATCTATTTGTAAATACATTAATTTTATGAAATAATTAAAAACTTTGTTAATATATAACAAGTCGACTTCAACTTGGAAAGGGGGTTCCTTGAACTTTGTAAGAGTTGAAAATGCATTTAATTGGTGTGTAATACAAATTAAACTAAAATAACTAATTTAGCATAACAAAAACATAAAAACGGTTTGCTCTCGAATCAATCGTAAATTGTGCACTTTACCCCAAACTACATTTTTGTACCCTACCCTACACTGTAGAAGCGTACTAACCATCCAAAACTTTTTTTTTAAATTGTTTTATAGTTTTCCATCCAATTTTCTTTTCAAATTAATTTTATGAAATCGTAAATAAATTAATTTCATCAATTAAACTGCGCTGGCTGTGACGATGAAAAACACATGTTTGAAAAGAAAAGAAACTCTTCCAATTAAAAGAACATTTTTTTAGGTACAAGTTTTAGAAAAAAAGAAGATCTTCCGGAAAATTAAAAAGTTTCCCTGGAGAAAATATGCCAACACCCCCTTTTTTGTATACAGAATCAGTTGTCATCACTTGACTATTAAGGGTCCATCAACCATCATCAAAGCGCAGTGTCTTTTGCCGTACTCATACGAACTCTTCTATTTTCATCAAATGATAATGAAATGCGTACTTGACTTTAATTTTCCGCTTCCTCTGCCTGTCAGTGTTTAAAATTATTGATGAAAGTTTATGACGAAATTGTGTTGTTGGAGACCACCCTCGAAATTTTCTCATTTATATACATTTTTTTAAGAATCTTATTCTTTGGTGAGTATGAGTATGGATAGTACTGGATGGTGTCATGGCATCAGTATATGAATTTTTAGGGAATAATTTGTCTTAAGCCTTAAAATTAATTTTGTTTTACAGATTATAGCATCAAAAGCTGCAGGATTTTGAAAAATTATTTAAGTGGTTAGTGAAACATTTGGTTTATCCTTAATACCTCCCGAACCAATAACGAAAGCGCCTTCATTTAAATTTTATATTATTCATTGTGACAAAATACCTGAATTCTTATGAATTCGATTCAAAAAATTCAACAAACTATTTGTTTTTAATAAATAAATAAAAGGGAAACAAATATTTCCACCTCAAAGAATAACGTATTTTAGATTTGATAATGTTGAAAGTTGAAAGTTGACATTTGATACTTTGTTTTTAAAAACTTAGCTTATTTTATCGTTATCAAATTGTACCAATTTTTATATGTTTGATGTATTGGAAATAAATATTATTACTCTTCAGAATGTTAAAACATCAGGTTATGGGCCTTATCACGATCTAAATACAAAATAATGAGGAAATTTGTATTGAGAAAAGATGTCTGAAACGAAATTCAGTGTTGAAAAGCTTCGGGGAAGCGAAAACTTCGAAGACTGGAAATTTTCCGTTAAAGCTTATTTCCAAATGAAAGGACTTTGGAAAGCTGTTGCTGATGGTAGTGAGACGGAGAGATATGCAACGAAGCTCTTTAACGCAAAATCGGAGCTTATATTGCTTGTTGAAAGATCCATATTATCCTCTTATAAGACATTGTAAAAGCGCTAAGAAAATTTGGCATTTTCTTCGGAAATTTTTTTTTGTGAGGAGGGTTGGGCTCATTTAAAAGTTTTGTTCTACAAAATTGAAAGATTTCTCTACCGTAGATGCGTACGTTAACGATGTTTTAAATACATCGTGCAAGCTCAGGTCTGTTGGTCTTAACCTAGATGAAGAATGGATAGGATCAATGCTTTTAGCTGGTCTTCCCGAAGAATACAAGCTAATGATAATGGGAATCCAAAGCTCTGGGATTCTTATTACAGGAGACAGTATTAAAACTAAACTTCTTCAAGGCGTTAATTTGGATGCAAGCCAAGATACTGCGTTTGTTGGCAAGAACAAGAAAAACTTTGGGAATAAGAACTTTTAGGGTCATAAATGTTACAACTGTAACGAATTTAGCCATATTGCTGCTAAATGTCCAAAAAAGAATAAGAACCATCAAGAAAAGAAGAATGCGATGTTAGGATGTTTTTCCGTCACGGCTCTTGACAAAGAAGAATAGTATTTTGACTCGGGAGCGTCAGCTTACATGTGCTCAAATAGTGCATGCTTTTCAAGAAAGATGGAAAATTTTAACTCTGAGGTAATTCTTGCAAATAATTCAAAAATGCAGGTCCAAGGTAAAGTCGATATGAAGGTATCTATTGGAAAATTCAAAGAAAGTGAGTTTGAATTTTTAGAAGTCCTTCACGTTCCTGATTTATGCATTTATTTTTTATCTGTCTCGAAAATTGTTCAGAAGGGTTTTTCAATGATTTTTTCCAAGAACGGATGTTTATTGAAAGACCAAAGGAATAAAAACTGCCAGCTTGGTAAACAATATGTTCAGACTCAACAGACCACCCAACCAAAGTGCATATTTTACAAAAAATGTAGCTTCATATTTTGAACTTTGGCACAAGCGTGTTGGACATACTAGTATTGAAACCAAAAAAGCAATGATTCCAAAAGTGGTGCAGAATATTGATTGCGATAGTTCAAAAATCAATTGCATCACATGTATCAAAGGTAAAATGGCACGTGCCGTTTAACTCAATTGGTACTAGAGCCAGAATCAATATTAGAACTAGTACACACAGATTTTTGTGATCTGATTCAACAAAAATCAATTGGAGGTTCAGAGTATATGCTTCTATTCATTGATGATTTTTCAAGAAAAGTCTTTGCGTTTTTCATTAAATGCAAGAATGAGGTAGAGGAAAAGTTCCTTGAGTTCAAAAATTTTGTAGAAAATCAGACTGGCAACAAAATAAAGTCTTCTCATCGAGCCTGGTTTACATATAAACGTTTTTGGGCTTAAGCTGGAAATACGGCTTATTTATTATTTATTTAACGAACAGAACACCTTGCAAAGGTACAAAAGAAAAAACACCTGAAGACGTTAAGAAAAAAGAAGTCATAATAAGTAGAGACGCAGTTTTCCATGTGCAAATTTTTCCAAAAGATGGTGAGACAAACGATACATCTTATTGTGATATTTTTACAGGATATGATTCAGCGAGGAATGAAGACGAAATTCCATCAGTGAATTCAAGCAATGAAATACCAATCGAAATAAGTGATAAAACGGCAAGTAAAAACAGTTTTTTGGATTCCCAAGATGATTTAATTGTTGAAGAATCTTCAGAAGGAATATCTGAGAGAGGAATAAGACAATCTACCAGAATAAGAAATCCACCTGAAAGATACGGTTATCTATCGTACGTGGCCAGCAACAGTGATGAAGACCCAAAGACAGTAGCTAAGGCATAATGAAGAGCGAACATACATATGTCTGATTGGAAAAAAGCAATGAACGATGAATATACAGCTCTTTTGAAAAATGTCACTTTGGAAATAGTTTCTTTACCAAAAGGAAAGAAAGCCATAAATTCCAAATGGACATTTAAAACGAAAAAAGATGCAAGTGGTAATGTCGAAAAATATAAAGCTAAAATGGTATTCGCAACGTCAAGGTATCGGTTTTCAAGAAATATTTCTCCCGTCGTAAGGTCCATAAGGGTACTTTTAAGTTTGGCTGTACGATATGATTTGGATATCGATCAAATGGATGTTGTGACTGCTTTCCTGCAAAAGTGAACTTAACGAAGAAATTTAGATGAATCTCCCTGAAGGGTTTATTAATGTTCAAAATAAAGCATGCACATAAACTCAAGAAATCACTGTATAGTCTCAAACAAGCTAGCAGTGTTTGGAATAAGAAATTGGACTTAAACAATCAAAAACCGATCCGTGTATTTATTACAAGAGAAACAGTACAGATAAAACTTTCGTCGCTATATACGTACTGATTTTTACAAATAACAAAGATTAAAAAAGAATTATCAAAGAAAATTTGGCTAAGTCATTCGAGATGAAAGATTTTGGAGAAGCTGAATTTGTGCTTGGTATGCAAATAACTCGCAATCGAGAAATGGGAAAGTTATGGATTTAAAGAATATTCTCAAGCGATTCAACATGGAGGATTGTATCCGGTATCCAGATATTAACTAAAAGCTTATAAAGAAACACATAAACAAAGCCAACACGAAACTGATTACATGAAAATAGTTCCATATCAAGAAGCTATTGGAAGCATTTTATATGCAGCACAAGGAAATCGACCAGATTTATCCCTTGCAGTGGGGGCTTTATCAAGATTTAATAATAAACCTTCAAAATCCCATTGGATAGCGGTTAAACGACTTTTCTGTTATATAAAAGGAACAATAAATTACAAGCTAGAATAGATTCGAGACATTGAAGGATGTTTACAAGGATTTTCGGATGCTGACTGGGCTAGTGACTCAGATGACAGAAAATCAACTACAGGTTACCTCTTTAAATACCAAGGAGGACCTATTTCGTGAAATGCAAAGAAACAACTTCCTGTTTCTCTCTCCTTGGCCTAAGCCTCAACACCTCAAGAAGCACGAAGTAGAATATTTAAAAACTTAAGAGATGCTTGTTGATGTTCTAACCAAAGGACTCCCTGCTACAAACAAACCAAAATTGAAATTTCCATTTTTTTATAAAAAATAGAAACCTTTAACATACTACCTACAACAATTGAAAATGTTGGTAAAGCTTTTAGAAAAATCCAATTGAAAGTTTTTTTTTAAGAAAAATCTTCGAATGCTAGTACACAAAAATGGTAAAAAGCAGTTGTCGACTCAAATATCTTGAGAAGAAAATAAAGTATTGACCTAAACATTATTTTGTATTGTTAAATTGTTGTATTGCACTTTTTGTATTAGCAATTAAAACTTTTAAGAAAAGAGGCTGTGTGGTTCACTGATAACTTCACATCCGTAGCCGTCTGCCTTAGGTTGAAAAAGAAGGTATCTTTCTCTTAATGGTCTAATCGGGGCATAAATACAAATTAACTATAGAAGGTTAGGACACTTTATATGGTAACATTAAATATCTCGCACAAACATTATATCATGAATAGTTGTTCGAGATTTGAGAGATTTTAGGCCCAGAAGATTACGTCGAGCTTGAGAATCTGGACAAAAATTCCAGCGCATTTTACATAACTCATATTCTGTGAAACGATTCTGAACTTTCTCAATTTTATCCGAAAATGTTTGTTGGAAAGGTTTCCATATGACATCAGCAGACTCAAGTCATGATCTAATTAATGAGTTATATAGAGATGTGAGTGTATAGGGATCCGAAAAGTCAGATGAGTTTCTTTTAATGAAACCAATCATAAAAAATCAGGCTTTTATACCACGGAGGTTTTGATATATTCTTTTTTGTCCTATGAGGTACAAATAAGTCAAAAGATGTATTAAAGATACCCTTAAAAATTCAGTATTCCAGTCTACAGTTCCAAGATAATTATCGAGTTCAATGAAATTTGATTTAAAGAATTTAAATGATTTTGGACTGTTACAGTTAAGTTTTAAATATCTATATAATTTTAACATCGTAGTCGACATTACTGGTAACAAGGTAAAGCGCATGGATTTTTGTATTTGTATTGTGATAATATACATTTTCAGGAAATCAGGATTGGATGGAGAAACATTTGGGTTCTTTATTTCGGATTTCTTAAATTCTGCAGGAATTGTCGGAAATAAAAAAAAATCCTTTATTTTTATTTAAAACAAATAAAAAGGAAACAATATTTTCATAATATGATAAAATAACTTTGATTTCAATATCTATTTTTGTACCCGCTCAGTTTGTTTCTTAAATTACTATGGCAATACACCACCTGCTCATTTTTTTTAAAAGTGCTTTGTGCATATTTCGATTTTGTCTGTAATAGAAATTTAAATTGAAGTCTACATCTCCTCTGGTTCTTAAAATATGGACGACGAAAAATTATACCCCGAACGTACCAATATATGGACGAAGACACAAACGCATGTACGTACGAACATGCACCATAAGTATGTATACGCATACACAGACATCTCTCTAAGAACCTTTGATTAAGATTTCAGCGATCTTATAGCGTAGTTAAATATCAAAATGTTCCTATAAAGTTAAACTTTTAAACTAGGAAACTTTTCAAACATCCGATTTTAATCGTCTATCGTCCAGCTATTAAAAGCGATTAGCTCGGAACCTAACACATCGTGCTTTTCGGCCAAAATCAAAGTGTTTAAATATTGTAGCTCACAAATTACTACAAACGTACAAATTAACAATTTTAACTAAAATTGGCAAAGAATGTCCAGATGTCATATGGATTCCTACAAATTACTTAAACTAAAGCAGCCATTTCATGATGTTTAGGCATACCATGGGAGAAAGTGTGGTTACATTTTAAGGGAATATGTTGAATGTAAACCACACCTAAACATAAATTGTTGTTTCTTCATTTTATTTGACAGTTCTCAATTTCAAACTTATTCAGTTTGAACCGTAGGAAGATACATAAACGAGAAAGTCGTTAAAGTTAATAAAGCTTAATATGAAATATGACATTCAAATCAAAACATATGTCGTGTTCTTCGTGATTTTTTCGGCCAATTCAGTCGTCCAAATTTGCGTACAATCGGAAAAATTGTGCAAACATTTGAGCAAACCGGGTTTGTAGGAAATGTGAAAACACCAGTGCATACTCGTATAACTTATACTGCTAAAATATTAAGCCATCGGTATGTCCCGTACCATTCGAAAATTGATGAAGTAATTGTCATACCAAAGCAAGGTAAACCACTTATAGAAGTGACGGCTTACAGACCAATATCGCTTATACCAACTATGGCAAACGTTTTTGAAAAACTGCTTCTGAAGAGACTTAGACTTAGCAAAATCATAGAAGAAAGAAGGTTAATCCTAAACCATCAGTTGGGCTTTAGAAATAAACATTCCACGATAGACAAAGTTCATAGAATATCGGATGTAATAGAAAAGCATTAGAAGAAAAACAACTATGTTCAGCTATTTTCTTAGATAATGCCCAAGCTTTACAAGGTTTGGCATGAGGGACTTGAGTACAAACTGCAAAGGAATCTTCCCAGGCAGTACTTTGAAATATTAAAATTGTACATCTTAAAACCGATTGTTTAGAGTAAGGTAAGATCAAGAATACTCGGAATTGAAGAAAATAGAAGCCGGTGTACCATAAGGAAATGTCCTAGGTCCTACCCTGTATTTACTATACACAAGTGCTATTCCAGTTGATAATCACACCATAATGGCTACTTTTGCAGATGATACCGGAATTTTGGTACCCCACAAATGTGTCTCTCAGGCAGCAGTAAAACTACAAAATGCCGTCGACACAGTGAGAGCATTAACCGAAAAATGGCGTATCAAACTCAATGAAACAAAATCTTCACATATAAACTTTACAAATAAAAAGATAAACAAAATTCCAATATTCATTAATAATCAAGCTGTACCTTACGCCAATACGGCCAAATACCTTGGAATGACTTTGGGTGCAAAGCTAAAGTGGAAAGAACATCAAAAAGAAAAGAGAGGAACTAAACTTGAAATATAGAAAAATGTACTGGTTGCTTGGTAACAACTCTGATTTATCAATCCAAAACAAAATAATGCTGTATAATCAAGTACTAAAGACTTTTTGGCCCTATGGAATCCAATTATGGGCCTGTACAAAGAAAACAAATACCGAAATCATCCAAAAATTCCAAAAGAAAGTCCTTCGTGTAATAGTTAATGCACCTTGGTACATAAGAAATAGCGATCTACATCGTGACTTACAAATAGAAATGGTTACAGAAGGTGTTAAAAAATACGCTGTATCGCACAACCAGAGACTGCAAAGTCATACTAATTCTGAAATGGAGTCCGTCTTGAATATAAAAAACCATGATCGGAGATAAAGAAGAACCAAGCCTCATGAGCTTATGGTCTAAAAAACATGGGAAAGTATTAAAAGTTTAAACTTCCTCCAAAGTGATTGTACAAAGTTAAGAACGAAAAATCTGAAGCCGATCCTTTAAGATTGGCCCTGATGAAGAGGTCGTTTTAGTGGTTAAGAGTCCCACACTACATGGTGTCGAATACTGTCAAGTGTCTTTTGAAGATTTCCTCCTGTCAAAAAAAAAAATGTATCCGATTTGTATTTGTTTATATTAGAAAATGGGAAGTTTTCTCAGCCTCTTTTAAATTTTAAAATCAAAATACGGTACTATGAAGGGTCCCCCTGTGGAGCAATACAGAAATATTTTTGAATGTTTTTGTCTTAAGAATGTAAGAAAATGCCTAATGGGAATAGACTTAAAGCATATGGACGGAATCTGGGGACCCTTTTTCAATTTCCTTAACAACTTTATGTCATGTTTGATAAAAATCTCGAGTTCGAATTTTTTTCACGAATGCAAAGCCTTAAATGTAAAACTAGAAGTGCCATTAAAAAACAGTCTTATGAATTCGAAATTGTATACGGGAAAACCATGAATAAATTTAAAAAGACAGAAAAAGACAGAACAGATCCCTGCGGCTCACCAGCAAGCGTTTTAATTCTAATGGTACTATTATTAACATGGAATTCTTGAATGTTTCAATCAAAAGGTATAAACTCAAAGACGAAGCCATAAACTCAACTATTATAGCTTCGGATATAGGTAATAAATTATTTGTTAACCTTAAATTTAAAATTAAACATTTGTTATTTCAAAAGATACACAGAAATTCCATTGAAATTTTGTAGCAATTGAATTTGGATCTATCTTTTTCAATTCCTATATTAATCCCATATAGAATTCAAAGCAAACTGTACAATGGAAAATCCAAAAAGTTGTTGATATGAAAGACTTTTCATATATTCAATTTTAACTTACTAACAGAACTTTTATCTATGTAGGTATATAGTTAGATGCCACAACAATGTTTCAAAACTAAAATCTTTTATCTTATCTATCAGCTCGATACAACATATATCGAGATACGTACAAAGGTATTTTCTCGTATGTAGAAAAACAGAATTCAATGATTTTCAAATTCAATTCAAATTACTGATGGAAGAAGAATATTTTCTAAAAATTTTCCATTAACCTTTTTGCGAACAGATGTTGTGAACATCGAGATGACTATGACTATGATGACGATGAAGACGATGATGATGTTGTGTTATGTTTTGTTGTGATGCTGATGATGTGCTCTATAGGTTCTTAGCAGATCTCTATATAGATATACTCAGACTCAGCTGAAGCTCACTCTCTTTTAAATTCCAATATACGAGTATGTATACCAAGAAATTGAATTTGATAATAAATTCATTTAAGTCTTGCAAAATGGCCTGCACGAAAGTGCACACATCACACTCAATATGCTCTCAAACTCAAACCTCCATCTATACCTATAACTCGTATCTTTCTTCTAACCGGGTGTGCTGGTTCCCATAAAATGAACTCTCATAGGAGCGGAGATGCGGATGCGGAGTCCTTCAGCCGATAACCATACTTTTGAACCAAATAAAGCCAAATGGTATATGAGAATGGGTATGGGAATACTCAAATAAGAACATACGAAAGGAACCTTTGCATATACATAGACATATTATGGAATGGAGATCAAGGAAAGAAGAATGCAGATTCTTATTGAATATCCGGGTGAAAATTTGCGAACAGGACTACGCTACTCGCTGCCTCTAGTGATGTGATGTGTTTCCCCACAACGACCAACCGAACCGATATGCATACAAAGTGTCCGGTACCGAACTGAAAAAAAGTCATTTGTCTTCTTTGGGATTTCAGCCTTTCATCGAGAAGCTTCCAATTCTCTAGTTGCAGAGATTTTTCTTTCACCTCAACGAACATATTTTCTGTTTTCTTTTTCTCTTCTTTCTTTTTCCTTCTAACTTTCTTCTATTTTAGTCTGTTGTTTTTTTTTTTTGTGTCGGTTCCTTAAGCCATTCACATAGCTTGGAGTCCTTGTACTCTGGTATCTTTAGCTGGCTGGCTTTATGCCTGGTCCTTCTCTCAGCAAATTGATAAAAAGTGATGATGGCTGCTGGAAAATTTTGGTGCAAATCACAAAGAGCTTAGGTGATATAGACCTCCTGCGCTCGTATGTACCTATAACTCCTGCTACACTTCCATCGCCTTATAATCATTTTCATCCTCCTTTTTCGAATAATAGTTGTTAGCATATGACGACGACTAGGTCGCTCGTCTCGTAGCGTCGTCGGTCGCCAAAGATATCCTTCAGTGATGAAATGTGGCCAACCGTCGAAAATTCCAGCAGAAAGCTAACGAGCGATAGTGTGCTGCTGTTTTAACCCCCTGCAAATGCAAAGTCACCCACATAAGATTTTGAGAAGAAGGATTTTGTAGGTCTTCAAACAGTCAAAAGCTTGTATAAGTCTATCAGGATTCACGGTAACAACTGCTTCTCTGTTGTTGTTTTTGTTTCGTTGCTGTTCCAACATATACATTGAAATAGTATTGTCTAATTAAAACAAAGAAGATCATTTTAAAATATTGTACAAAGTGAGGAATGTAAGATAATCAGGTCTTAGAAATGAAAAGGTGAAGAAGTAATTTAAAGTCTTAAAGAGTATAATTTGGAAGATAAGAGATGCAATCTTAGAGTACCAAATATGAGGTTTTTACTGTCCTATAACGATTTGTTTAAGATTCTTAGAGATTTTTTATTCCTGCAAGCTTAGGAAAGGTTGAGAACAGAAGAAGAACACACAGAAAAAATTGGATTGCATTATTTTTGGATTATGAAAGTGTCTTTCCGCTCCCCCCTTTTGAAGCTGTATAGCTCCATACTGCATTTCGGTCACCTGACACTTTGTGATGTGGAAACAGAGATTTTAGCTGAGATTGCTATTTTGTTGGATTTTTGTAGAAAAGAGCAGTAGATGAAGATGGGATATATGGGCATACCTAGCGATAAAGGTTATACAAAAATTTTGATTGAAATTATCACGTATCATGGATATCTATCTATATCTAGGTATTTGTGGTTAAAAAAGGATTTTCAAGGAATTTTTTTCATCATCATCGCATTGTTGGATGTGACATTTTATAAAGTGCCAACTTCATCAGAAGATTTATGCATAATACCGCATTAAGGATTTTTATATAATAAAAATGAAAATATATTTAAGAAAAAAACTACACCATCAGGACATGTAAATTCCTTGAAATTTATGGCTTATTACCATACAAAAAAGAAACAAGTTAGATTGTAAGTCATTTTTTATTTTTATTCTTAATAATTTTCACATCTCCACGAAGTCAGGAACATAGAAGAAAAAGAAGAAGAAGAACAAACGAATTTAAAAAAGGACACAAAAAAGGACCAGCTGTTGTGCCCACATAGTATGACGAGCAGAGGATTATTATAGTTAAAGGGACAAACAAACGAAATTCGCTTAATGACTTGACAATGGGAAGGAGGGAGGTATATGGCATGGCATTCCAGTCCAGGTGAACAACACAAAAAAGGGTGTCGGAGGTAATTACCACATTAGACACGGAAAGTTCCTGAATGGAATGGGGAATTTTAACTAATTAGACAGGATGATGGCGGCTTAAGTTTAAATGACCAATTGACACAACCGACAACGACGACCAGCGCAGCCAGCGGGACGAGTTAAGATGGGACATTTTCAAAGTTGTCGTCATTGTGCATAATGTGGAATATTGTAATTGAAATGTTGCCAATTAAGGACGAATTGGAAAACACGAAGTGTGACAAGGTTTCCTTGTGAAGTAAAATGTATTTGCTTACTCTTCACATCAATAGTCTTGGGAAGCATTATACGTTCCACAACTTTTGTTTTGAATCAAAATCCATTGAATTTTTTGATTCGATTTGATGTCAAGAATTGTTCATTGATATTTTGTGTTAAAAAACTTAATTGAGGTGTGTGGAAAATATTTAAACTTAATTTTTGTTTACCGATTGAAAATAAAAGATCTGTCCAAAACTTCTTGGCTTACAACTAGTTTAAAAATGAATTTGATCCAAAATATTTGTTTAACAAGATTATCTTGATTTCCTCATTTTTTAAACCTTTAGAAATTTAAACACTATTTGATATAAAAATAACAAACACTACTTCGATTCTGAACTCCGATTTTAGCTCAATATGTTGAAGTTCAGAAATAACCGTTTTCAACATTATTTCATACTTTTTTCTATAATATTTTAAAAACTTGATGCTATTCCTGACAAATTTTGATGCTATTAAGCTTTCCTGAGCTTTCTTTGAGGTCTAAACTTGCAACTTATGAGGAATTTCAAAAATCTTTAAAAGAAATATTGACGAGATCAATTTTTGATTTGGAAAATCATCACGAATATCCTTTCTAAAAACTACTTCATGAATTTACATAGCCT
Source organism: Eupeodes corollae (assembly GCF_945859685.1). Classification (NCBI taxonomy): domain Eukaryota; kingdom Metazoa; phylum Arthropoda; class Insecta; order Diptera; family Syrphidae; genus Eupeodes; species Eupeodes corollae. The sequence continues at coordinate 208,386,862 of NC_079147.1, read as the reverse complement.
CAAAGGGCCTTCTTCAAAAAATGTTTTCGAAATACAAAAGCTTTTATCTGAAAAATCCGACTTAGTAGATTCATTTTAAAGTCGGATCCAAACAAAGGTCATCAAAAAGTACTGAAAAAATATAATTTTATTTCCGGCTACAAAACCTTGTAAACCAATGAAATTAATATAATTCAAATTAGGTTAGGGTACATTATGCAGACTCCGAAATGGATTGAAGATGGTAAAAAGCATAAAACAATTCATTACCATAACCAAAGGTTCATACAGAAATATGTCTTACATTTTTGTATGGCCCAGAGCGGCAAGTGGGAGTATCTTTAAAAACAGTTTTCTTTTTCTTTTTATTTTATTTTTGTTTGATTGGAACTTCAGTGCGATTCAACCAATTTAATCAAAGACACCTCCGCGCACTAAAAAATCCACAGACTGCTTGCCCTTCGGATCTCACATTCAATCACTGATCCGATGATTAGCCTCATCGATTAGTTTACAAAATTTCACAAAATCCAAGACATTTTGAGTGGGCAAACAAGCAAGCCAACAAGCTCAAACGATCTTCTATATAAGAATGTCCAACCAATTATACTTGTTTCCTTGCATTGTGTAGGTACCCCTTAGGGCTAAGATATATATTTCCCGCACCGCCAATCCTAAAGGAGATCTGTTCCAAGATCACTTTATTAAATGGTATCCAGAGTCTAGAGAATCAATAGGTGGGTAGAAGGTACTGGCGCACACACATGAGATTGAACCTGCAATTAAAAGTCAAGCCTAACAATTCTGCCATTGCCGCAGCAATATCTGGCAAGTAGAAATTTAAAAGGCGCTGGCGCACCTTGTTCCCTAGCATCCTCGCGTATCGTTGTTCGTAGCATATCAACATAATTCTGGAAAATGCAATCAACTCGAAGAGGTAGAAAAATAATTGGACACTTTCAAGAAGCAAAAGAAGGCTGAGAAGGAAGGGTATAAACAGGGGGTTGTTGCAGGACAAAGAACAGGACCATTGCAAGTGAAATCGATTTAATATGTTAAAAGAACTCACCCGAAAGAAATTTGAAATTGAATCACCTCATTCACCACGTCCCAAGTCCCAACTTCGAGTGTAGCGCAGGAAATTCTTTCGATACTTTTGCAATTTGCAATTCCAATGCATCCTTTTGGAATCCTTTTGCTCATTATGCAGGCAGAAGTTTGCTTTTTTGTTTTGTATTTGTTGTTTTTAAATTGTTTAAGCTGCTTTTGAAAGATGGCCAAGACCATGACAATGACAATGGAAGGGACAAACCTCTCTCGAGAAACGAGGACACAAGATAGGGGGAGATGACATCGCCAAGTAAACATGAAACGAAATTGGATTCTGGTTTTAATAATTTGTTTGTATTTTTATTGTCTGATGTGCGGTCATATTCAAAAGGACATTTTTTCTTGTTATCTTCCACAGTGCACCGGTAGCAGTTGCGGGAATTTTGTATAATAATTGTTTTATTTAAAAGCGCATAGCACATATTTTTACACTCGTTGGCGGTGTATAATGGAGCAGCTGTAACTGACCAGATGGTAACTTATTGCGTTTTACCTTGAAAATATTCAAAGATGGTAAAAATGTCATCACATGTGCACATTTTGTAAGCTTACCCGTAACTAGGATTGCGATGGGACGAAATGCAGCTGGTTTTCTATCTTGGAGCGTTTGCTAAAATATTGTCTAGCTTAGGGTATTTTCTGAAGCTCTTTTTCTTATTTTGGAAAAATTAATAAAGAGAAAAATGACGAAAGAAAAATAGCAGCAAATGTCAGTTTCCACAACATGTGACTTTTTATATCCAACACTTTCAGAATTCAAAGTTATTTCTTTAAACAAACAAAACAATTAACATTCTAAGTGTTTCTGTTTTTAAAGAAATGAAAATTGTCATGTGTTTTTCAATGTCATTCTTACTTATTCTATATGTGTGACTAGCTGTTCCACGCGGCGTGACTCGCGCATAGACATATTTTCGCAAACTTTATTTTTGAACTAAAGAGTTCGCACTAATAGAAGTGAAAAAATTCCAGATTTTGAAACGTTTTTCATTGGTCTCAGCGTGATGTTATATAGCCTAGAGCCTTTCCCAAAAAATAAGCTTAAGAAATTTTTGAAATCGAACCAGTAGTTCCTAGTACATGTTTAGAAGGACCCTTTCAGTTTTTGCAAAAACTTTGAACACACAATTTCATAATTTAAGGCTGTAACTTTTTGGATATTGGAAATTGTTCAATAGACTAATAAAGTAAAGTCAATTTATTTGACAGCTGAAGTTTGAACTAAATCCTTACATTTTTAAATACTTCCTTGTTAAGGGGCTCAACAGGCATTGGCACACAATTTCTAATGATTTAGTAAAATATTAAAGCTAAATTTCAAAATTAAAAAATAAATAAATTGAGTGGCGAAACAGTCCATTGAGCCTAGTGACTTACAACTCTCTACCATTCGTGTGTGTGAGTAATGTTGTCAGGAATGGAGGGACCTACAGTTCTAAGCGGAATGCGAACGGCTAATTTGAGAAAGCACTTTTCATGACAAAAATTACTCTTGGAGAAATTGATTCAAGGGAATTCCTACGGAAATTAAAAAAATTATTCTCCAAGGAAGGGTCAAGACCCCTACGACCCCCTCCCCCCTGGATCTGCCTTTCATTGTGGAACGAGTTGTGTGACATGTTGCTACGTATTGTTTAAACTATAGATCCTACACATCACCGTTTTTCAATTTTTGAACGAAAAAGTCAGTAATCATTGACTTTAACGATCTGACCAGCTTTGGTTTTAGGGAAGTAGGTACTAAATATTCCACCAACTAATAAAGCACACAGTTAAGTCAGTTTTTGTGAATGCTACTGTGTTTCAATATGTACATGAAGATTATCGTCAAGTCACCGATGCAATAAAACAGAGCTTAATAGCTAAATCCATATTTACAGAATCTAAGCCTTAATAGGTGATCCTGTAGCTTGAATTTTTTAAATGCCATTCAATATAAAAATAGTTTTACCAACTTGAAGTTGTATTTTTCTAAGAAAAACACCCGTTTTTTCAATTTTAAGGCATAACAATTACTTTTTAAAATTCACACAATTTTTACGCCATCGTCTTCACTTTCCAAAAATAATAACATAAAAGTTTGAACATACCTTTCTTCTCTTAAAGCCTTTCAGTAACACACCTACTTTTTCATCCTTAAAATTATGTCCAATTTGCTACCAATCATCTTTGTCTGACACCTAATCAGTAAATTCTCACATCATTATAACAAACCACCTCTCGCACTCGACTTCGACCTCCCAATGAGCTGAGTATAACATTTTAAAGTAATGTTCCAATGATCACTTGAACACACATAGCCGAGTATATTGTACTGAAAACAAAACAAAATTAAATTAAATTCTATTTCAAGAGATTTTGACATTTTGAAGTGCCAAGCAAGAAGAATTAAAACAACAAACACGAGAAGTTGGGGCGAATGATTGAAATAGGGACCTACCAAGCAGTTGTAGGGTGACCACCTCTGTTCTTTCCTTCAATTTGTAACTTCAATAATTACGCTCTAAGCATCTCCTAAAAATTAAACAAACAAATTTGGAATATTTTCGTCAAACACGTATGTACATTTTTCTTAGTTGTCTATTTCACCAACTAGAGTCTAGAACTAGGGCCTAGGGCCTAGAGCCTAGGGCCTAGTGACTTACAACTTTCAAGGTGGTGCAGGCAGGAATTGAACCCAAGGCCTATAGCATGAGACTATCACAAGTGTGTTCTTGTAATATTAAGTTTTCCAACAAGGACTTGACCTATGGCATGCTGGTTAGAGCGTTGGACTGATCCTGGGTTCGATTGCTGCCTGTGCCATCTAAAGTTTTTATTTCGCGGGTATTGCTTCTTGCGAGAAATTGAAAAATTTTTCAACAGTAATTCTTGTCATGCAAAGTGCTTTCTAAAATTAGCCGTTCGGATTCGGTTAAAAACTGTAGGTCCCCTCAATTTCTGACAACAGTAAACGCACAATGGTTGAGAATTGTAAGAGAGAATTGCGTCACCTAATTTATTTATTTTAACAAGGACTTGACAACTTTTTTCTCAAAATAAAATGCAAATAATTTGAGATAGTTCGAAAACCTTCCTATCGTCTTAAAGTAAAATTAAAACTTTTATGAAAGGAACTTGACTTCGTTCTCATGGCCACCTCGGGCAGGTTCGTAGCGGCGTTTCCGATGAATCAACCAAATTGAGTTCACAAATTACATTCAAAGTTGACAAGTCCTTATTGGAATATTGTTTATAAAAGATCGACTTAATTGTAAAAAAAATATATTGTATAGAATTTGTATTGTATAATTGTTCAAATTGTTGATGGATCGGAAATATTCAGAGTTAATTTGTTATATAAACGGTTTTGTTCTTTCAAAATTGTATCTAACTGGCATATTCTTGTTAGACTTCTGCAAATACGTTTAAACATTTGAAACATACAAGTTTTGAAAAATAAATACGTGTTCCATTTGTTTAGACTTTTTGTCAGAAATCAAATTTGCCATAAATTCTTTACAGAATGTGGTTAGGCAACGAACAAATTTCCCATATTGCTAATAATTTTATGTTAAGAAGAAAATTAAAATAAAAGAAGTGAATGGTCACCGTATATTTTTCCATTTTTAACTGTAACGTGAAGATATTTGTAGCCATTTTGGTAGGATTCCTGTTATTTTTTCTGTGTGATTTTCCAATTTTCGGATTGAGTTTCGTTGAAATGCGTCGTCCACTCAATCAATCACACAAAAAGTATTTTTTTTCGTTTGGTTGTTGTCTTGTCTCTTGGTCTTGTTCGATACAAAAAGGATGTGGGATGATGGGATTGTAGCACACTTATCACAACACAAGTGCGTTAACGTTCAACGACACGACAAGACGGCAAGACGACGACGACCCTCTTTAATGTAGAGTGCTCCAGAAAAATGTTTCAAATTTACAATTTCAAAGTCTTTAAGACACAAGACATAACCGGAGCAAGAAAAGTGCCTACATTTTTATTTTTACAAATTAAAGGCCTAAAAATATAGTTTCAACGTTGAACCCGCAGTTCAATTCAATTTATTAATGTTTGTTTGTACACGTGAAGCACTTTAAGTAAAGAAAATAATGTAGGAGTAATTCTGTCAATGAGGCCACCCTAAATGTCAAAACATTGAAAAATTGAGAAACATGAACTAAGCAAGATATTGGCGCCTAATCACTTTTTTTTTGAAACAGAAATTGTTTTTCTTGTGACTTTTGGGACAAAAGAAATCAACTTGAAGGTGAAAATATTGTACATTTTTTTTTGTTGAGACGGAGAAAGTTATTTGAGGCGTTACAAATGGAAAATTGCTTCATCTAGAAATGCCTTATGTTCCAAAAAAGCAGAGGAGTTTCTAAGAAAATCTACAAAACACATGATATCCTATTTGAAGTGATCATGTTGTACCGGAAATGTTCAACTTGACAAGAAAAGCAAACTTGACATATTTGGCTTGATGTATTTTTATATTTTCTTTTTTAAATTAAACTCGTTTAGTTTATTAAGTTTATTTACCTTTCAAAAATAATGTCTGTTTGTGATTTATCAATGATTCTATTAACCCCTTAAGCCTAGATCTTGGAAACAATACTGTTGCAATTTGTGGAGTGTACGTTGGTACGATGACACGAGAATTTTATTTCTTTTGCGTTCGAAATAAAAATCCGCTTTTTCGAATGTAATTAATTTTAAATTTCCTGGTATATGTTTTGTTTCACTTAAGTGCAATATGGTTTAAGTTAAGGATGTTTTCTATCGATGTAATCTAGACATTAAACGAATCTAGCAATATGCACATCATCTAAGAAGTTCTTATAATGGTCCAATTTGTTAATACTTTTTAATAGATCATCTACTACTATCATTGAATTTGATAGCTTTACAATAAGCTTACCTGCAGACAAAATAATTTCTTTTGAAGACATTGAATATTTGATATGTAATCTTAAAAATAAAAATCTCCTGGAATTTATAGTATTTAAAATCAATTATGTATATAAAGAAAAATCCAATGAGTGGATTTGTTTATTTAACCTTTTTAATAAATGCCTGTTTCAAAAGTCAATATTTTCTATTATAATGAAAGATTGTAAAAGTTGTTGCAATATTTAAATCTAATCCACTAAGTTATTGGCTAATAAACTAATTGAGTAGTATAAATAAGATTTTTGAGAAGTTTTCATTGCAAATTAGAAATGTTTTTCAATGAAAAGAATATAATGGACACTTTTGTTTTGTTTGTTTGCAATATTGTTCCCGGAAAGATCATAACAAAAAAAAATGTAAGTGATAAATAATTCATAGTTTCGCTTAATGGAAAAAAATCTCTTTCAAAAACTATTTCTGCTGGCGTTTCTCAAGGTTCAGTATTTTTTCCTATTTTTGTTTTATCTCAGACTTCAAGACCTTTGTCATTGAACACTTTCACCACGTTGATAAATGGCAAGATTTTTCACACGTTCTGTCATTGTTTTCCTAACAAAACCTTAGCTCCCTATAATAAAGAAAGGTAGGTTGTTAAACTTTGTCAATAAACGCCCTTAAGTATGCAATATTTGAAATATATAAAAAAAGTCTCTTTGATATATGTATGTACATAGGTACGCGATGAAAACTATACATATTCTTCTGGATAGATGTCTGAGAAGTTTACTCCCGGCTTGATGCACTTCTAGGAGTCAAATAATTTAATAAACAAAGAAAACGAAATAAAAGTAGCACAGTGAAATAATTTATTTTATTTATTTAATAAGTACAAAAGTCACAAAAGATATGTTCTAATTATTTTTTTTCAGTTTTAGAAATCAATTGGCAAAACGGACTGGATTGAAGCTAAATACGTAATTCGGCCCAAAATATCTACGGCATCCCAAATTTTCTGTAAGTAAATATTTAATTGCTCTGTTTTTTTCAAAAACTGTAACTTCGCCTCTATTAAAGAAGTTTTGAATTTTCTTTGCTTTTGAATTCAGACCTTTTTCAGTTAACATCAGTTTTAACTTAAAATTTTATAAAGCCTACAATTGGTCACAAATCCCAAAAAGTTAAAAAAAATCACCAAAATTGCTAGTTGTAATATTTCTCAAAAGAATTTATAATTTTGAACTTGGGTCCTATGAAATAGGGGTAAGCCTTTGTGACATTTATTTTGGGTATTTCGACAAGATATCATGTCACCCAAGCCAACTTTGAATGTCGTAACGCCCAAATTTAGAAATGTTATAACGCCCAATATTTTGTTTTTAGCTAATATTGTGGGTGGTTGATCATTAATACTTATAACACCTAGTGATTTACAACTCTCAATAATTCATGTGTGCGAGTACTGTTATCAGGGATGGAGGAGACCTACAGTTTTAAGCCGAATCCGAAAGACTAATTTGAAAAAGCACTTTTTATGACAAGAACTACTCTTGAAAAATGTTGACAATTCCTCGCAAGAGGCAGTCGCCGTGAAAAAAAAAACTGTCACAGGCAGGGATCGAACCCAAGACTTCAGGCATGGCAGCCCAACGCATTTAAAAAAGAGGATGATATGCGACCCACACTGATAACTTCCCATCCCGTGTGTCGATTTGTCTTGCTTAAAAGTTTGTCTATATATACTCGTATCAATTTTTACCAAATTTGCGTACTATATTTTGTAGATTTTATTTTTTATGAAAACGGACTTTTGGATTTTTATATCAAAATTTCTGAATATCGAATATTTTCTGTGAAATAAAATAAGTTTGAAGCCAATATTTCAAATTTTTGAAAAGATATTTGAGTAGAAAATCAATTTTTACCAACTACTGTGAATTGTTTTTTTAGTTTTTTAATTTTTTGTACAAAAACTGTCAATTCGATTTTTTTCAAAATATTACTGAATGTTGACAACAATATTTTGTAATAGATTAAAGTAGTTTAAAGCTAATATATCAAAGTTTTGAAAATATATTTGAGTCGAAAATCAATTTTTACCAACTTTATTACTTTTTTTGTTTAGGTTTTTTTTTTGTAAAAAAACTGTCAATGTTATTTTTCTTAAAATTTGTCCGAATGTTGAAAATAATATTTCTTATAACATAAAATTTGTTGGAAGCAATTATCTCAAATTTTTGAAAAGTTATTTGAGTCAAAAATCAGTTTTTACCAATTTTAAATAATATTTGTTTGTGTTTTTATTTTTTATAAAAAAACTGTCAATTCGATTTTACCAGATATTAAAACCTTTGTTTTTTGTTGTACAAAATTAGTTTAGAGATAAAATATATTTGTAAAATTTTGGAGATGACAAATTTTTTTTCAGTTATTTTAATTTATTAAAAGACCGTTAATTTGATTTTTTTCAAAAAATATACTTGTTTGGTATCACGTTACAATATAGTATATAAAATTTAATTCCAGTCTCTAGCGTTTTTGGTTTGTAAGATATTTAAGGTTAATCAAAATGTTTACCTTTTTTTTAAACAGTTATGGTATAAAAACCGCCCACGCAATTTTCTTGAGAGCCCTTTCTGCATTTTTCTGCCTTTTTATCTGTATACGAAAATTTATTTGAAGTCGATATCTTTACTGTTTCTTGAGCTATGGACGACAAAAAAACGTCGCGAACGTACGATCTTTCTAAAAAAAAATTATTTCGACTCTAGGGACCTAGATTTGTCAATTTGACAAATCGGACCCATTCCTATGGGAAGTTAATAAATTTCATTATAAAACTCTTACACTCGCTCATAAACTTTTGATTTTTAAAATCATATTTTAAGCAATACTATTAAATGGATTACCCGTTCATAGAGTTATTGTGCTAAATCCATTTTAAAAAATTGTTATTTATTAAAAACAAAGTCTAAAAAGAGGCTGGGATGCGACCCACACTGATAACTTACCATCCAGTCTGCGGATTTGTCTTGCTTAAAAGTTTTGTAAGTTTTCATGTTTTAAATAGTTGGCAGTTAAATTATTCTTAAAAATCACAAAAAATATTTTGCATATGATGGAATAGTCGCTGTGCAGCCCGAACAGTTCGTCGTTATTATCTTCCTCTCTATCGCCCGAAGAATTTTTCTCTAGACGAATCCTAAGACGCTCTCATCTTTCTTTGACAGGGTCCAGGCCTCAGCGCCATTTCTATTTCTATTTATTATTTATTTTTATTCAAGCATAATCTTTCTGTGATATAATTTTACGGAATAATCGAAAGAAGTTTTTTTTCTTTTTGTAATGTTTCTTTTTCCAAACTCATACATTTTTAGTTTTTCTAGACTCAAGTTGTTATTTTTCAAGGAAGGATAGCAAACAAACGTTATACCAAATGAGAAACCCAAAATCTATTTGTTCGACTCAAGAACTTTTTATCTAAGACCAAAGATAGATCTTTTTAACTAATGACGCTGGCCACAACAAACTTTTATTTTTCAAATCAAAAAAACTGAACAAAATATTTGTCACCTCTAATATTTTGCGAAAATATTCGAACGGGGTGTATACGATTGTAGCGCCACACAAGTAAGTAATAGTATGCATGCAATACTTTGTTTTTCACGTGTGGTAAGTTTTGTGGAAAAAAACTACAATAAATTGTTAAAAATTGATTTTTGATTCAAATATCTCCAATAATAAATGAAGTTATTGACTTTAAAATTATTTCAATCTATACAAAATATTATTTTTAATTTTCTTAAAAAAATCCAAAAAGAATTTTGTTTATAAGAAAAGAAAATCTTTATTGAAATTGTTAAAAATTGGTTTTCGACTAAAATATCCCGAACCGCAGAATTTCAAATCAAAATTATTTTCGACTTGAAAATCGCTTAAACAGAATTTGGAATTAAACTTATTTTACAAAAGTATTATTTTTAACACTAAATCCAATAACAATTTGCGAAAACTCAAGATCTGGAACCGACTAGAAAAATAAAAACAAAATGGCTTTCAACTCAAGTGTAGAGAGAACAAAGAAAGATGATGACATTAGACTTTTTTCATCTTTAACAAACGTTTCTTTTAATTGTATGTAAGTCTTTAAGAAATATGGACACGAGCACTGTTGTTTTTAAAAATGTTACTTATAGTCAGAAACGGCTTTTTTCATAGTTAAAACTATTCTCAAGGTAAGAATATTGAAGGTGAGGTTTTTTTTATTTTCACAACGTATTGGAGGTACGAACATACCAGGATTGTAAATATTACTATCTTCATTCAAATCTCTTAACTGTAATTATTCAAAACTTCATGCATTCTTTCCCTTAGTGTCCTTGCATTTCCTTGAAGTCGCTTTACTCTCTTACAAAATTAAGTGAAATATCGTTACTAAAAATATTATGAAGTGGCTCATAAGCCTCGCATACTAATTATCGGTTTGAGGCAATGATTTTCGATGTCAAACACAAAGAGATTGAAATCAAAAGAATTCAGAATATAACTAACCATAAATGCAAAAATTATTACAATAAGTTGAAAACTTGGAGTGCCACCAAACAAAGGATCAATCAAAACTTTTAACAACACGGTTACCAATCACTAGGTAAAAAATGGCAATTACGGATAAAAACTAATTAGAACCAAAATATTAAAAAAATAAATCAAAAAAATGTCTTTATCCTTTTTTCGTTAAAATTAATTTTAAACAGTATTTTCAACATTAAACATTTAGTTTACTTTAAAACTAAATTTTAACCTTTAAATAAGTTATTTTAAAGTAAACTTCTTACGAACATAAAAAAGACAATATTAAAATATAATGCTTTTTTTTTTGTAAAAATACATTAATGATTAAAATATAACAAATATATAATTCCCATTCCCTATAATCTCTCATCACAAAAAAAATAAAATCTTTTCAACAAAAGCTTCTCAAAAATGTTTATGCGTCTATATTTTGTATTTATTTATTTTAAAATTTTTACTGTAATTAATTAATATTCACAGCTTATAGATGATTTAAATTCATATAAATTTCAAAATTTATTATGTTGTTTAACAAAATATTATTGCTACACAAAACAAATATTCATACAAAGTACCTGCCTTCATAGCTACTTCAATGTACTTCCTCCATGTCCTGTGTCCATATACAATAATAATAAACTCAACCTAAATCAGATAAATATTTAATTAAAGTCCATTGAATTGAAAGTACATACTTCATTTTATTCTGCAGGAGAATACGGATACATAAATAAATATATATGTATGCAGCTCTCTTCTCTTCAATAAAGAAAACAAAACAAAACGAAAAAAAATAATAATAAATAAAAATTAAAACGGTCCAATATTAAGCCCTGTCGGCTTGGTATACAGTACATATGTAAAAATACGTCTACATAGTATATGAAAACTCATAATAACAGTAAAGGATAATAACACACAGAGCCGCCATCCTCACAAATTACTATTCAACCGGAAGTGCTATTGTGTCCAACGGACAACTATATGATGATGATAATGATGACGGTGTCCCGCTTTATCTCCATAGGTACCTTCCTACCCCATTCTTCCCTCTGATTCAGATCATATTCAACGCACTGGCCAATAATAACAATAATAATTATTATACTCTTCATATGAAGCATATAGTACTCATCACTACTTGTTTGTATACCTTACCTACATGCGAATGAGTGAGAGTACGCAACGCTTCGCACACAGGACCTAGGATAGGTATGCAAATATTTATTTTCCCTTAACGCAAAACAAAAGAACTGTACAAATGAGGAGGTGCGGATAGGGACACAGACACGGGATCGGGTTTGGGTTTAAACTCGGGCTTGGGCAGTGATGTGTGTGTGACGGTTTGTGGTCCTTCGAGCCGGATAAATTCCCGCTCTTTTCACAGAATTATAACACATATCGAATCTTGCTGTAACTTGTACATTTATAATTGGAGTTTGAAGCAGACGTACAAGCCGGTTAATATGCGTACTACAAACCTACCTATACACCTCCATTGACCACGACCTATCTTACTCCAGAGGACTCTCGAGTCTCGACCATAACATAACTGATGATGATGGATTTTACATACATTTCTGTGGGTGCTTTTTTTGTTCTGCTGACCTCAACCCCAATCCTGTCTCCAGAATGGCAGCTTTTGTTATTCCAAACAGAGACAGTAGGTGCACTTCGTTGGAATGTCATCGTTCCAAGGACTATATCATGCCGCAGGTTATACAAAAGGCCAACAAGAGGACATTCCCTGGCCAACGACATAATCACCACGGGATGTATTTTTGTTGCTGCTTTTTGCATATCAAACGCAAATGTAAAATGATAAAAAAAAGTCAACAAATCCTGTGAAAAAAATCACGTCATAGCTCAAGTTCATGGTTCGTCCTCGCATATAGGGTTTCATTGTTAATTACCCAAACCATAATGAGTGGTGCGGTGCGGCATCACCAGGGATTGAGTTTTGTGTGCATGGCCGAGTGTCAATGTTTCCATCACTATTTTGCATCCCTATATATGTCCTGGTATATTATATAGCAGGACTTTGTTCATTGTACTTGAGCTTTTTTTATATGAAAATTAATTCCGGATAAGTACGATGCCATATTTCAACTGATGTTGGTGTTGATGGCTGGACAGGACATCAGTGGACAGACAAATAGACGTATCTATACGCAGGCTATCAGTGCTGGCGGCTGTTATGCCACCATCACGCAGTGATTTAATTTTTTGTTGTTTAAAGTTTTCTGTTGTTGTTGGTTCTTCATTGCACTGAGAGAATACCATGTGAGAAATTAAGTCGAAGGTGGTTGCAAAATATTTGGTTAGGTTCAAGACAACGTATTTTATTACACCCTTAAACTCAACATTTCACAACTTTTCAGAATAATATCAATATTCTTCAGTATTGAAATAAAATTGTTCATGATTCACTAATGGATTTCTAAAAATTCTGACGACAGATCCTTCTACCAACTATCCATTATAGAATACAGTAAATCGCCCAAAAAGTTGCCAGGCAAAAAATGCGACATCAAATCTCAAGAAGGCAAACCCAAAAAAAAGCTAATCTGTTTCCTCAATTTTTTGGCCAATAATCTTAAAACATTTTTTGAAAATACGACTTCAGATTCCTTACAGTTTGTAAATAGTACCAAAGAATATCGCTTATACAAATAATGAAGGAAGTTTTCGAAAATAGTGACGTTGTGACGTTGACGCCAGCGCTGATATGATCACAAGTTTAATTCTTCTGGGAATGAGAAAACTTTTATACCGAACTAGGATAAAAGTATCAGATCCAAAGAAAACGCATGGTTCGATGCTTGCTGTAAAGAGGTTATTAGGGCCAAAGAGGTAAGTTTCCGTTGCTATAAAGCCAACCATACTGAGAAAAGCCGGAAAAAGTTCAAACAAGCCAGGAAGGCCTGCAACGCCCATATTCGACGGACCAAATTTTTACAAGACCAAAAGATACGGCAAAAAATACTGCACTCCCAAAAGCAGTGAAAATGTTTAATCATTTGTAAAAAACATGAAAAATTCTTCCTCTTCTTCGGTTCCTAGCTCGTTGTCAATGACACTCCTTTTTTTAGCCCTTTAGAGAAAGCTAATCTCTTTGCTAGGCAGTTCGCCGCCAATTCTACGCTGCCAGTGAGTGTTATGACTCCGCCTGTTCTTGAGCGAGTTAGTGATTCTATGGGACCAATCTTTTTTCGCACTCGTACTGTGGCAAGAGTCCTAAGAGATCTAAACACACATAAATCCGCTGCTCCGGATGGTATCCCCGCTATTGTTTTGAAGAGGTGTTCTTCAACGCTGTCAAAACCACTGCGTAAGCTTTTTCATCTGTCCTACTCCTCAGCTCTCGTTTCAAGCGGTTGGAAAACTGCATTTGTCCAGCCTATTCCCAAAAAAAGTGAATCTTCCTCACAATCTAACTACCGATCGATTGCACTTACGTCATTTTTTTCCAAGGTCATAGAAACGCTGATTAATTATCAGCTTAAGAAATATCTTGAAGCTCGAAAGCTTCTTAATGACCGGCAATACGGCTTTCGTAGCAATAGGTCCACTGGTGATCTCATGGTTCATCTCACCTAACAGTGGAAAAAATCTTTACATAGTTTTGGAGAAAGTAAGATTATTGCACTTGATATTTCAAAAATATTTGATAGGGTATGGCATCAGGCTCACTTATCGATAATGCGTGCTTTCAGTTTTCATGAATCTCTGCTTCATTGGGTTAGTAATTACCTTTCGCATTGTTCAATACAAGTCTGAAAACCATAAAATAAATGCTGGTGTGCCCCAGGGATCTGTTTTATCTCCTACACTCTTTCTCATTTTTATTAATGATCTCCTGTCTGCAACATCTAATCCAACACATTGTTTCGCTGACGATAGTACTCTTAGCTTTTCATATTCGTATTCAGATTCACATCCCTTTTCTTCGGATGTGGAACTACAACGACAAAATATGATAAGCTCATTAAATTTCGACCTAAACAACATTGTTCAATGGGGATTAAAAAAACGAGTGGATGTGGAACTACAACGACAAAATATGATAAGCTCATTAAATTTCGACCTAAACAACATTGTTCAATGGGGATTAAAAAAACGCGTGGAATTTAATGCTTCCAAAACCCAATGCTGTCTTGTATCCTTAAAGCGAGATATACATACCCTCTTTGCCATTATCCATGGATGGCACTTGCATTAATGTGACTGAACACCTCGATATTCTCGGTATGTGTGTCACCAACCACCTCTTGTTTAATAATCACATACGCGATGTCGCCAAAAATGCCACAAGGTGTTTGGGTTTCCTTAGGCGATGCAAGAAATATTTCAAACCCTCTGATCTGGCTGTTATATAAAAACTTATATGCGTCCAAAGCTTGAGTATAACTCCCATCTCTGGGCTGGTGCTCCTGCAACTTAGTTAAGCCTCTTGGATAGTATTGAACGTAGAACATTTAAATTGATAGATATAATATTATCATAAATTCATTTACTTCGCTTGAACATCATCGTAAGGTCTCTTGTCTGTTCCTTTTTTACCGTTATTTTAACGGCTTATGCTCTAGTGAAATAGCCAGTTGCATATTTCTCCCCTTCAACAGTTCAACCGTAATACTCGCGCTTCTAGGAATGCTTATCAGTATACCCTCGAGCCCAACTTCGGCCGTACTGTCAAATACTGAGATTCGTTCTTTAGCCGTACTACGCGAATGTGGAATGCCTAGTCTGTCTTTCCTAGTCATTGCAGTATTCAGGAGTTCAAAATCAATGTGCACCGACATCTCCTTTTAAACCCTTTCTCCTCTTCCTAGTGCTCACACTGTGCCTCTGCATAATAAGGGTAGTAATATCCCCTTGAGTGTGTGTTTATTAAAAAAAAAAATTCATTCAAAATATGAATTTCGTCACTAAAGATGATTTTTCAGCCAAATTTGGGTTCCTCTTCCAAACGATTCGAGGTCCAGTCAGTGAACAGACGCTTTATCTATGGACAAGAACTTTGAGCTTCTGGTTCAGTTGGATCTTGTACGGGTGTTGGCACTAGCCCCGATGCCAAGTTGAAGACTACTAGAGGCGGAGTTCTTGTGCACAGCGTGGAATAAACTGTCTTGGGTTCTGCTGTATGACCTTGAGTTCGTTGAAAGTACAGATGTTGGCTGATTTTTTACTGAACAGGCCGTCTCAAACTTGGCCACCAAACATTGAAGAGTCGACTGTGAATGGCCACCACGTCTACCGTCTAAATGGGCGCAATGCGCGCAGCGTTTGCGTTAACGAACACTCATTTCGTTAATAAAGTTTTATCATTTGAAAGTACTGTTTAAGCATGTAACTTCCCATGATGATTTAGCATAAACAACTGAATAATGAACAAACGATTTGACAGATGTTGACAAAGCCAAATGGTCGTCACTGTGGGCGTCAAAATCTACCTGCATCAATTGAAAAAACCCTCTAAACCTATTTGAACTAATAAAGTGCCAAAAGAAAGAGAATCTGTTGTAGACAATGGGAATTTATTTTAACTGTATAAACATTTATAATTTATTGAAATATGAAATTCAGGGAAAATAATAAATTCTCAGAAATGGTTTGTGTATTGAACGAACTTATCCAATGCACAAACCATTTCTTTCAATAAGTTGTTTACTTGATATTTTATATTTTTGGGGAGGAGCTCTTTCTTAAAATTATGAGTACTTTGCGGATGAGATAGCCAAAGGGATTCAATGTGCGAAAAGTTTTTGTGGGCGTCGTGAACGCAGGCCATCTTAGCCAAAACCTAACATACAACTCATACCGGACAAAAACTCATCCCAAGTTAAAAAGAAAGTTCCAACACTTTAAATCGAAGAATCACAGTTTGAGTATTTCCTTCTCTCATTTTGGTTTGGTCTTTGTATAGAAAAGGTTTGGTTTGGGATTAATTCAAATAGCCTACGGTTACGCTATTTTTTTTATAAAGAATCATTGATTTTAGGGTTTCAAGTCACTTTTTCCACATACGCAAGTAATCTCTATGATTTTTCGAACAACTTTTTGTAATTTCTGATGGTCTCGTCTGAAAAAGTGCTTAACAATTTCACTAAATACCAGAGTGCAAACTTTATAAAAAAAAAAAAAAATGTATCGCTTTGTTGTTTTATTTAGCTTTTGGAAATGTTCCTGGTGTCAAATGTTTATCTTATATTAAGGATAAAAAATTTAATTTCATGTACAAAAACATCATATTACGATGACAGATTTAAATCCTTGATTGTTATTGATGCTTTTTTTAATTAATTTGTTTCTAACAGACGAATGTTAGCACGCTTTCAACATTCTTTGTTGCTTAGTTTGCAAAAGACCAAGAATTTTCGTCAACTTTTAGGTTTATAAAAGTGACAAATATTTAAATGTTGTTTCTTGGTACATCGGCAAACACAATGAGTTATAAGCTTATCGAAAATATGTACAAAATCTGGACATATTTCATTAAAGATGGAAAAAAGCACCAACTCCTTTATGCATATACGTTGAGACAAAGCCCCTCATAAAACTGTATCAACCCGCCCATCAAATGATAAAATGTCCATGAGGACATCCATTCAATTGGTCTCATCCTTTTCGCGTTGGCAGCAGTGACGGCCGGCGCTCGGTGGCAGTGACGGGTTATTCACACATCTTGAAAAAGAAGAACAGCGCCGGAGTTTCATTTGCATTATGGCATCTGAAAAAAAGGACATGAACATGAGTGTAGATTGTAGGAGTATATAAGGATATGATGGTTCGTGTTTGATGACTTGGTGTGAGAAGTGAGATTCGTTGGGGTCAGAAGGACGACATGAACAGAAATGTGTGTCCCAACTGCACCGGATACAAGCACTGTGACCATGTCATGGATTCATTTCCTGGTGTTTCACTATCCGCATGCAAAGCAAAGCAAAGAGAGAGTGCGATGAAGCAAAAGACCCGCTGCAACATTATTTCGTCGGATTTGTCCTTTTTTTTCGTTTGTTCGTTCTTCGCGTGGATTTAATGGAAAACATCGGGCGGTAAGGATATGCTAGGGATGGCTGCACTTGGTGGTCGTGGTCGTAGCCGTTGTCGTCGACTACACAACACATATTGGAGGCGCGGCGGTGGCGATGACTACGACTAGGACGAAGGCGGCGGCGGAATGATAGTCTGAGTCTGAGAAGGATTAAATGAATGACCGGTCCATGTCTGCGGATGATTTGCTGCTGGAAATATACGACGGGATTTGCATAAATGATTCTCGTTTCAATATTTTTCTTTTTTTTTCACTTTTTCATTTACATTTTTATTTGGCTTTGCCTTTTTTCCGTTTCATATTCATCCTTGAATAGTTGTGTGTCCTGTGACTGTGCCTGTGTCCTGTCCTTGATGATGCTGATGATGATGATTAACACACATAGAACAAATATGCTTGCTGTATGTATTATTCTGCATGTCCTGCAGAGATTTAAAACAGAGATACTCGGAAATGAATAAGAAGAAGGGGTTATGTGTGGATAAAACTGGAGAAACAAAAAACATAAATCCACACGAACTTGAACTTGGCAGCGGGATGAGGATGAGTTGACTGAGCAAGGAGCAAGCATCTCGGGAATCAAGGATGCCAAAGGGTGGTGGTGGTGGATATGCACGCCTTTTGTGAATTGTTCGTGTCTTTTGCTGTGCTTTGTTTTTTTTTTTTAATTTTGCATGGAATGATGGTGTTTGCGGTGGACTTGATCTCTTTTTGTTCCTTTTGGTGGACCACCAGACAGTATACAAAGGCACACAGAACGATGAACGTTATATGATTTACAACATTATAGTGTCTAGACAAAAAGGAGATTTTCTGAGAGTAAAAGATAAATTTGTGCCTTCGTGTTCGTGTATGTGAAATGCATTCAGGAACAGGAAGTAGTTGAATGAATATCCTTAATGGCTGTGTGTATGCTGTATAGTGTTTGTTTTATTATTTTTTTGTTGTTGCAACTGTTACCATAGCAGAATATAATGTGTTGTACGCGACTTGCCGTTAAATGAGAGATTAGCTTGGATATATAATAAAAATTGTTTTTTTTTTTCCATTTGATGCGTCTATGTCTAGATCACAATAGATTATCACTATGGACATACAGAAGCTTACAAAAATATTTAAGTTGTAATTTTTGTGAGGCATTCTTCACAGTTTGAGGGCCATACACGATTCAACAGAGATCTAAGAAGAATCTTCGGTGCCAGATTCAATACTGTCAGTGAAAATTTAAAAAAAAATCAGGTCGTATGACAATAGCGTTTTAACTTTAAAATTAAAAATCAAGCCGTTAAATTTAGCACTTCAAATCGTTTAGCTTCAAAATAAACCCCCTAAATCCAGACTAAATTACCAAAACTAAATTAAATGTTCAAGTTGGAAGTACCGTAAAATTTCTGGCAGTAACTTGCCGAAAAGTAGTACCCGTGCGTTATGGCCTGTGCGTCAGAGGCCTTGTTGCCTGTCATGAAAACTTCTTTCTCAAATAAACCGTACGGAACCAGCATAAGCTGTGGGATCTTTCTATTCCTGGCAAGACGCGCACACGGGAATAATTTGAGTTGTAAGTCACTAGGCACAAGTTCTCTTTTTTTATAATTTTCCGAGAAGCCTTGATTTGATGTCCTAGAATATACATCTATTAGATTATTCGATACAGATTTTCTAAGTAAAGATCCTAAAGAAGTACTTACTAAAAGCCTGCAATCGTTATCTGTACTCTAAATAATGTTCTCCTCCTGCTAAGAATTGGAAATTATAATAGATTCAGTTCAATTGAGATGATCCAAGTGTGTCAAGACTTTTAAATCTATTCATCTATATACCAGCTTCTAGAATTAAAATTAGAATCTTTAAATTGAGCCATTAGAAGTAATACTTCAATAAACTAAAAATAAGAATCTATCTTCTGGAATCTATCCCATTTGTTTATTTGTTATGTTATAACTAACAGGCATCTAAATTCTATAGACGTTTAAATAAAGACTTATATCTTAGAGTCAATAGCCAAAATTCAGAATCTATTGAACCTTAAACTACAGAGTGAGAGAGTGAGAGAAGTAAAAGTCGTGTTCTTGCAGTGCTCAAGTTATTTATTTATATTTTTGTAATTTTAAAGTTAAATATAAAAAAAAAACTGCTTTATAAACTTTGGTTAAGCAGAACACCATTACATCAAAGAGGAATATCTTGAAAATGCCCACAAGGTATGATAATTAAGGACCTTTTAAATAAATCACATAGGGTAGCCATTTCTTCTTTGTTCTGCGAATGACCGATATATGAAGTCAAAGAGAAAATTGGGGGAAACATCTCCAAACAATTCGCCAAATAGTAAAAAATCCACACTTCAACTTCATAAAGTATCTTTGTTGACCGAAAATAACATCGCAATGGCATCTCAAGCGAACGAATTGAAGTCCATCATCGACGGCTGTTTTGTAGAGCACTTAAAAAATATCGCGACAAAAGACGACGTCCTAGCTGTCACCGCTGAAATTCAGCTCTTACGTACCCAAAACGAGCGCCTTACGGAGCGGTTAGCTGTCGTTGAGAACTACTGCGAAACACTTGAGAAGCAAATCGAACTTTTACACCAAAAATCACATGAAAACACGGTTGTAATGCATTTACCGTCAGACGAGAAGACAGACATGAATAGTCTAGCGAAACAAACATGTCTTGGCCTTCTCAACCTGAATGAAAATGCAGAGCTACCTTTTGAAAAATCACAACAATTTGTTAATCGTTACAACAACAAAACGATAATGGTGTTAAACTTCAACAACAGAGAAACAGCACAAAAAATTATAGAAGCAGCCCCGAGATTGAAAAACTCCGGAATTGTGGTGCACCGAGAAAAATCTTTACTTTTCCGAAAGAAGAGGAGAACACTTTATGAAATCAAAGGCAAGCTAATGGAGATGAAGAGGAATCCGAATGTAAATATTCAAGTCAAAGGCGCAAAACTTAAAATCGACGATTTTTCATTTTCACACGACTCGCTTCGAGGATTGAAAATATCACCAAATGACGAGCTGTCATTTGTCAAAAGGAATTTTTATGAAGATGCAATGTACTTTTTTGACAACGTCATCGTAAACCAGAAAAACCCTCATGTCACTGAAGCGCCATCTGTGAGTGCGTTCGCAAACAATCGTCATGGTTTGGGTACGAACTTTAAGCAACATCATTCAACATAGGATAGAGATGCCGTCTGCCTTTTAACTAATTATAATTTAAAAATCTTCTGCTATAATATTACAGGACTCAAAAATAAATTATTAATGCCAGATTTTTTCAAATTAATATCAAAATATGATATATTTATATTATTAGAAACTTTTGTAGAAGATGGTAAAGAGTTGCAATATTCTAAGTATTTTGAAAATTTTAATTTAAGATGGATTTCGGCTGTTAGATATAATAGGCTTGGTCGATCTAGCGGTGGCATATTGTGTGGAATCAAAAACAACATTTTTATAAAACATATTACATTTAAAGTTGTCGATAGCAAGGTTGTAAAAGACTTTATTATTAATTCAAAACACTTTTTAATAGTTCCTATTTACCTTAACTATAGTAATTGGAATTCTGACTTTGAAGAACTCCTTAATTTCCTTTTAAGCCAAAATAATGAAAATATTCTACTAATTGGGGACTTAAACGGCAGGATATCGAATTATCAGAACTCTCCCTTTATGAACAATGGATATTTTTCTTTTGAAAGAAACTCTTTAGACGAAACTATAAATACAAACGGAAACCGTTTGATGGATTTGATTGAGGATTTTGGGTTTTTTATCTTAAATGGTATTTCTAGAGGGGATATTAATGGGAATTTCACGTTTATATCGTCACAGGGTTGCTCTGTCATTGACTACTGCCTTGTAAAAGGTGAATGGCTGAATATAGTAAAAGATTTTTTAGTACTGCCTGCTAACTACTCAATGCACCTGCCTATCTATGTCTCCTGTGAGTTTAAACCTCATGAAAGTTTTATTAGAACTCGCGAAGAAAATTTTAACACAAGGCTTCGTTGGAACGAAAAAAAAAGTGAAATTTACAAAAGTAACTTAAATCAGTATTCAACTTATTTGCTAAATCAAATAACGTCTACAATAGATGAAGCTACAAATTTTGTTTTTCAAACTATAAGAATGTCTTCGGTCAGCTATTCAAACAATAATAGAACAATTTTTAAATCTAGCTGGTATGACAACGAATGCAAAAAAAGTAGAGAGAGATCGTTTAAGTTCTTAAAACTCTTTAGAGACTCAAATGATGTTTTTTATAAGACTTTATATCTACATTATAATCAACGCTTATAAAGATTTATGTAAACAAAAAAAAGAACTTTTTTTAAAAAAAACTGCATCAAATTTGGTTGTTAGTCATGACTCCAAAGCTTTCTGGGCCAATGTGCGCATTTTGAGTGACCGTAATTGGTCAGTTATAAATCCCATTGGAGTGGATATACTGGCATTGCACTTTGAACAACTTTTCATAGCTGATCCATGCCAGAAATCTATAAGCTTTGCACTGCCTTATATATATATTGAAGAGTTAGATGCTCCATTCTCAATGTTAGAACTGGTTGTTGCGCTTAAAAAAATGAAGAACAACAAGGCTGCAGTGCTGGACGGCATACCAGCTGAGTTCTACAAGAACGCCACCTTGCAGTTTTTAGAATTTATTTTAGTGATTTTCAACAAAATGTTTGAGGAGGAGCAGTTCCCAGGAATTTTCCAGTCCTCATCTATCTCTGCAATTTTTAAAAAAGGTGACCCTATTTTACCTGAAAACTATAGAGGCATCTCTGTGCTTAGTTCTCTAAGGAAATTATTCACCCAGATCCTCTATTCCAGGCTTGTAAGATGGGTCGAACAAAACAACAAAATAAGTTGCTTTCAGGCGGGCTTTCGAGCTAATCTTTAGACAATCGACCAAATTTTCACTCTCACGAGTGTTGCTAGGCGTTACTTAGAGAAAAAAATAAATCTTTACTCTTTTTTGTTGACTTTAAATCAGCATTTGACACCATTAACAGAAAATCTCTACTATTTAAACTTGCAGCTATCGGGCTATCGACAAAATTTATCCGAATCTATGAGCAGCTGCTCTCAAATATGACAGCTGTAGTTTCAAACGGTAGTAGCAAATCGAAACCGTTTAGTTGTAATACAGGTGTGCCCCAAGGCTGCGTTTTAAGCCCGCTTATTTTTTCACTATTTATAAATGATATTGAAGACTATATCCCTGGTGGTGTTACTTTTGGTGATTTGTCTATTAAAGTTTTGCTCTACGCCGATGACTTGGTGATCTTAACTGATAATGCAGTCACACTTCAGCTTCAAATAAACAAATTAAAACAATTTTGTGATCAATGGGATCTCCAAATAAACACCTCAAAGTCGAAGATAATGGTCTTTAGGTCCCAACATCGTAGCATTAGAACCGACCGCAACTGGACCCTCAATGGTTCCAACTTAGAAGTGGTGAAAGAATTTAAATATTTAGGCTACACATTAACTCATAACCTGAATTTTGGTGTTCACATAAAAGATAAGGTGAGAGTTGCAAAAACTGCAATAAATTGTGTGTGGTCAAACTTTTTTAATAACAAACTTGTTGATCCTACGTCTAAGTTCAAAGTGTTTGAAGCAACTATCAAAAGCTGTTTGTGTTATGGCAACCAAATCTATGGGTACAAGCAATTAGAAGATATCGAATCTGTCCAAAGATATTTTTTCAAGCGTATCTTTAGACTCCCAACTAACACGCCCAATTATGCTATACATTACGAATCGGGACTTGCTCCAATATTTATTATGAATTTAAAAGCAAACGCTGATTATATATTGAGAGTAATGCAAAGGCCGGCCAACAATTTGCAAAAGAGGGTCCTATCAGTGTGTTTTAGATGCCGGTATACTCCATTTAAAGACTGGTATGATTTGGCCTCGGCACACAACTTTCCTCTGTCTCTACCTGTTGATAGTTTAGATACGTGGAGAAGTGCTTTCTACGACTGCATATCTACCATTGATGATCACTCATTCCAAGGCTATCTAGATAGGGCGAGGGAGTCTGTGTCGAGATCAATTTACAGTAAACTTAACCTTAGACTGGGGTCGTCTTATTACTTTAGTGATAAATTTACTGTAATGGAAATGAGCATCATATTTAAAGCACGCACGGAGATGTTAGAGCTTAATCACAGACCGCACAGAACTGGTAACAACCCAAACTGCACTTTGTGCAACCTTAATCAAGTTGAAAACATTTTCCACTTTGTTGCATTGTGCCCAATCTTGCAGGAAATTCGTCGGCTTTATTTTAACAAGAGTTTTCTGTCACTTGAAGAATGTCTAGGTGTTCTGAATGGAGATAACGGATGGCGTCTACTCATTCAGTTTTTATTAGATGCAGTTTCATATAGAAACATGTACATTAATATATACTAGAATAATAATTCTATTACAATTTTGTTTTAGCTAAACTAAAAGCCTAAATCGCATTTGAAAATTTGCTAATCATTAAATTCCTTGAGATATCTTTCTTTTTTTTTCGTTTTCGCCAAACTAAAAGCCCAAACCGCATTTGAAATTGCAAATACTTTATGATCTTTTTATTGTTTAACACATAATTGCCATAATTAAATGATTGCTGTTTTTGAAAAACTTAATAATTTTGTTTTAGCTAAACTAAAAGCTCGAATCAGATTTTGTTTATATTTTTTTTTTTTAATAAATGTATTTATCTATTAAATTAGCCATTAAAACGAATATATATTTTTTTTTCTTCTCTCTGGCATTATTCTTTTTCTTTTTTCAATTGCTTTTTTCTTTATGTAACCAAATTTTTGTACTTTCTCTCACAAAATGTTTAGTTTATAAAAATATACCGGCAGACGGCCCATGAGCCATGCTTGTAATCTTTAGTTTTAAGTTTGTAAATTTTTGAAATGAAAAAAAATAAAGATGATAATAATAATAATAATAATAATAAACTACCTACCTACCTTGAAAAGATATTATCATCTAGATTCTAGAATTCAAACTTTTGAAGCTTGAATCGATGCTCTAAATTCTAGACCTAGAACATAGAACCTATAAAACATAGTTTTCCATAACCTAACGATTGTTTGGATATTTGAATAAGACTCAAGATATTAAGTGATCCCGATACAAACAAAACTTATCGATTCTAGACTTTGTTTACCCGGTAACTTCTGTCAAAATCAAATTATTGTACATTTTTACCTCTTTTCATTATCGATTTGTTGCGCAAAATTATTTTTCAATCAATTTTTAATTGACAATTTAAATTGACCACAGATGTTTACGTCTGATGGCCTTATGCTCTCTGAGGTCTCGTCAAAAGAATATTCCAATAGGTAGTTACCTTATCATTCATCATATTGATCATCATCATAATAAAATTACCCTTTTGTTTTCCCCCCAACAAAATGAATGGTCAATATACATTTTCTCCACTTAAACCATCACCCTTTTACCTTATTCGACTACCAGCCAGGATCACGAATATCCATATAACATTCTTTTTGCATATGAGAGCGCACTGTATCCAGAGAGACGATATGATGGCATCAGTAGCAGGTTAAAGTGTAAAAAGGATGAGAAGAGGACACGCGTGTTTCCGCACGGGCATACTTCAATAATATAAAAATCATCGAGCGCAGGTAGATAATTTGATTTCGTTGTGGAAACTTCACCATCAGACTTCATACAACATTTAGGGTATAAGGTACGTTGTGTGGAATAAACGAAAATCAACTTAAAGGAAAAATTAAAATACACAGATAAAATAATAATAATTATGGGCGTAGGTGAATGGGTAGAAGCAAGAGCAATACCAATCCACAAACAAGACAAAATTAAATTAACGACTTCAAAAAGGAATCATGATGATAATTTCAATGGGCAACCGCTACCGATGATGATAACGAGTTATGTCCTTCTTTTGCCATCCTGATATTGACGGCCGTGTGTGATAGTTGATAAAGCAAAATGAGCAAAAATATAGGAACTGATGGAAATTGTACCAGAATGACGTTCATAGTGCGTATAATATTGGTTTAATCTGTTTCTGCAACCAATTCATTCCTTTTTTATAATAAGAAACATTCAAGAGGATTTTTGTAGCCCTTATTATCACAAGTCACAGTTTGATCATTAGAGGGTTTGAAAGGAGGTATCGGCGAATATTTGACATTCGCGTAGTACGGGTAAAGAACAAATCTAAAAACTTTATAGTACGATCGAAGTTGGCTCCATTCCATGAGGCACGAGTTAAGGTTAAATTGCTTGAGGAATGCAACAAACTATCTATCTTGTTGCATTCCTCAAGCAATTTAACCTTAACTCGTGCCTCATGGAATGGAGCCAACTTCGATCGTACTATAAAGTTTTTAGATTTGTTCTTTACCCGTACTACGCGAATGTCAAATATTCGCCGATACCTCCTTTCAAACCCTCTAATGATCAAACTGTGACTTGTGATAATAAGGGCTACAAAAATCCTCTTGAATGTTTCTTATTATAAAAAAGGAATGAATTGGTTGCAGAAACAGATTAAACCAATATTATACGCACTATGAACGTCATTCTGGTACAATTTCCATCAGTTCCTATATTTTTGCTCATTTTGCTAAAATTACGATAAAAAAATGTTACACCAGAAACTTTTTACGATTTCACGATGATGGAAGCACCAATCAATTTGAATGCTATTTGTATTTAACATTTAACCGTCCAAGAGACTTAACTTAGTTGAAGAGGCAACATCCCAGAGATGAGAGATATACTCCCTGGGGGTTTATAAGTCTAACAAATAACAGCCACATTTTTAGCGAAATCTCGTATGTGATCGTTCCTCGAAGTGGTTGGTGATACACATACCGAGAATTTCAACGGCACTTCTCGAGTATACAGGATATCCGAACTTTTCCCAGGGGCCAACATTGCCTCGGACCACTACCTCGTTGAAGTCAAGTTATGGCTACGGATATCCTGGTCCAAGCCAAAACAAGGAAGTATTGTGAGAAGTTTAGACGTTAGACGGCTACAATCGCAAGCGACTGCCCTGTCCGTTTCCGATTTAGTCTCTAATAACCTCTTAAGGAGTCCTATTTTGCCTGCATTAAGTATGAAAAACCAGTGGCAACGTTGCCTTGCAGCCATCAGAAATGCCACCTCTGAAGGGCCAAGTTTCAAACGGCCGGCCACCAAAGCGAAACCCCTGGTTTGACGACGAATGCCGGCAAGCGTACGTAGAGCAACAACAGGCATACAAAACGGCCCTGCACAGGAGAATCAGAGCTGCTCGCATGCTTTACGACCAGAAGAGGAGACAGGAACACCGGCTTCTTAGGTGGAAAAAAAGAGAGCATGAGAAGCGCGCGATCGAGGAGAAAGGGGAATGTTACAGCAGGAATGAGGTTCGTAAATTTTAACAAAAGGTAAAAAAACCTCTCAAGGCTACCAGCCACAAACCGATGATATGGAAAGACCACTTTTCCAAATTATATAACGACGATGACAAACCGAATTCCGCTGTAAGGGGGATAGAACCACGCAACGTAGGCGACGCAGATCAACAATTCCGCCTACCCGACCTAGACGAAGTGAAGATAGCTTTATCTAAACTGGAGTCAAAAAAAAGCTGCTGGAGCTGACGGCATCGCTGCCGAAGTATTAATAGCAGCAGGCGATGACAGCATCCATAGAGAAGAGCTCTACCGAGCAATGTCTAGTTTTGGCATCTCTGTCAAACGTATCCGTTTGTGCAGAATGACGATGGAAAATGCACGCTGCTCTATCAAGGTCGGAAAAGATCTTACCGAAGCATTTGATGTCAAAAATAGATTTTAGACAAGGCGATGCACTGTCATGCGACTTCTTCATCATCGTTCTGGAAGAATTGTGCAAAACTCAACCGTGAACAATAGAGGCACAATCTTCCAAAGGTCTATCGAAATACTCGAATGAAGACATTGACATAATTGGAAGATCAAAGCGTGATGTCAGTGGAGTGTTTTTGAGCATTGCGACGGAAGCGACCCATTTATGGCTCTTCGAGAGAAAAATTATTCGGGTGATTTTTGGTCCCGTCTGCATAGATGGAGAATGGAGGAGAAGATATAACGACAAACTGTACGGGCTGTACAGCGAAACTGACCTAGTTGACAAAATTAAAGTCCAACGGCTTTAATGGCTAGATCATATAGAGCGAATGGACATCAACGCTGCAGCCCGGAAGGTCTTCGAATCCAATCCCGACGGATGGCGTAGTAGAGGAAGACCGAGACTTAAGTGGCGCACGCAACTGGGCGAAAACCTCAACCAACATGGCGTGCGAAACTCGAGACAGCTAGCTAGGGACCGAACTGGCTGGAGACGCATGTTGGTTGAGGCCCAGGTCCGCCCGGACTGTAGTACCACCTTAAATAAGTAAGTAAGTCTCTTTAATGCAAGTATCGCTCATGATCGGTTACATTGGTGAAAAGTTCTGTTTCAACGACAATAAATAGCTTTGAGCTTTCGGCGTTTAATATTATATTTTCAATAGGGTACAAAGATAAAACGCTGAGGGTACTTGTATTGAACGGTGCGAATGGTAGTTTCTAATCCAACGATGGAGCGATTCTTTTGATACTTGATTGAACTTTTTCCAGCTTTTCTCAGTGCTGTTGGCTTTATATCAGCGCAAGCTTTTAAACCAATCGTGTTCTTTTGACCTTACTTGGATGAAATTTGTCATTTCCAAAAGAATCAAACTTGTGACAATCTCTGCTTGGAGTCACGTCTCTAACGAGTAGCTTGCTTAAAAATTCTGATATATTTGTTGATATTGTTGGCTTCCTTGAAAGAAGTCGTCCCAAAAAAACTACCTAAACACCGGGGAACTAACTTATCAAAGAAAAAAAAAATGGTTTGTGCATTCAATTATTTCGTTCAAATATACAAACCATTTGTTTTATTTTTCCAGAATTTCATGTTTTTAGCATTAAAATAAGACAAGTTTATTCAAAAGAAATGTATGTTCAATAAAAAATTCAATGCGCTTATTTGTTATAAGAAGATTCAAATTACGTTCAGAATAATTGTATTTTGCCAAAAAATTACGTTTTTAATCGAAAGTATTTTTTTGTTCAAAAAATAAAAGCCTACACCCTAATCTATTAAACGTCCCGTTTATCTTGCTCAATACAAACAAGTGCACAAGTAGCACTTAGCAGATTTTAATGGCACAACGTATCTAGCTGACGGATGTTCTCAAGGCTGGAAATCATTTCCTATAAAAACGTATTAATATGTAATTTCAATTTCAAAAATAAATGGAATCATCTTTCAGGAATTTCGTCTTGAAAATCCTGTCGAAATCAGTCTGAAAATACAAAAGGTCTTCAAAGCTTAAATAAACAACCATAAGAATAGCGCAGGACAAACAATAATTGCAAATATTTTGAAGAATGTAGGCGTCGGCTTTGTTATTTCAAATATTTCACACAAATGGACGTTGACACTGAGTAAATATTATAAAAGGAACGCTAAGATCTCCATCAATAAAATATTTATAGACTTTCAATTGTTTGGGATGCTGATGTTGCCTTTTGTCAACTATTGAGGCCTAATGCTTAGTCCGTCTCTATTCTTCAATATATTTGTAAATTGACGAGCTAAACAATTTTTTTTTCTCATGTCAATGTTGACGACGACGCGACGGATGAGGCACTTCTAAGCAGTCAGACGCACGCATTGCACTTAGCCCCATCATCAGCCAAGCTAAGGAGTCATCATCGCATATAACAAATAGTTCCATTCAAATATTTAACGACGATGAATATTGTCTCGATGGACAACAAATTGCCACTTGAATTCCCACTGTGTCGATCTCGTTCGTTTTCGCTGAAAAGACTGATGTCTCGGTCGCGAAAAGTTGTGAGCCCCATAGAAAATAAAAACTGAAGAAAAAGCCCCATTTGACCCACCATCAACATCACGCAACCGGCTGCTACGGCTAACCACACAATGCCATTCTCTCGCGTGCTAGTTGTCAAACAATGGGTATGATTGAGACATCATCTTCACTGACAGCTCACTTAACGCGCTCTGCAATGGACCATTTAGCGCAGCAATCTATCTCTGCGGCGGCGGTGGCGTTGGCGACGGGTGGATACAGACCATCACGTTGGAGGAGGCACCGCCCTGTTGTATTCATTCACCCGCTGCCGTCTGTCATCGCCAACTGAGACTGCAGAGAGCATGTTCGCCACTTTAAAGGTCGCACAGTACAACACCGATGCGATGATGTTGGGGCATGGTTATTGTGTACGTGCAACATAGTCATCACTCCGAAGAGCGAAGCGAACAATTTACAATGCAGCCCATTGTCAATTCATGTGACGTTTCGACTACACCGCGCTGCTGTACGATGCCATATAGCTGTGGAGCGGGGTTGGGGATCTGTCACGGATACAAGAATTGACGACGAAATGCCCACAAGCCACAAACCATGTAAACAACTCAAAACATTTTGTTAACGACTTGGAGTGCCTTCCTTCCCACCGCACCGCCACTATCCACCGTGCATTACCTCCGCCAACACCGCACAATAGACCCCTCTTACTCGGCGCAGACCCGCAGGGGCTTGAGGAAGACTTAAGTGCCAACTTCGCGTTGAATAATTATTTGCCGCCCACCAAATGGCAGAAAAGACTTGAAGAAAAAAACATGACTAGCTGAACAGCACTTCTTCTTCTTGATAGCGGGACGTAGCATGGAAGTGAAACGAGACGGCAGACGCGAAAATCAAGGCATTACAACAACTACAACAAAAAAACAATAACTTTTGTGGCTTGAAGTTGAAACACGAGAAGAAGTGTCGCTGGAAAAACAATGACGAGCCTAAGGAACCCAAGAACTATACAATGACGATGAAGATGACGATAATGGTGGTGGATGCTGGATGGTAGATGTTGGATGGATGAAGGCAATGGAACACCACGGAGATGATGATGACGATGATTACAATGTCCTGTTCCTGAGATGCGATGTGATGTTGAAGCTGAAGTTGAAGCTAAAGCTGACGCTGAACCTGAAGCTGATGCCTTTGCGATTCTCTAGAATGAGATTGAGGGCAGGAAAACGTGCGCCAGGAATCTGTTGGAACAACATCACGTAGGCTATTTTTGTTGGGCTTGTGCTATGTGCTTGGGCGAGGTCGGTTAAGGTGGTTGGAATTAAAAAGACACCACTGACACCTCTCCATATAATATATACTCTTTAGCTGTAAGTAGGTACTGCAAATGTAAAGTTCTGCTGCTGCTTCTTCTATACAGACTTGCTGCTCTGCTAGTACAGTGACTGTGGCTGGCTGCCATTTGTTGCATGTTGCACCATTTCTCGCCCATTTGCAATTATAAATTGTGATTAATTGTTGTGGAAGGTAATGGAGCTCAAGTGGTATGGCAATGTGATTGTGAGCTGAACTGAGCTGAGCGTGAGGTGTTTCGAGTGCTTATAGCGGAGGTTGCTTGACATTTTTAAAGCTGTAGTATACCTATTTTTTCTAGTCTTGCCCCTACTTCATTCTCCATTATTTCAAGTCCTACGTGATGGGAAAAATATAAAAATGTTGAAGAAGAAAATAAGAACTAAGTTAAGGTAGAACCACTTCTATATAGCAAATGGATATAATTGCCACTTGTGTTGTGGTTAAGTATCCTTGGTGATAGAGGTATGAATTTCAATATCAAAAGGAGAGCTGTAAGGGCTTTCTTATGGAGCTATAGGTATAAGAGGAAGTTAAAACCTTATAGGTGTATACTATGTTAAACTAAATTAGGTTGAATCAAGAAACAAGGAATAAGTAATAGACGCTAGATTTAACTAGGCTTTGAGTTTTAAGATTTGTATCCTGCAAACTAAATTGATGACATACATTTTTAAAACTTAATTCAACTATTTTAAATCTCTGATTGGAATATTTAAAGTTAGTAAGTAAGACGAATATAAATACCGAGAGTTCCAAGAATCAAACTAAAAATAACCAAAAGGCGACTTCTAATTTTCAGAATTATCTTAGGAATGTTGTTTTGTTCGTAAGTTGAAGAAGCTTCCTGTTCCTATAAGTGGTCATTCTTGTTAACGATTTTAAAGCCTGGGGTATTTAAAAATCTTAAATACGACAATTTGTTTAATGCTAAAATGAATACCAGTACGATAAGACTGACTCTTTCCACAAAAATGTCTTAACAAACAGGGCACTTAATGTTTTCCACAGGGTGTTTTATTTGTTGGTTTTCCTGCTATTACATTTCGTCTTATAAGGGCAAAGTATTTCAAATGAGAACCTTCCAAAATTCTTCTAAAAGTGTTTTTTTTTTTAACTTTGGCTGTCCCAAAGGAACAAATAACTCTAGCTGCTTCTAGATTGGTTTATAAATAATTTTCGATACCTAAGATCGTTTTTTTAGAAATCGTTAAGTTCACTATAGTTTTATAGGAGAGAAACTGCCTAAGGTTAGCACACACCAACATCATGATATTTGTTTTCCACAGCATCAAGGCTTCAGATCTCAAAAATGCCTACTGAATCTCTTTCAAATGCTCTTGGAATAAGATTAAACAACTTGAACCTGTATTTTAACCCTAGGCGGATCTTCTCGCGTGAGTTATTCTCGTCAAAACAATTTGGCACCTCTGCGTAGTCCAGGTTTAGTTTAGTTTAGTTTTTTTGACTTAAAATTGTTCAAAAATTTTTTTTTTGTAAGTTTGTCTTAAGTCTTAAAATGCTTTGGCCGATGGCCGTTTACCAGACTGGAATTCACATTTTAAATTGTATAATAATAGTACTAAAGACAATAAGTACAATTTTGGAAATAATCTTATGTACCTACATTAAAAACTTTCATTGATCACTTGTTTTGTGTAGTAAGCCACTCAAACAATATTGGTATAAGACTTTATACCTCGTTCTCCATTCATTAATTGTATGGTTTCCTCTAGACTGAGTAAATCAATTCCATAGACAAACTCCCAAAAAATTAAACACGTCTTCACGTTCTCTTCGATTGCATAGATCACACTATAGAAGAAGATTTGGACGTCGAAGAATAAAGTTTAAATTTAGGAGTTCCCTTCTGACTTTAAAAATTGTACTGATTTTGCTCATAGTGTGATCGGCCAAGAAGTGCTTAAATGCTTACATTTTGAAACAGCTTTATATATTTTATACTTAGCAGAGAGAGAAGCGTTTATTGAACTTTAAGACGTATCAAGTCTCTCTGTAAGATGACCTGCCCAAGACAAATTGTAAGTCAATGCTACTCCCATGATACTTGTTTTTGAGTGATATAATAATTCTATTGTCGTTGAAAGGACAATCGACGAGGTGAACACGTTTTCAAAAAACAACTTTGATCTAAAAGTTCATTAGCAGATTCCATTTTAAAAATAATAAGTGAAGCTTTTCGTAATTGTTTGTAAAGAAGCGGGAATATCGGAGAAAATGTAAGACTTTCACTCATATGCTTTTGATAGTTACTCCATTCGACAATTCAGGGCCGAGGTCGTTTAAAAACATGATAAATAGCACAGCACTCGAAAAGAATCCCTGTTTCATACCTTGATCGATTGAAAAGAAGTCTTTTCATTTAGTTCTATATACTGTTAGGATTTAGAGTATTATTGTAGACATTCCCATTAATGTCAATTTTTTGGAATAATGCGTTTCTTTTTATTGTACAAAAACAGCTTTGTATAAAGTTGTAGTTTTATAAAGTAGAACAAATTGGAAAATCAGTTGAGTAATTTTGTCTGCATGCAGATTGAAATTCCTTGTATATTAATGCTGAATTTTTAACAGATATAGTAAAGTTTTTCAAAAAATAACTCTTACAATTCAAAAAAATTCATAAAATCTTTAGCGGCTAATTGACCGGTCCCGAACGTTAAATAAAATGTTCACCGAACTCGCCGCTCAATAAGTTCATTGTCGTGCGTGCTGTGTGGCATGTGGCACCGTATTGTTGAAACCACATGTCATGCAAGTCAAGCTCTTGCATTTTGGGGAAAAAAAAGTTGGATATCATCTCACGGTAGAGCTCACCATTCACAGTTACGTTACTATTCGCATCATCTTTGAAGAAGTACGAACCAATAATGCCACCAGCCCATAAACCACACAAAACTGTGACTTGATAGTACTTGCAATGCTTCTGGCTGGTATTCACTCAAAATCGACAATTCTGTTTATTTACGTACCAAATGAGCCAAAAATGAGCTCCGTCGCTTGACACAATTTTTCGGTTAAAAAATTGGATCTTCGGCCAACTTTCCAAGAGCCCATTTACCAAAAATTTTACCATGCAGTAGGTCGTTCGGCTTCAATTCTTGCACCAGCTGTTTTTTGAATTGCATCACACCTAATTCCTTCCGCAAAATTTTCCACGTTGTTGAGTCACAGAGGCCCAATGGCTCCGAACGGCGACGAATCGATAATTGATGGTCATCATTAACTCTGGCCGATACAGCTGCGATATTTTCTTCAGTTCGCACTCTACGTAGGCGTATTGGTGGCATGCCCAACAATGTAAATTTGGGGAGAAATTTAGTCAAAATAGCCCGAATAGCCGCTTCAGTGGGTTGATTAAACTGACCATAAAATGGAAGAAGCGCGCGATGAATTTTCTTAACAGAGTACGCATTTTTATAAAAGAATTCAAAAATTTGCAAGCTTTGTTCGTTTGTAAGACAACTTATGGTTAAATTATAGACCAAACTGAAGATGTTTGACAGTGAAACAAAACACGAAACGTGCTTCAGCTGTAAAAACCAGTGGTGGCAAAAAGATAATAGCTAAGAAATCACCCTTTAGTATCCTTAAAAGTCAGAAAAACAGACCAAACTTTAGTTATTGATTCAATAGTCTTTCAGTTTATTTTTAAATGAAAACATTTTTAGAGGGTTCGAATCGAAGCCCCTTTTTTTAAATAGTCAAAACTCTTTGTAACACTAATTATTTAAGTAAGCCTACAAAAACTATCCCAACTCACTCTAAAGCTTTATATAACAGAACACCCTACACCAACGATGTACTCCCTGTATGGGCTTAAAGCAAAAAAAAAGATTTTGGTGTAATTTGTTGCATTCAACCCACTGACTGACTTTTTTGTCAAGGCGCACCTCTCATCTCCTTCAAGACCAGATTGCCCGCACATACTACAGTGTCATGTCATTTAGACAACTTGCGTCTTGCGTATTATGTTAACGAAAACTAAACACTTGGTGCAAACGCCCTTTTTATAAAGCAGAGGACAAAATTGTTAAAAATAGGAATGGTGTAGTGTCGATTGCTCGAACACGGTTTAAGAGGTGGATCATTATTGTTCCACCTTTAGACGATATAATCTCAGTCAGAGAGGAGCTTTAAACGTCTTCCAGATATAGAGTTATTGGTTCTTGTAACTATGAATATTCCAACAGACCGACAAATGGGTGTTATAGAGATGTCGGCCAGTAAAAAATTACTGCAATTAAAGTCTTCATACAAATTCAGAGAAGTGTGGGGCAACGCACAACAGACGCACAGGCAAAGGCACAGACATACGCACAAAGTGTACGCGTACGCCAGAGGTAATATGGCTGTCAGAATAATTCTTTAACAATCGCGTCAGCCTTCTGCTCCGTAGGTATATAAATTACTTATGACGCCCGCGAATTAAATCGTGTGGTTTGTCAGGTTCATTAATTATTTTGTGTTTTTTGTTTTTTAATTCAATTCCATTTCTTCTTGGTTCGCGTGACACTTGGTAGATATGTGGTTAATGTGGTTGGTCGACAAATTAATTGTAACAGAATTGACAAAAGAGATAAGTAAATGCACCTTTATTGTGGAGGATAGGTTTAAGGTGGGATTAGAATAATATTATATCCTTTTGGGTGGCAATAATAATTGACACACATGAAACTGAATGTAAAAACTGATTTTGTTGTTGGGAGGAACTTTACCAAACCCATGTAGAATGTAAATGTGGATGAACATAAAACAAAAAAGATATCTACATAATAATCAAGTCTTATGACAAAAAATAATTGGTATAAAATTACGGGAATAGAGGAATTTTATGATACGTGTAATTAACTATAACTGAGTAATAAATTAATAAATTAACTTTTTCAGAAAAAAGCATTTTTTCATATAAACGTGCGATACTACACAGAGCATGAAATTATAATTTTCTTAACTTTGGATCAACCCAATCAATTTTGATACAAAAATAGTGAAAAATAGTGTATCAATACTTAAGACTTGTAAAAGTATGGTGATCAATCTAAAGCTTTCTGGATCGGTTTGTGTTGTTTGAATCGCTTAAGTTAGCCCTAAACGACGAACATGCTCTCCGAACTTGTTCGTGTTCGCCATAAATTCGTCGTTTAGGTCAATTTTGTGATGTTCGGTCGCTTCGATGTTTCGGTGGGAGTCACGCGCTTAACATATAGACGAGTTTTTACTTAAATAACATAGTGCTTATCTTAATCTTAAATGTACACATTTCAAGGGCTGAAGTGACTACTTTAGTTATTAAATTATTTAAGAACGCTATTGTCGAGCAAGGTATAGTCTAACTATTTAATTTAGTAGATGTTTTTTTCCTTTGAAAGCATTCCAAGATTCAAACAGTTTTCTAAATATGCCATACTTCCATACTTAAGAGCAAAACACAATAGTTAAGAGGGTTTTATTGGTATCATGGAGAAATGTACGAAATAGTTTTGAAACTTTGCCTTCTTCCAAAAAGAATATATTCTTTTTTGTTGCCATTTATATAAATTCAAAAAACGCTACAAAAATTAAAAAACCCATAAAACTAGAAAGAATCTAAAATCAAGAATTTTCTGATCTTTTATTACTTTCGCTATAAGACTGCTTACTCGTTGCTTGGAGCTGATGCTAGAAAATATTTTGATCTTAAAGGAGTCAACGAAACTTAAAATTGTAGAAAGAAAAATGTTTGGTTCTTGAATTTAAGGAAATAAGTGCATTTAAGTACATAATTTCTCTGAATATAAAATAAAAACAAGCTAAGGTATATAAATCAGCAGGTAAAGAAACTTCTGTGTGGCATTCATAAATAACAAGTTTCAGAATCTCGTTTCACTTCATTTCTCAAGAGATTCAAAGCTTTTATATTAATAGATACGAAACATTGCATTGTGTTTTTCAATTAGCCATTAGTTAAACAAAATAAGTCTTGAAATTCGTGTTTAAATCTTAGTTCTAGAACATCTAAAGCAAATTCACTTCAAAATGTAGATTTCTTTAACTTGTCACGATCTTAAAAGTTTTATTTAACAGAAAATCAATTTTAAAAGAAATATATTGACAAGCTGCAATACCTGCAAAATTGATTTGACATGACATTTTCAATCATTAACGGCCTTATGAAGGGTACCCTTCAGGAGCAATACCAAAATATGTTTTTCAAAGAAGCCGAATTAAGAACAAAATTAGAGAAAATTCTACAAAAATCTATCGGTTCATTTTTGGAAAAAATCGAATTATTGAATTTTCAAATTTACACCAAAAAAATTGTGTGGGGACTACTGTTATTTTTAGTATTAAAAAATGAAAAAAGACGCCTTAAGCTAATCGGCTTAGTTTCAATCGGCACAGTTGTTTAGACTTTTCTACCATCGTAATGTCATATTTGATTTGATTTTTTTTTTACTAATGCAATACTTGCCATATACAAAGTTCTTATGTGTCACAAGTAAAAATCACTTCAATGTTCACTATTTATCTGCATAAAAAAATAAGATGGAATTGAAGGCTAGTTTCAGGAATTTAAAGGCAACTTAATATAAAGTTGAAGATCTCTTATTCAAGGTTTCTTCTTAAGAACGTTAATGTTTGCTCTGATTTAAAGCATTACTTAAGTTACAAAAATTTTAAATATTTTTGAGAGCAAACCACTTTTTGGTGAATTTCGTTAAATTACTAACATATCTCTACTTATACAACTTAACTGTATAAGCTTTATGGCTCATATGACCCCACCCTGGATGGCAGAGCTGTAAAAAATGCAATCATTTTTGTATTGCAGTTAAATGATTGAAAAGACTTACATTTTGAATAATTTGACTTCATGTCAGTACTTAACTTCGAAAAAAAAATCACAGTTAATTTTGAAGTCTTTTGTAAAAAAATCATTTAGAGCAGTTAAAAGACTTAAAGTCAAAAGAATGCATTACTTTTTACTGCTCGCATTCTTGTAAGTCTTTTAAAAGTCTTTTACATTCTTTGCATTCATTAAGTCTTTTGATTGCATTCAATGTAATGCAGTCATTTGAATGCTTTAGAGTCTTTTTACGTACGGACGTACGAACTTACGTACACACGCACGCACAGCCATCGTTCTAAAATCTTTTATTTCGACTCTAGGGACCTTGAAACGTCGAGAAATGTCAAACATTTCAATTTGACAAATCAGACCCATTACAATAACTTCCTATGGGAAGTTAATAAGAATGTCCCTTCTTCAGGTAAGGCAGATCTATGAGTTTTAGACGGTTACTATACAAAAGAAGGTTTAATGGGTTTTGCCAACTTAGCTATCTTCGGGTAAATTTTAAGAACGTGTTCTATTTTTTTTACATTCCTATTTTGTGGCAACTGTAATATTAAGTCCTGACTCGAAAAGCCATGATTAGTCTGCCGATTGAAGTCAACAATTGTTTTATAACTTAAGAGTCCAAAAACCGACGAGATTCCCTTTTAATCCACTACTATATTGAATAGGCCGTACTTTATTACAAGTCCTATTACTATGTAGCTTGAATTTAAAATTTGTATTACACCACTAACACCAAGTTTGGATACCTCTCGCCATTGAAACTATACTCAAAAAAACAAAACAGATAATTTTTTTTATTAAATGTATACTCGTGTCGATATTTAACAACAAATGATTTCGTGCACACCAACTGTAGAAAGTTTTTTTTTCCCAACCAAGAGTATTATTACAAATGGTTTTAAAAATATTATTATTAATATTCCTTAGCATAATAAGGCAGTTTAAATGTTTTAAAACTGATGGAACATCATTTATAAATAATACTAAAAGAACTGGATCCAAATGGCTGCCCTGTGGTACTCCAGAATTAACAACAAAATATTCTGCATGGTAGCCATTCAAATTTTCAAAACAAGATGGGTTCAGTAAATATAATTTGAGCCAATCAACAAAGTTCACACTTAAACCCGTCTTTATCATTTTCTGTAGCAAGACATGTATGTTAAAGCTTATCGAATGCCGTACTTAAATCTTTAAGAATACAGTCTATTTATTTTCATTATTGAATGAACTCAACTATTATTTTTATACAGAACTCCACTAACTCCATAAGAAAAGTGATAGTCGGATGGCCATTCGAGAAATCATGTTGATTATGAATAATCGGTTTTGTATAAAAAAAAACTTAATTTTTCGCAGACAATTGATTCAAAAAGCTCCGCAATAGCCGATAGTTTAGCTATTGATCACTAACTTTGAACGATTCACAGATAATACCCTTTCAAAATTTGAGCGATTTAAAAGAAAAAGCACAAAAATCAATGAATTGAAAGCTATTGAGAAGTTAGTAGAAAAAAAGCTTTTAACAAATCAGAAAAAGAAAACCTTCCTGAAACTATTTCTTCAGGTAGTCAACCAATACCTCACATCATATTGATTTTAAGATTAACATATCGATTAGAGAATTCTAAGAATGAGTAAACTCGCTCCACTGACCCTTAGCATTTGTTGTTAAACTTAATTATGAAATTCCCCGAATGAAATGCATTGTTGGTTCCCAAGCTACCTTATCATTTCTAAGCTTTCCTAACGACGGTGTTTATTTTTTAGATGCCCAAATCACTGACGATATCCCA
Organism: Eupeodes corollae; assembly: GCF_945859685.1. Classification (NCBI taxonomy): domain Eukaryota; kingdom Metazoa; phylum Arthropoda; class Insecta; order Diptera; family Syrphidae; genus Eupeodes; species Eupeodes corollae. The sequence continues at coordinate 208,347,317 of NC_079147.1, read as the reverse complement.
GATGCTTTGTAAGTAGGTACATGTTTCTGCATTCTCATGTTTTCTAGGGAATGACAGATTATAGGCGCGAATGAGATATTATAAAAATTGTATGGAACGAGAAAGTATTGCGATTCCAGAGAAAATCAAAAAATGTCTATAATGCAGGGTACATTACCACCATCCTTTCAACTTTCTTTCGTAGAATTTGGCAAAAGAAAACGTTTGCAAAATAATTGTAACCGTCACTTTAGCTCTTTCGCTGAATTCTGTAATGGTGACGAAAGTAGGTTGACGCTTGCTATAAGCTTACTACTTTCTGAAAATTCTAAAGTGTAAAGTTTATAACGAACCTATATACAGTTGACTTTGCCATTTATTAAAATTATACAATATAAAACTCCTATTCTGAAAGAATGATGTCAATAGAAAGTAGAAAAAGTTTCGCTTCATCCAATCAAATACCTTTAAGAAATGTGAACAAAAATACTCTAGAAAATAAGTAGTTACAATTATCTAAAAAATGTAGCTGTTCTTTTTAAAAAGAACCAGTATTTTGAAATCCTATGCCTCTCCAGTAAAATTCCAAGAGTGTTTTAGTTGATTCACTTCCTCAAAAGGATCAAATGTCAAAGAAAGACATTTCGGAAAAATTTAAAGAGAGTCTTACTTAAGTTTATTAAGTGAAAAAAAATACTAATCAACTCTTCAAGGCTCATAAAACTAACCAAGCAGTCAATCGAAAATCGAAATCAATTGAGAGTCGTCATATCATTCCAAGTTGTTGTTGTCTTCTCGTTTTATTCTTCATCATAGACAAACAATTTTACTTTCGAACCAAGTCACATCAGAGAATTATAAGCGATGACTTGGCTCTTTGTATACACATAAAATCATCCTGGTCCCGGCCTTAATCCATGTCAAAAGTTTTACAAAATGAAAGCAAAAAAAACACTCACAGACAAACATCCTCAAATCACTTAAGGACTCTAAATCGACACAAAAAACAGTCGGTAAAACAGAAAAACCGATGACAAACGAATGAACCAGTAAATAATTTTAATTGATTACTCGTCTGAACACAGAAAAGTTGAAAGATAGAAAGAAAAAACTAAGACCAAGACCAAGGCCAACCCGCTCACCAAACCACAAAGGAATCCACTTGAGTTCCGGACCATTTGAGACAAACGCTCTTCTGCCGAAAGCAGGAGAATCCTTTTCCTGATTGTCAGAGGAATTCTTCTACTTCTTCTTCTGCCTTTTTCCTTGGTGGGTTATGTCGTGTCGGTTTGCTATTTTTTTGTTTGATTGTGTGTCTTCGTTTTATTTTCCAAACGAGGAACTGATGGCAAAGCAATCCCCATTACGGATGAAATCAAAATTCGATTACTCTTCAAGTTCCCAGTTCCACACACACAAACACTCTCCTACACCCAATCATTCTTGTGTAGCAAAACCCGACAAAGGATATATTCTCAAAGGAGCAATTCCCACTGAGGAAGGACTAAACTTCGTTGCTCCCTACCCTATATCCCTACTGATATGCCACGAAGGGATGTCGAGGGACTGAGAAGTGTCAAAGAGGTTAGATGAACTGAACTCGAAACTTTTTGTCAGTCACCTCAGTCGATATTGATATCCTTTTTCTGCAGAACGCTCGCTTCTTCTTCTAATGAATTTTTAACAGAGTCTGAGGAAGTCTAGACTGGTAGTTAGTTGCATATTCAACATTGCATCGTGACGAGACGACATCGACATTCGACAGTAGTAGGATCGAGCATCTATCAGCTGCTCTTGGGTCATAGTCGATTTGATGACATTCATCAACCACAGAACGTAGCAATATGATATCCTTGAAAGAAAACAACACGATTCTTGCAATATACATATGTACCTCCATACAGTCGATACTCAATTCCTTCATATATAGATTGAAAAGTCCTGATGTCTCCTGTTCCTATTTTTTACGGCACATTCTTTGTCCTTTTGTGAAGCCAAAATTTTACTTATATATGGTCGAGAAGACTCTGATGGTTTTAAGGATCCTTTATAAGTCCTTCGTTAATAATTCAAAATGACAACAGTTTTGTTTGAAATGAAATATCGTCTATTTACAAGGAGGGCTTTTTGCGTCCGAAGGATTTATAGGACATGTTAATGGGAAGAGTGGGCATGTATTGTACAGTAGGTTGGTATATTTAGGAGTGTTTTACTTCAAATGTCTATATATGTTGTCCGTCTGTCTGAATAACATTTTTCTTATTTTATTTGCATGTGATGCGACGTTAAGGGCTAAAGAACAGAAGTAGAGGAGTAGAAGAAGAAGAACAAAAATAAATAGAACAGTAGACAATTTGTCGCTATGGCTGGTTAATCTAAGTCACGAATGTCCTGAACAATGTCAACGGGGTTGTGTTCATTACACGAATAAACGAGGATAAAGTGATAGACGGGTTAAATTTAGTGTCATAAAATAGTGTCAAACGACCGACCGACGACGCCGCTATGGACGTAACAGCATGGGTTAGTCATGGAAGTTATTTATAGAGATTGTCGTTCGTGGTTATTCATACACGTTGATGTCATATGGTCAGTTAAGTTGCTTAGAAGCTTCTTCAGAAGATAATATTGAAAGGGAAGGGCTGTGAGAATTTATTGTATGTACATTTTATTGTAAGCCCCGAAGACGTGTGAAGTAAAAACCTATTAGGTGAATTCAACAATTTTATTGGTTTCTACCAAATTATAGTTCAACTTGTTATTGCTCCTTGCTCAAAGAAAAACTGAAAAGAAAATATTACCCATCGCTTCCGTTTGTGTTACTTTTAATACATTAGATTGTCAATAAGGTTTGGTAAGATACAAGTTCCTTTTGAAAAGAACGCTTTATTAGCGTAAGACAAACCCATTCTGTTTAATTTTGCTAAATTCCGGGAAAAAAAATTATAATGTCACTCTAAATTTTTAATATCACATTGACAGTTCCGAGCTGTAGATCATGAAGTATTTGGATGACACTGGCCTTTAAAGTTTCAAATGTTTCCAGATGGTTGGCTTAACATCGGTCTCTAACGGTTCCAAAAAAACAAAAAAAAAGTTGCCAAAAACACGCAAAATATCGTTTACCACACACATCACCTCTATTTTATTTCATGTAGCGCACAATTTTGTAAAATCTACATTTCATCCGAATCCAATGTCTCTACTTTAGCCCCCCTACCTATCAATAATGTTGTTGCTTCAAGTCCCAAACTATGCGGAGCGATGCAGAATCGGATATTCATGAAGCCTTCAATTTCTGATCCAATTCGACTTTTTATTTATTTATTTCTTTAAATATCGTAATTGTCTAGCAACAGTGAGATTTCAAATCTTATAAAGTAGCTGTAAGCTTATATTACAAAAAGGCTGAGGCAAGATAATAAAAAAAATACTTTAATTTTTAGAACTATTGATTTTTACAAATGTTTAAATTGAAAAGTGAGATCTGAGCTCTCTTTTAATGCTTGTTGCGTTTTATTCTAAGAGGTAAAGTGTTTCAAAATTCAACCGAATTTACAAACAATTGACATTCCGATATTAAATATGAGTTAGGAGGGATAATTACCTGATGAGATCTGTTTGAGGTTCCTCTGTCAAAACAATATTGTGGTTGGTGTGCGATAACTATGTCGGCAAGCAAAATCAAACTACGAAATTCTATACATTTTTCGAAAGGCATGTCTAGTAAGCGCGAGGCAAAATCAGATATCCTATCCTACGTAATCCAAAAACATAACGAACGATTGAGTTGAAAGCTATATTAAGCTTTAGCCTGTTCGTGAAACTGCAGTTACAATAGATTACACAACCATAAACCAGGATATGAACTACTAAGGTTTTGGAAGAAGCAAACCCGTTTTTAATGGATTGAAATATTGTGTAACCCAGAACGTACGAAGTACTCCATTAACCTTACCAACGAGTCCATTTATGTGATCATCCCAAGTCAAAAGACGAATAAAAGTCCCACCAAGATTCTTTGATTCAATGGGAGCATTGCTCAGAACAATCGGTTTAAAATAAGAAAGGTCAAGAGATTTTCTATTAATTACAAGACATTTAGATTTTTTAGGGTTCAACATAAGTCCGTTTGACAAAGACCAATTTGCCAATCTCTTCAGGTCCTCATTGACGCAGAAAGCTCCATGTTCGATAAGGCCAAGTGGACAGCTTAAATAAATCTGAACGTTATTAATTAACTAAAAAAGATGGAAGTTCATTTACATAAGCAGAAAACAAACAAGGATCCAGTATGGAACCTTGTGGTACACCAGTCACCAGTGGCATTCGGCAAAAATTTTGACAGCGTGGCAATAACTTGCACTGCTTTCTTCCTATCAGTTCGATAATACAAAATTAATTTAGTTCCACTAGATGAAAAATTAAAATTTTGCGTCAGCTTTCTACATAGATTGACATGATTAATGGAATCGAAAGCCTTCGAAAAAACCAACAAAACTAAAAACTTAACCTCGTCTTTATCTTATGCTTTTCTTATGTCATCAGAAATGTTTAAAAGTGCGGTAACACAGCTGTGTTTCTTCCGAAAACCAGATTGAAATGTGCTGTGCAGTGAGTTTTAAGATAGAACGACGTTAATTTGCTGTTGAAGGATCCTTTCAAAATCTTTCGACAAAAATGGCAATACCGAAATAGGTCTAAATTCATTGTTTGGGAAGTGGAATGATTTTAGCAACTTTCAATAACTCAATATCAATGGCAATATCGTACACAAAAAGGTAGGATGTATATCATCGAGTCCAATAGCTTTTGACTTAATAGAAAGAACACTTTCCACTACATCAGCACTATCGACTGCAGAAAATTCAAAACCAGGCTCTTTACTGTCGCATTGGTCAGTAAAAGAAAATGAAGGCCAAATTTGTGGGACCTGTGGCAGTGGAGAAGAAATTAATTTTTCATTGAGTTTGTTGCCATCACCGAATTTTGTCTTTCCAATTCCAATTTTGCTAAGATTATCCAGAGCTAGTGACCATTTGAACTTTTGCTAAGCTGTTGAGAAAAATGTTGATATTTAGCCCAGCGTATCGTAGCTACTACTCTGTTACGGAGGGAGGAAAACATACGACGCAGCTTGGTTAGTCGATATCTTTTTCAATCTTTTCGTATAGGCGTCATCTCGCTGTTGCATCAAGCACGAGAAAACCATGGATTTATGTTTTGTTTAACAATTTTTGTATTTAAAGGGGGCATAAGTATTGATAGACCATAGAATTCCAATTTGTTTCTCGTGTTTGAGTTTCAAGTTCTTGCAATTTATATTATAAAAATATCGATAAGTGATTTTTTCATCTGAATAATTAAGGCTAAAGTTAAGTATTAGAAAAATCAAATCATGTCTAGAAAAAACAGGAACCGGAAGTTGATCATACAATGCAACATTATTCTTGTCACTCACAAACATAAGGTCCAATAACGTGGAATCCCTTCCAATTAAATGTGTTGGGGAACTGGTGTTAACTGGTACTAAATTGAAAGATAACATATGATTTTTCAAAAAAGTTAGGATTGAAAATATTGCAGTTGATAGCACCACAAAGCAAAATATTAGTAGAACCCAATGATTTTTATTCCAATACCGCATACAGCGGTAAGCAAACAATCAGAGACCGCAGTAGTTGACTTGAAAAAATTCCAACCGGGAAGAACAATTATCGACCACTTTATTCAGCAATTGTGGCCTTCTGCAATAACGTGATATGCGTCCATAGTCTAAGGCTTATCTGCGTATAGACAAGTGACTGCACATAGCCTCACAAAAAAATAGTCCAGCGTTGCTAAATCGCACGATATTGAAGGCCACACTACAGGCTTACGACACGAAATAATGCGCTCAGCAAAAGTTTAAATAAATTAATTGTTTCCCACTCAATACTTTAGTAAATATTTTGCATAATCTCCAAACGTTGTTCAGTTAGAAAGTCTATTCATTATGAAATATCAAATCGAATTGAGCATAAATCAAGTGACAGCTGGCAAAAAGACAATCTCAGAAAAAAAATTGCAAGATTGAAAACCAAACATTCCCAAAAATTATACCCGTTATCGTACTTGTGACATAAAGTTAGTAAATCACAATTATTGCATTCGTAAAAATTGTACTTGTGACATAAAGTTAGTAAATCGCAATTATTGCATTCGTAAAAATTTCAAACTCGAGATTTTAACAAAGCTTGTAATTACAATGGTAGAGCAGTCAGACCGCCTGTCTACCTGTCCTCACTTTAAACTTAAAGTTTTAAGTAGAATCGCAGTAGGTATTTTTAACTAAAAATAACTTGACAAATTTGTTGGTTTAAGAAATATAATTTTTCAGGAACGAATCAACTAAATAAAATAATGGTTTTCTGAATAACATCTTATAATATATATTTTGTGATCAAAAATGTCTTATTTATCTTTGAATGAACAATTTTTTTTTCAAACGATATCTCCGAAAACGGTCAACATTTTTAAAGAAAATTAAATGTAAGACCGTAACATAAAAGCATTTAATAAATGAATTCCAAGAAGATATCTAAGCAAATATTGAAAAATTAAGAAAAAAATATTTATGAGTAAAAAAACGCTTACGAAAAAATACAAAAATTATATGTTTTTGGACAAATTAAATAGCAGTTTGATTAAAATATATCTCTTTAGTAAAAGGGTTAAGTTCGTATATCAAAGTGGGACATTTTATTTTTCTATGCGCATTATCAAAAACAGTTTGCTTTTTCCTAGGAATCCCCTTCAATTCAAAATTAATCGTATTGCGTTAATGGATATGACCCCCATTATATTTTAAATTATTTATTTTTTTGTATTCCACTTCCTTTATCTTTTGTCACTAAAAGTACTATTTAAAACTGAGGACTGGACCAAGTACATAATATGAATCGGAAATTCAGCCTTTTCCAAAAACACAGCACAAAGTCATCAACTTTTGACCAACTGACGATCCAGGGGGGGTCATATGAGCCATAAAGCTTATACAGTTAAGTTGTATAAGTAAAGTTTTCATCTATAGATTTATTAGTAATTTAACGAAATTCACAAAAAAGTGGTTTGCTGTCGAAAACAACTAAAATTTTAGAATTTAAAAAAAACTTTAGTAATGCTTCAAACTATTTTCATGAAAATTGTTACTAAGAAAAATAGCAAATATTCAGGTTCTTAAGAAGAAATCTAAATAAGAAATCATCTAGAGAGCTTTTAATCAAATATGACATTATGACGGTAGCGAAGTCGAAAAAAATTGGTACCCAGATTCCGTCAGTCTGTCTGTCTTTCCTGGCTCCTACAGTCCAAACAATTGTGTTGATTGAACTTAAGGTTTTCAGCCGATTAGCGTAAGGCATTTTTTTTTCATTTTATTAATACAAAAAATAACTGCAGTCCCCAACAATTTTTTTGGTTAAAACATGTGATTTTTCTTAAACTTTTTCTTAATTTTGTGTTCTTAATTTGGCTTCTTTCTACAAGAAAAACATATTTTGGTATTACTCCAGAAGGGTAAACCTCCAAAACCTTTATTTTGTTTTTAAATTTTCTCAAGAACTAATGGACCGATTTCAATAATATTCTCTTTCTGTGCAAGCTCTTTTTGATGGTCAAATGATCAAATTGATGATGATATTTTATGATCAAAAATGTATTTTTTTTATTTTTAAAAAAATATTAATTTTGTTTGAAGAAATTTAGATGTAAATTTTACATGTATTTTTAAGCTCTTACCAAAACTATTTTTAAGACAAAATTTTAAGTTTAAAATGATTTTCGAAAAAAAATAAGTTAATCTAGATATTTTGAAAAATAAAATGGCATACATATTTTTGAGAAAAACTTATTTTGCAGGTACATTTTGAAATCTTAAAATATAAGAAATATTTTTAAACAGACTTTTTGGAAGAAATTAGCAAGTTTTAACAACCCAGTCGTGCATTGTATTTATTTAAAAATTAGTTTTCTGTTGAATACAAAACATCTTAAAAGATTTTAAAAAATTTTAAAAATAATAAACGGGTCATATCTATTGATATACAAGCTCTGAATATCTCGAGATATGAAGTGAAAAGAGATTCTGAAGGGTGTAATTTGTGAGTGCCACAAAAAAGTTTCAAAAAAATATTTCTTATTTGTTTACCTTACTTTGTCTTAATTTATTTTTTAGAGAAATTATGTAGGTAGTTAAAAGCACATATTTACTTAAATTCAAGAACCAAACATTTTTCTCTCTAAAATTTTTAAGTTTTGTTAACTCCTTTAAGATCAAAATACGAGTAAGCAGACTGATAGCGATGGCAATAATAGACTCTCGAAAATAAAGTTTGAAAAAACTTCGTCAAAAAAGCCCGACATTTCTTCATATCAGATCCTCTCTCACTTTCTGGATTTTTGATTTTTTAGCGTTCTTAGCGTAAACAGAAATAAATACAAGAAACATATATTTTATTTTTGGAAAAAAAGCTAGGTTTCAAAACAATTTCTTACATTTCTGCGTGAAATGCAGCAAACTCTAAACTATTGTGTTTTAACTGTTAAATATGGCATATTTAGAAAATTTTTGGAATGTGGGAATGCACGCCAGAAGTCTTGGGTTCGATCTCGCCTAAGGTACCTACAATTTATTTCACAGGTACTGCTAATTGCAAATAAGTGAAAAATCCTTCTTGTCATGAAAAGTGCTTTTCAAATAAGCCGTTCGCATTCGTCTTAAAACTGAAAATTCGCTCCATCCCTGAAAACTTTACTCGCACTTAGGAATGGTGGACAGTTGTAAGTCACATGGCCATGGTTCCCTACGAGCTATCGCTTTACCTTATTTTAATAATTCCGTCTGTCTGGGGAAAATTTGCTTCTTACCACTAAGGACTTGAACATTTGACCAATCGGAGAATGTATGCTTCAAATAGTCGATCAGGTATAAACTAGGATCGTTAAGTAGAATAACCCATAATGTGATCTGACCTATGTCTAATCCTGAAAACGTGAAATTGACTGATTTATATCGTTTGGAACACCTGAACGCAGCGATATTTTCGACACTTTTCTACCAACCTCTTATCTCACCGTCGTATCAACATGTTTGTCTATTACGCCCAAAATTACTTCGGTTTACGGCTATAAATGCCGATGGAAAATCGTTACCCACGTTGCTTGATCGTGTACGTTATGAATTTTTCTTAAGACCAATAAAAACCACTTAGCACATTCGTTTTCATGATGTGGAAACAGGTACATAGAGTCAAACTATTCCTTCTGTATGACCTAAACTCGGTTTTGAACTAGATTTATGTATAAATTAAATTTTCGTTCCGAAATAAAGTAGACCTTTGATTTGACCTAAACAGGAAGGGTCGTATTGGTGATGCCTTGGTACCAGGCCACTTGTATATAATCCTCTTTCTGAGCAGTTTGTTCCGTTTTAAAGTTGGATTTGCATAAACACACATTTTTGCCTTAATCAACCTGCCTGCTTTGAACTTTATCCTTTAATTTTATTCAACAACAAAAACAACAACTAGAACAACCCATCGAAAACACTCAGCACGATGTCAAAGTTGTTTCGCAAACAACTTAGCTTCTTCAAACAAACAAAAAAAAGTAAACTTCTTACCGACTTTCGGCACAAAAAAAGAAAAAAAACAAATTCAACCCACGTCATAGTTCAATAAATCAATGTGTACCGAATGCCATTGTCAACGAAACAAACCAAATGTCGCAATTTCTTTCCAGTTTTTTTTTTTTTGTGTGCTTCCTTAAAAGTCCTTCTCTCCATCAGGACACCGACCGCTGTTACAAAAAATAAAAAATAAAAGAATCAAATAAGGGAGGTTGGAACACAGTAAATTTAGTTGTGACTCCCGTTCATTTTTCTGTCATTGAATTCAATTATGCTTCGCGTTTGAATTTGATTTATTCGATTTATTGAATTTTTATCAATTAAGGACTTTCACTCACATCAATAATACTGTACAACAGAAAAGAGCCTGATATGTAAGTTAACCTTTATCGAGGGAGCAAAGACTAAAACGTTTCAAACTAATATAAACCATCTGCTTGTGCAAAAACTCAAAAATGTCTTCTTGTAGAATATTTGGATTTTGTAAGTAAAAAAAAAGGGGGAAGAGGAAATATTTTAAGTAAACATTCATTTGATTTGGAACATACACAAAATTCGCTGCACTTCATGTCAAAAAGGATAACCAGGATAATAAGCGTATAGAGCTTGTACCTTCGCTCGTAGAAAAGATGTCAATATCGCGCTCCTAATGCATCATGCTCATGTTGGATGTGTATTGTGTTGTAGTGTTTTTAATAATACGTACCAATTTTTTTTTGAAAATGAAGAATCATTCGTCCTTCTTTATGGCTCGCGTATCCTTGCCATAAATTCACCTCGCAACAGATGTCAATCTGCCAGCAGCGTACTGTCAGATAGATATAGATAAGTTGAATTTGGGTTGGTTTGTTGGGAAGATGGTGTCTATCTTTACTGTAGACGATGAAAATTTTGGTTGAGCGTAAACCTAACAGTTTGTATCCTGTTTTCTTTTTGTTTTACTATTCAGTGGGTATGTGTTTTATGCTGCACAAGTACGTATATATGGTATATGTATCATTCTCGAGCTAGGAAGGATTTTTTCTATATTCGTTATATTTCTTCTTCGTGTGTGTCTTTTGCCGAAATTCACTAAGACCAAGAGTCTGTGAAAATAAACAGTGGACTATTATAAAAAGGACGAAATTGCGACAGATTGCAAGTAAGGCAGACTTGAATTTTACACTCAACAAAAATTTTTCGCAAATGCCAAATAAAAAAAAAAACAGGCTAGGATGCGACCCACACTGATAACTTCCCATCCCGTCCGTCGATTTGTCTTGCTTAAAAGTTTGTCTATATGTACTTGTATCAATTTTTACCAAATTTGCGTACTATTTTTTGTAGATTTCATTTTTTATGAAAAAACGGACTGTTGAATTTTTATATAAAAATTACTGAATATCGAAAACAATATTTTTTGTGAAATAAAATAAGTTTGAAGCCAATATTTTTAATTTTTGAAAAGCAGTTTGATTCGAAAGTAAATTTTTACCAAGTTTTGGTATTGTCTTTTTTAGAGTTTTATTTTTTGTAAAAAAACTGTGCATGCGATTTTTTTTTTCAAAATTTTATCGAATGTTGAAAACAATATTTCTATAAGATAAAATTAGTTTAAAACCAATATCAACAATTTTTGAAAAGATTGATTCGAAAATCAATTTTTACCAACTGTTATACATTTTTTTTAGGTTTTTATTTTTTGTAAAAAAAACTGTCATTTCGATTTTTCTCAACATTTTTCAGAATATTCTAAACAATATTTCTTATAAGATAAAATAAGTTTGAAGCCTAAATTTCAAGTTTTTGAAAAGATATTTGAATCGATATTCAATTTTTACCAACTTTGAGTAATGTTTTTTTTTAGATTTTTATTTTTCATAAAAAAAGCTGTCAATTAGATTTTTCTCAACATTTTATCAGATGTCAAAAACATTTTTCTTCGTTGCACAAAATTGTTTTGGAGATGAAATCATATTTTAGTCGTAAAATTTTGGAGGTGACAAATTTTTTTTTTTTCAGTTTTATTGATTTCTAAAAAAAACCGTTATATTGATTTTTTTTTCAAAAAATATACCTGTTTGGTATCACGTTACAATATACTATATAAAATTTAATTCAAGTATCTAGGGTTTTTGGTTCGTAAAATATTTAGGTTAAACCAAAATTTGTACCTTTTTTTCAAACTGCTATGTCAAAAGAACCACAAACCCAATTTTCTTGAGGGCCCTTTCTGCATCTTTCTGCCTTATTATCTGTATAACAAAATTTATTTGAAGTTGATATCTCTTCTGGTTCTTGAGCTATGGAGGACGAAAAAAACGTCGCGAACGTACGGACGTACGAACGTACGTACACACGCACGCACAGACATCATTCTAAAAATCTTTTATTTCGACTCTAGGGACCTTGAAACGTCGAGAAATGTCAAAATTTTCAATTTGACAAATCGGACCCATTACAATAACTTCCTATGGGAAGTTAAAAAACGAAAAAAGGTAATGTTGTCAATGAAGAGTATGTAAATCATTCAATCCTTAAGCTAGTTTACTTTTCCCAATACATTTTATATGAAACCCGATAAAAATGTTCCAATGGTATTTCTTGTATGAAAAGTCGATTTTAGTACGAGAAGTTAAATTAATATAAAGGGTTTTCAATTGGGACGGGTTTAGTACGCGTGGCATGATGGTAAGTGCATTGGACTATCGTGCCAGAGGTCTTGGTTTCAATCCCTGCCAATGCCATCTAAAGTACTGGAGGGAATTAGAAAATACTCCAAAACCATTGCGTAAGCTTTTTCATCTTTCCTATTCTACATGTCTCTTTCCGAGTTGATGGAAAACTGCATTTGTCCAGCCTTTTCCTTAAAAAGCCGAATTCTCCTCACCATCTTACTATCGTCAAATTGCACTTACATACCTTCTTTCCAAAGTCATGGAAACGCTGATAAAATTTCAGCTTAAGAAATATTTTGAAGAACGAAAGCTTTTTAATGACCGGCAGTATGGCTTTCGTTGCAATAGGATCTCAGGATTTATCTCACCAAACAGTTTAACAAATCCTTACATCGTCTTGCAGAAAGTAAGATTATTGCACTCGATATTTGATAAACTCTCTTATCGAAAATGCGTGCTTTTGATATTGTGAAACTCTTCTTCGTTGGGTTAGAAATAACCTTTCGAGCCGTTCAATTCAAGTAGTATTGAACGGGTTTAAATGGTGTACCCCAGGGTTTCGTTTTGTCTCCGACGCTCTTCCTTATTTTTATAGATGAGCTTTTGTCTAAAACTTCTAACCCACTAAATTGTTACGATGACAGTTCCCTCAGCTTTTCATATTCGTTTTAAGATTATCATCCTTGTTCTTTCCATGTGGACTACCAACGGCAGCGTAAGATAAGCTCAAAAACCGTGTAGAATTTAATGCTTCGAAAACTGAATATTGTCTTATGTCGCAAAAGCGTTCCCCTCGCCCAATGCCCCTATCCATGAGTGGTACTTGCATCGAGGAGACTGAACAGCTCTTAGTCCTAGGTATGTACATCACAATGTTGTGGAGTGATCACATTTGAAGTGGCCAAAAATGCTGCTAAGTGTTTAGGTTTTCCCCACGATGCAAAAAGTTTTTACCCCTTCTGATCTGGCCATAATTTATAAAGCCTTTATTCGTCCAAAACTTGAGTACAATTCCCATATTTGGGCAGGTGCTCCTATAACTCACTTGAGTCTCTTGAACAGAATTCAAAAGAGAGCTCTTAAAATGATAGGTGAACGTTTTCTAACTGAAACTTTTGCATCTCTCGAGTACCGTCGCCGTAAGGTTCCATGTTTTCTATTATTTTATCGCTACTTCCATAAGCAATTCTCTAATGAAATAGCCAGTTGCATTTCTCCCCTAAACAAATTTAACCGTAGTACCCGATCTTTTAGGAATGCCGATCAGTTTACCCTTGAGCCCAATTTCGGACGTACGATAAAGTACAGAGATTCTTTTTTTAGTCGCGCTACACGAATGTGGAGTGCTTTGCCAGACTCAATATTTCCCACTCATTACAATGTGTAGGCATTTAAAACCAATGTGTATCCGTATCTCCTTTCAAATCTTATCCTCCCTTCCTAATTACTCACACTGTGTATAATCATTATAAGGGTATTCGTATATCATAAAAGCAATTATCTTTGATTTTTAATAATATATTTAAGTCGAAAATCAATTTTTACTAATTTTTTTTTATTCACAAGATGTCAAAAACGTTATTCCTTGCTGCATGTAATTATTTTGGAAATAAAATAATTTTTTTGATCGCAATATATTTTAAGTGAAAATTATTGTTTTTCAGTTTTTTTTATTTAAAAAAAAATCTTTATTTTTTTTTTTAATTTTATTATAGTTTAATATCACGTCACAGTATTGAATAGAAAATTACATTCAAGTTCTTGGCATTAATTTTGAGATATTTTGGGTGAACCACAATTTTCACTTTTTAAAACATCTATGGTAAAAAACCACTCGCTTAGTTTTTTTTGAGAGTGATTTCTGCATTAAAAATAAATTAAATTGGGTGGCGCAACGGTCCTTTGGGAACCAGGGCCTAGTGACAACTCTCAACCACTCCTGTGTGCGGGTAATGTTGTCAGGAATGGAAGGGACCTACAATTTAAGGCCGAATCCGAACGGCTAATTTGAGAAAGCACTTTTTCATGACAAGAATTACTCTTGAAGGATTTTTCAATTCCTCCCAAGAGGAAGTACCCGCGAAAATTATTTTTATTTTGTAAATTAAGGGGGTATTCTGGTCTAGAGACATGAATTTTAGGTAATTTTTGAAGTGCTGTAGAAAAAAGCAAGCAATAATTTTAGCATCTATTTTTTTGTACATTATTTATTCACATTAGAAGCATGCAAAAAAAAATAAAAAAGTAAAAAAAAAAATCAAAATTCCGTTAGTTATCAGCTGATGGAGTGGTGCGTCTTAAAAATTTGGTGCGTGACCATACCCATGATTTTAACTCTCCTAGAAATCTGAAATCAAAAACTAAAAAAGATTATTAATCTACAATAATGTCGCAATGTCTGGAACTACGGAAAAGTTACAAACATTTTTTTTTACAAAATGGCGGCTGTCTAAAGAAAAATACAAAAAAATTACCATTTTTTTGAACATTCTTCGATTTGTTAAAAATAGTAAAAACTAAAATTTGGGGATGGCCGTAGTTCCGGACGTAGACAAGTCACTAAAGAAGACTCTCTTAAAATTTCAAGTAAATCGGTTCGGCAGAACCTGAGAAATAGTGGGTATCAGATTCAAAAAGACAGTTCTGAGAAAAACGCGTTTAAAGTACTCCATTATGTCTTTTGTTCTATTAGTTGCAGCCCAACCGATTTGGGTGGCTGCTCAGCAAAATACTTATTTCTCCGAAAATAATTTGAATTTGGGAAAATCCTCTCATAGACATGTTCTTAAATAGTTAAACTATGAAAATATGAAAAGAAAAAAAAATCGATTTTTTTTAATTTCTAGACCAGAATACCCCCTTAAGTTGGCACAAGCAGGGATTGAACCCAAGACCCCTTGCATGCCAGTCCAACGCACTATCCATCATGCCAAGGGTACTACCCATTCTGCATTATTATCACAAAATTCATTTTAAGTCGACATTTATACTGGTTTTTTAAGATTTGGACGGCGAAAAAATCTTCCCAAATGTACGGACGTACGGATGTAACTTTGATTACAATTACAATTCCTATTGGAAGTAAAATATTAAGATAAGTGAATTTAGCATTTCCACTTTTATACGTAGCAGATTTTAAAAGAAAATTTTAATGTTAATTAAAAAACTATTCATTTATCTAACTATTTAACTGTCCTATCTAAAAATAAGAATTATTAATTAGTTCAATACGCATTCATATTTTCCATTATTTTACTGACTCACCCTGTTGTTATTTATTTTGTGTAAAAAATTACAAATACCAAACAAATGAACTGAACTCATTCAATTCTTTCTCCAAGAACTTAATCCTCTCATCTCTCTCTGCCACCGAAATAAGCTTCTCCTATTCCGAAGACTCTCAAAGAACAAGAAAAGAAAAGAGAACAATGACATTTTGCACGAGCAGAAATAGAAAGTACTCAATACAACTCACCTCACCCCACATGATCTTTAAAGCTACTAGAATAGTTTTAGTTTGAGCTTAAGTTCTGAGCAAGTCGTACTTAACGAAATTTCACGGACGGGGAAAATCATAATAATTATTGTCTCGTCTCTATTTTTATAACGTTACGTAATTCAAAGTTTATTTGTATGTCTTTATTGATCCGCGTTAGTGTTAAATAATTAATTTTATTAAAAGTTTTAATGTGAAATGTTAAATATATTAAATTGAAATTTATTTTACTGAAAATAGCTCTGCATTGAACGGAAAGGTAATTACTAATTACTATTAAATTTTCAATTGAATTTTTATTTTATAATGATGGTTTATGGATTAGAATATTATTTTGTTGAATTTCTTGTGTACTAGATTTTCTTTCACAGTTCATTTTATATTTAACATTAAATTATTTTCTTTTATTATTTTTTCAGTAAATAATTACTATAATTTTGTGTGCAGCTGAAAGGGAGACAAATTATAAAAGTAGGCCATTTGCAGCTTGGCTCTAGCTTTTTAATTTAATAATTTTCAAAAATGGTGAGTGATGTTTTATACTATTTTTAACTAAAAACTAATAATAAATGAAGCTAAATAAGCACCTTTTGTTTTTGAAAACTTAAAAAAAAACTTAATTTACACAACAAAATTACTTTTAAGGACGTAAGCTTTTAAAATTAAATAATAATAAAAAATAATGAAATAACGGAAAACATTTCTTTTCCATTCAAGTTTTTTAAAGGAAAATGTCTTAAAATAACAAAAATAAAAAATGCATAATATTAATCAACAATATTCTTACACATAACATTACCAAATTGTTCCTTTTTTAGTATAAATTAATTTAAGCTGCATTTTTTAAAAAGTTTTATTTCTTATAAAAACAAATTCCTATTGGATTTTTCTAACAACATTATCCTGCGTTATCAACAAAAGTTTGCGAAGAATAAGATAATTTTAAAGTCAATAGGTTCATCTGTCCCCAAAGCATTCGAATTGAACATCGTACTTTACATATTTGGCGTAGTATTTTTTTGTATATTCTTACTTTTTATAAAAAAAACTGATTGTTGCATTTTGTAAAAATTTAAATATATGTTAAGAATATTGTTTTTATGATTTATGATATTCTTGTAGAAAATCAATTTTTACTAACTTTTAAAAGTGTGTTTTTAAGTTTTTATTTTTGTTAAGAAAACGTTAATTCGATTTTCTAAAAATTTTAGCAGATGTAAAAAACGTTAATTGTCGTGGCATTTAATTTTTCTGATGGTAATATAATTTTTTTCATTCGTAAAACATAGATAAATGATAATTCGAACAAAACGATGACGCAACCTCACGCACTCCACAGATTCTAAAGTGGACCCAAGCATGCGTTTTGAAGTCCTTACATTCCTCACTGTTTTTACTCACCGTAAAAATAAGTTGGTCTTATTTCTAAAATTAATCAACTACTGAAAATTGGTCTTATTTCACTTTAGTTAATTGCAATGAGGACAGTTTTTGAATTTTGAGTTATTTCACCTGGCTCTATTTAACAGCACCGTTATTTTTAAGAACTGAATTAATATCCTTAACACATATTAACTTTCTATTTTGTATACTTGTAATTTTACATAGTATAAATTCTTTGAAATACGCATTTTCAATCAACTGAAAAGGTTTGTACCTCCAAACCTTAAAATTTTAAATGTGGCTGCGATGCGACCCACACTGATAACTTCCCATCCCGTCTGTCGATTTGTCTTACTTAAAGGGTTTGTAAGTGTTTTGTTAAAAAAGTTATCAGTAAAATTATTCTTACTTACGTAAGGTGGCGTTGCAGTCCTGTGTAAACTAGGGCCTTACTCAACAAACTTCTCCGTCCGTAGCTAGATGTCTCCAGTTTCGCACTCCAAGTTGGGTGGGGTCACTTTCCACTTGTGCGCCCCACCTCATTCGCGGTCTTCGTCTACTGCGCTGTCCTGTGGGTGTGGATTCGAAGACTTTCCGGGCCGGTGACCCGGCCATCTTAGTCCGTGAACTATTACCCGTACAGCTCGTCGTTCCCTCTTCTCGTCCACTCCCCTTCTATGCATACGGGAAAGTAGATCACACGAAGAACTTTTCTCTCGAAACGACCCAAGGTGCTTACATCCGCTTTTGTCATGGTCCATGCTTCTGCACCTTATAGCAGGACGGAGATGATAAGGGTCTTATATAGCGACACTTTGGTCCTTCGAGAGAGGGCTTTGCAACTCAATTGCTTTCTTAGTCCCAAGAAACAGCGTTGGTGTTGTTTTCTGCATTTTAAACTTAGTCTAGGTAGACGAAGTCCTTGACTTCTTAAAAGTAACGTCTATCGATGGTAACGTTTTGACCAAGACGTCGGTTTTGTAGGTCCTTTCTTGACAACAGCATGTACTTTGTTTTGCCCTCATTAACCGTTAAACCCATTTTTGCCGCCTCTGCCTCAATACTCACAAAAGCCCCATTCACATCACGCTGAGTTCTTCCAATTATGTCATCAGCATATGCTAGTAATTGGACAGACTTTTGAAAGATATATGCGGCCTTGAAATCGATGAAAAGATGGTGGGTGTCGATTTGATGTTCTTGGGTTTTTTCCAGGATCTGCCGTAATGTGAATATTTGATCGACTGTGGACTTTCATGGTATAAAAACACACTGATAAGGATCTATTAGGTTGTTGACGATGGGCTTTAGACGTTCACATATTACAGCAGAACAAAATTCTTAGGCGATGCTAAGAAGACTAATTCCTCTATAGTTGGTGCAGTTTATAGGGTCTAATTTTTTCAGAATCTGGCAAACAATACTGAGGTTCCATTCATACTCCTACTGATATGGCTATAATCTATAAAGCCTATATTCGTCCGAAACTCGAGTACAATTCCCATATCTGGGCAGGTGCTCCTATAACATAGGCCCTAGTTCACACAGGACTGTAGCGCCACCTTAAGTAAGCTCCTATAACATACTTGAGTCTCCTAGACAGAATTCAAAAGAGAGCTCTAAAGATGATAGGTGACCGTTGTCTAACTGAAACTTTTGTATCTCTCAAGCACCGTCGTAAGGTTTCATGCCTGTCATTATTTCATCGCTTCTTTCATAAACAATGCTCTAATGAAATAGCCAGTTGCATTCCTCCCCTCAAACAATTCAACCGTAATACCCGTTCCTCTAGGAATGCTCATCAGTTTACCCTTGAGCCTAATTTCGGACGTACTGTAAAGTACAGAGATTCTTTCTTCAGTCGCACCACACGAATGTGGAATGCTTTACCAGACTCAATGTTTCCCACTCATTACAATATGCAGACATTCAAAACCAATGTGCATCGGTATCTCCTTTCTAATCCTATCCTCCCTTCTTAATTGCTCGCACTGTGATTTATCATGATAAGGGTATTCATATCCCCTTGAGTGCGCGTATAATATAAAAATAAAAATCGGGCATGCTTTCTTCCGACCATATCTTACAGATAAGTTGGATAGGAGCATGCACCAGCTGCTTTAAAGAGCTCGGCATTCAAGCCATCCGCTCCAGAGGATTTATTAGACTTCAGCTTAGATATGTCAAGCTTTACTTCGTCTAAGTCAGGAAGACGGGATTGTTGGCTTTCGTCGTCTATGTTGAATGGATCTTCCTGCAGACAGCTAAATTTGGTTTACTGTCGCCGTTATACGGTCTGCAGAAGTGGTCTTTCGATATTCTCAGCTTTGACTGCGGTTCCCATATGATGTTTCCATTTTCGTCTTTCGTCTTTGCAACCTTCGGTTCTATTTAATAGACTTCTGAATTCCGTTTCACTTGCTCATAAAACTTACGAACTTCATTCCAGCTTTTTAACTTCTCAACATCTTCGACCGCACGCTTCTCATGCTCTCTCCTTTTCCTTTTGAGAAGTCGGTGTGCCTCTCGCCTCTTCTGCTCATAGAGCTCAGGAGCAGCTCTCGTCCTTTTATGCAGTTGCACTTTGCGAGCCTGTTGTCTGGCTGCATTTGCCTGCCGATATTCCTCATCAATCCAGCACATCAGAGGCGGTTTCTCTGATTGCATCTTGGCAATGTTGCCACTGGTTTTCGATACATTGTGTTGGCGGCAGAGAACTTTGAGAGAGGTTACTTGTAACTCGGTCGGAAAAGGATTTGGCGATCACTTGCGATTGTAGCCGTTCGGTGTTGTACCTTCTGCCAGCATCTTCATGTTTTGCCTTGGGTCTGGAAACTCGAAATGCTACCTTGGCTACAACGATGTATCTAGTGGTATGAGTGGTCGATGTTAGCTCCTCGGAAAGTTCGGACATCCATAATGCTGCAAGCGTGCCTGGCGTCGATCGCAATATAGTCAATCTGGTTGACGGTCGATTGATCTCGTGAACTCCAAGTTCATTTGTGGATGTTGAAGTGTGGCACCGCAGTTAAATCTATGAGCCTGAATCCATTGTCGGAAGTGTTGGCTTGCAGGTTGTTTTTTCCGATTATTCCACCAAAGATGTCTTCCCTTCCTACCTAGACATTAAAATCGAAAATATCAATTTTAATATCATAGCTAGGACACTACTCATTTGTTTTGTCTAAGAGCTCGACGAACATATCCTTGGTGTTATCATATTTCTCTTCTGTGGAGGGCCAGATCCTTTGTATAACTCGAAGGACGGGGAGCCGGATAAACCGCTCCTTATAGGCCTGGGCTCCAAATAAGTCGTCGAAGCCATATAAGGTGTTTATCACATAGTTCGACCGAACTGGAACTGTAAATGCCACCCTTGATTTCATCTCGGAAATTCCTCCGCTGCCGTCTGGATAAGGAGAGGTGCCTTAGTGGAAACACCTCTCCGCCTTCTCTCTCGTTTGCTATCTCCAACAACTTTCCATCGAATCTCCTGTTGAGGTACTAGGTACGCGATGTTCTCCACGGGGAGGTTTGAGTAGAAGTTGATAGACAGAGGTGGTTTTTTTTTAAAGCATGGTTCTGTAATGAAAGAATTATAATCAATTGTCAATTTGAATCAAAAATCGCTGACTATTCCTTGCAGCTTATGGCACAGGAGGTGTTCAAAGAGTCGGTACAAAGTTACCAAATGTTTTTCAATAGTATGCTTTTTAAAACTTTGACTATGATATGTCTTTTAAGAATGTATGTTTGTTCACTTATAACAAAACGGTCACCAAATTTGCCTAAGTCTCGTTTAATTTATTTCAATGGAAAATTTCAAAAGTAGACTCAAGAATGTTGATAGTTACAGATTGTTACAAATTTAAACAATTTAATTTCGCACAATCTTTTTCCTAGGGTTAGGAAAGATCAATCTTATTTTCTTACAATAGACATGTCAAATTATTAGTTAAAGAGAACAAAAAAATAAATTATAATAAAATTAGAAAATCAGTGAATTGTGCTTAAATGGCGCCCAACACAAGAGATATACAAAATTTTCCTTAGTTTAGATGATATTTTCTTTGAATGTACAACGAACAGTGACATGCTTATGTGATGATGGCATGCTGCTAGAGACAGATATGAATTGGGGAAGTAGTGGTAGTACCTAGTTAAAGATGGAACTATTGAGACAAACCTTTTTTGCAATAAATAACAGAACCCAGCTCCACCTTCTCTATACAGTTTTCATCATCAGGACAAGCGCAGAGGGGAAGGAAAAATATATAAATGTTGTGTTGTATCCAAAGGATTCAAGCTTTGTAGATACTTACTTCACATAGAATGATGTTATTCCCTCGCGCACCGTTTGTTGCTTGCATTTTGGGCAAAAGGATATGGATGTGGAGATATATGGAAAAAATAGCTTTGCATGCAAATATTTACCGTTTGTTCATTTTGACGATAAATGTTGACAAGAACTTCAATCTTTTTAAAGAGAAAAAATTAAGAAAAACAAACTAAAAAACTCTCTGAAGAAATATGAAGGTAGAGAGCTTACCCCCAAAAGTAATATGAACCAAAAGAAGAAGAAGTAGAAAAATAATTCGGGCGTATTCGCATTCGTATATTTGGATACATGTGTATATCTAAATAGTGTGAATGAGGTACGTAATTGCGGGATGTCCTTGTTAGGATGTACCTGCTTATATTGAAATGAAATTTATTTCCTTAGCATAAATTGCACGAATCCAAGCTGGCGGAAAGATATTATATTAAAAGATGTTTTCCAGGGTATGTTAAGCGAGTGAAGAAATAGTGTATAGCATATGTAAGCAGTCCCGTCAGTAGACTGATGGGGCCTACATCTGAGATTGTTATAAAAAAGAATACATTTTGTTTTGTTAAGACCTGGACTATGTCCCACAATAGTGACCCTAAATAGTAGAAGTAGAATTCATTCTTAGATAAAAATTCAATTTATAAAGCCTGGAAAAATTCTGATGGCCCTTAATTTGAATTTAAAGGCTCCTACGTACCTACGGCAGCCCATGGTTGATGGTAATATACCATTTGAAAACCGCATAAATGTATACATCCTTTGCAGTGTGGCGTTTTACCTACGTGAAGAGATTTTACAAAATTTGTTGGATAAGGCAATATTGTAGACTTATAATGAGAAACTTACTACTATACCGAGAGATGCTCGTTTTCTTACATTTATTTGATATAAATTGTGTCTCTGCTTTAGTCCTGGATATGGAAACATATTATTCAACGAGAAGAAGGTTTATATGAATGCTGCGGGAGTGACAGATTCATTTTATTATTTTGTTCATTTGTGAAAGCCATTAATATGTCTGCGTAGGTACTTTGAGAGTCGAGACGTACCTCCTCAGTCAAGAAAAAGAAAATGTATAATTTGATATGAATGGAACGTTTTTATATGGCCATATATATTTTTCTTTAATAAAATTAATATACCTTTTATATGGCACTCTTAAGTGCATTTCTTCTGAGTAAAAGTTTAAACGAAGATACGATAAAACGATAGTAGGTTGAGTACTTATATTTGTATTTATTTTTAACCATTCATAAGTTCCTAGAGACCTAGACACAACTCCCTTCTTTCATGAAAAAACGCAACCGGTATCAGGCCCATTTTTACTTCGAAAGCAGTTAAGTTAAAAACTTAAAACTTGCAATACTTCCTTGAGTGTATACTTAAGAACTTACAGCTCATGGTATTTCATATGAAATAAAACACTTAAGTAAAACAATAACCGTATCTGATCATCAAGACTGGATCTAGGAGCTGGCAAGAAAAAATCGAAATATTGAAGTTTTCGTTAGGGCGTGGCATCCACCCATTTCTCATAATTAATATGAACTTGCGTTCTCGTGCGGGATCAACTCCATCAACTAAATAGATAGATAGATAAATACAGATCTTATTGAATTAAAGTAAAATTTACATTACACTCCCCAAATGTTTACAATCTGCGAGATTGACAACAAAACACAATGAATGTAAAAAGTCCTCAATATAATTACTTTTCAAAATTAAAAAAGGCCTTTATAATTTTTTAACTATATACAGTTCATGATAGATTACAAATAATTTAAAAAACACTGAATAGAAACACAGTGAGAAATATCCGTTCATTTTATAGCAAGCGTAGTTTCGCAAAATTCGTAAAGATTGACAACATTTATTTCATTCAATAAACTTATCACTTGATCTTCCGATAAAAAGTCTTTTCTGAATATTCTTATTCCTTCTGATTTTTCTGAGAATGTGGCATTTTCCCAAGAAGTGAACAGTAATTTGACATTCCTGAGCAAGTTCTTGCCACTCTCGATACAAACTATTATGATCTTGTATCGCTTTTATGAGTTATGACCACTCTTTTCACGGCCCGTGAATCATTCCTTTATTTCAAAAACGTTAAGCAAGAAGTCCGCTTGTAGCTTCAGTGTTCTGATAAATAATAATAGCAGTTTTCGCCTTAACTAATTTCTCCTTCATGTGTTTTTCCATATTTAAATTATTTGTAACAGAAATGACAAGGTTTTTGTAATCTCGCACACATTCAATATTTTCGCGATTAAAGTTCCATTTTTTATTTGATGCATTACCACCACCATAACCTTTTATTTATTGATATTTGCTATAAGATTTCATAGCTGACAATACTGGTAAACCCTGTTAATTATGAGCTGCAGAGTTTGAGGTGAATGCGCAAACATGACTATATCGTCTGCGAACAGAAGTGCTTTAATCCACATCCCTGCTAAATCCACTTCACACGGAAGATAGTCTAAAGGGTCGTCTATGAATAGTGCAAACAAAGTAGGACTTAATGTATAACCTTGTCTCACTCCCGATGAGGTTTCAAACCAGTCTGAGAGTTCTTCATCTGTCCATACAGCCACCATTGTTCCTCTATATAGGTGCTCAAGAATGCGACCAAATTTCAGCGATATCCCAAGACTATACATCTTATAGAATAGTGCACCTCGATTGATTGTATTAAAAGGTGCATACAGATTTTTCCTTTGTTTCAATAAATTCTCTGCCAAGCTCCTAAATTTAAAAATGTTATTTATTGCTGAGTACCCTGTTCTAAATCCAGCCTGGAACTCCCTCAGCAATTTCCCGGTCTCTATCCAACTTACGAGACGATCATGCATCATCGTTGTAAATATCTTGTAAGATGCATTTAATAAGGAAATCCCTCTGTAATTAACTGCGTCAAATAACGATCGTTTATTGTGGATTGGAAATATAATACCATCTCGAAATTCATCTGGAAACAGTTCTCCCTCCGAAACTGTATTAAAAGGTGATCTTTTCATAGTCCAGAGAGTCGACTACAAATCCAGGTGCTGCGAATTTCCACTTTGTTATCGTTATTTCAGGATTTAGAAGATCCTTGAAATGGGAAAGCAATACATTTGAAGACAGTTTTGTGTGAAAAGCGTTTTCTATTCAGCTCTCTAGCCAGTTTCCAAAAAGCAGCGGAGTTTTTACAAGATGCTAATCGGACTGCTTGCTCTTCTGCGTATAATTTTTTTTAAGTCTTACAAATCTCCTTACACTTCTTAATTGCCTCTAAATAAAAACCCTTAAACAATCCTTGGGTAGAGTTACGGAAAATCCTCAACCACGCAATTGATGTTTTACGAGCTTTTAGGCATTCTTGGTCAAACCAGTGTTTGTTTCTTGCATTTCATTTCTTTTGGCTTAGTCCTTCTTGTGTGTATGAGACTTTCAAAATCCGTTCTAAGAGGAAAAGTTTTCGATTTCAATTGATTTGAGTCGCAAGTCTAGAGCTCGTCGATACACCTTAACCTTAGCCTCTTTCTATTTGAGTTTGGACAGATTAACGTTGTTACCTCATCATGCTCAAGGGCTAAGCATCAACTAAATATTGTTCTCAAGTAAAGCAATTCAAAATTAATTATATCGACGCCTTTCCGAAAATGTATTGCAAGCAAATTCTTCAATAAAAAAGAACAGTAATAAAATACCTCGTTTCACCTTTCTGAAAATTATCCTCAATCGTTTCAATTCTATTATATTATAAAAACATTGTTTTTCTGTTGCAAAAGCTTGAACACAAAACATCGATTGCCAGTGTCACGTTTTTATTGGAATAAATTCTTGGTTCAGGTAAGAGGTGTCCCTGAGAGATGACCTGAGATGGGTTGCGTTGACACCACCCACTAGACAAATATTCCATAGGGTTCATCTCCTGGCTTACCTCGCTCTAAAAGCAGTCATAAAATAAGAATGAACTCATACCAAACATGTATGAGACTAGATTATCCAAGGAAATGGTTTGTCCAACCACATTTTATACCTTTATTTGTAATAATTTGAATGAACGGCCCTGAAACCATTAGGACACTATTGAAATTTATATTTTAAGATGATAAGTGACGGTTACATCATAAGCTTAATAACTTCGCTCAAACAATTTGGGGCAAAATGTTGCGTCACCCTTTTTCACCGCTATTTTGAAGGACATTTTCTCTACTTTAAAGATGCCCATAGAGTGCACAATGTGAAGGTTCTTACAGTGTGAAATTCCGATACATACGACACACTAAATCGTACACACATAAGTTGTGAAAAAGATCTGAAAGTGGAAAGATCAGAATTACTGACGTTAAAGCTGAAAGCTTTTATTGATCTCCATACAACGATCGAAACACCGACACAAAAAAATTAAAAAGCCAAAATTTGTGTCTACTTTAGCCCACACACAGCACACATTTCTGCACAGCGACACAAGTGTGGTGTTTATGGGCCACTTAACAGCTAAATCTAATACCATTCCAACATCCTCAGTTTACCCTTGAGACCAACTTAAGCCGTCATATGAAGCACAAAGATTCGTTATTTAGCCGAACTACGCGAACGTTTAATGTCATATCATGCATCAAAATCATATTTGGCCCTAAATACTAAAGTTGGTAGTCTTTTGAGTTAAACTATGCATCACTTTAAGAGTCTAAAAACAATGAATAAGTTTCTGCAATATTAAATAGAAAAAATTAAGAAAGTAATGCGAATTTAGTACACATTAAAGAACGTTTGTACAAAACCTACTGCTCCAAGTTGCTTCAATAAAAAAAAACTCTAACAAATGGTTTAATTTTGATCTTTCTCAAAATAAATCTTCTAAATTAATTTTTCAATATCGTTTGACAATAACAAAAAAGAAACATCCTGTTCCTGTGTGAGGTTTATAAATAGAACTAAACCACTGAAGCTAATCTAAGGCATAACCTTGATTGTAATATATTTTTCTACCTGCCATGATTTTATTTTTAGACAAGCTGTCGATTTTCTGGGAAAAAGCACTTCCGCTTTCTCATTCAATGTCATTTCAAAACGGCTAATAAAAGTCGAACTAATAGCAGCCTAAAGACATATACTCGTGCCTATATATACTCTGGGGGTCTGGGGAGATATCGCTCTCAGGTAAAAGTTCACCCTCAATAAACCTGTCCCCAACCTTTGGTATAGCAATATTTTGACTCACATAATAACACGATACAATATTGAAAAGTGTCAAATCGTGTCAAATTGACTTTTTCTCTTGTGCTTTATAAATAAAAATATACCCATACCCATCCCCTTTACCCTTACCCATATTCCAATGCCATTCAATAAAAAAAATTTATATTATTTTCCACCCCAATCTCTGCCATTCAGGACACCGACCCAGTCGTCATCCTCGTCGTCGTTGTCGTTGTCGTGACTCGTGAGTCCTGGACAGATGAGTATTTTCTCGCCATCAATGTTTGTTGGTGTTTTTCTTTTTATACTTTTTTGATTTTATTTTATTTTAGCTGATGGTTTTTCTCATTTATGATGTTTTATGGGGAGCCAGTCGGTTCGATATTGCAACCGCCATTTTACTGGAGCTGGGTGCAAGTTCTACCGCCAATTTCATTCGGTTCAAAGCTAACCAACTAACTACAGGGTAAAAAGTCAAAAGTAATAAAAACTAACGTTTGACTGTGTGGCACCATCTATATCTCTACCTACCTCACCTCACCACCGAACCAACCCTGTACCCAACCCATAGAAATGACGAGCTTTGTTGATCCTCCAGCTCCTGCTCCTGCTCTTGTTCCTACTCATACTCCTGCTTCTGTTCCATTTCTCTGAGGACAGGACGATATGATAGTGGTTGTATTGGTTTTGGTGAAGTGCGGTGGTTGCGATTTAGTTGACAGATATTCAATTGGCATAGTTACCGCTATATGTAGCGAATGGTTGGTTGACAGTTGTTGTGTAGTTGCTGAAGCTTGGTTATGGTTAGTTTAGCTAAGTGACAATGGACAAGGATGTGCGGTTAGGTCGGTGACTGACTAGTTGGTGATCGAAGAAGCTATTATACGTTCAAGCTCATGATGATGTGGATTGTTGGACAAATATACTACTGTTAGTTAGGTATATTGGGTTTTGTATACCATACAAAGCGATGATGCCAATGACGATGACGACCCGGACCCAACGACCAAGGACAAAAGCCAAATGTGGTTAATAAAGTGTCTTCTCTCTCGCCTTTCTCTATATGTATATTCGAAGGATATCGAAATGTCCCTCCTTTTGTTGTATAGCAAGTAGCAACACATTAAGTAAATGAAATTACTTTGTAGTTTTAGTGAATTAGCTGATTAGTTTTTATGCTGGAGATGATGCAGAAGGGATGTGTGTAAGGACATTTGTGAGGAAAAAATTGCTTTAAACAAAAACTAGTGGATTTTATTTCGAAAACAATGATACTTGTTTTTGATAAAATAATTATTTTTTTAACTAGATAAACGAATTAAATTTGAACCAATTCAACCACATTTTGAACTTATGTTCTTATTGATTATTACATTTTTTTGGAATAGATGTGAACAAAAAGTTTTGGAATAATGATCCATACCGAATAGTATAGGATTCTTACTGCACTAAACCACAGGTTTATCAGGACCAATCTATGGGAGACAATGGATTTTCCTTCACAATTTATTATTCACTTTAGTGGAAGCTTTAGATAATCAGCTTATGAGGCTTGTTTCTTCGAAATCTACAAGCATTATCTCGTTCATTTAAGATGATCACCATTTAGCAGTTGGTATGACTTTTCAGTCACCGATTAGGTGGAACAGCCGATTTGGACCACTTCTATTAATATTTCAAATTGAAGGTCACAATTATTTGAAGAGCACTTTCTTATATACAAAGGCTCATCTTTTATTTCACAAAGGACTTTGTTTTGAACTTTTCGGATACTTTCCGTTTTTGTTTCTTTGTACAGCCCCAAGTTGGAGGGCATATGCATAAACAGGTTTCAGTACTTTCTTATAAAACATAAGATCGTTCCGGATAGTTAGGTCAGACTTCTTTCTTATTAAACAGTACATTTTCTTCATACAATTTTTTTTTGGTGTGATCTTTTTATTTAATCAAAAGTCGTTCTAAGGTATTTATCACACATTATTTATATACTTACTTTATCGAATGCGTTTTGGACCAATATTTCAATATAATCAGTAAAGATCGCTATAAAAGCGTTGATATTCACTGGAATATCGCTTGTATATACAAAATACGAAGTTGGTCGAAGGACATTTTCTTACGGTACACCGGCCTCAATTAGTTTTAGTTCCGAGTAATTTTGGTCGTGATGTACTTTACTGGATGTCGACGGACAGGCAAGCGTCTACCAACCAAATTGACCACTTCGCGATTAGTCGACGCTTTAGAAGCAGTCTCTTGGATGTTCGAAACAGAAGAGGCGCCGATATCTGGCTTGCCAGGGACCACCACTTAATGATAGCTACCCTAAGATTGCGTACAGCTACAGTTCGAAGATCCAACGGAACAGCACAACCCAAATTCAATATCGCGAATATTCGGTCGGAAAGAAGGAAGCAACAACACTTGGCGAAGTGAAGATAGCTATACCTAAACTTAAGTCAAACAAAGCTGCTGGAGCTGACGGCGTCGCTGCCGAACTATTCAAAGCAGCAGGCGATGACTTCGTAGGGAGCATGCACCAACTCATCTGCAAAATATGGTCGGAAGAAATCATGCCCAATAAGTGGAATCTCAGCATAGTGTGCCCGATACATAAGAAAGGAGCCCCTTTAAACTGCGCCAACTACAGAGGCACCAGTCTAATTAACATTGCGTATTGCGTATAAGATCCTCTCTGCCGTATTATGTGAACGTCTGAAGCCATTCGTCAACAACCTGATTGGTCCTTATCAGTGTGGCTTCAGACCAGGAAAGTCCACTATCGACCAAATATTCACACTACGGCAGATCTTGGAAAAAACCCAGGAGCTTCAAATCGATACCCACCATCTCTTTATCGATTGTAAAGCCGCGTATGACAGCATCTATGGGGAAGAGCTCTACCGAGCAATGTCTAGTTTTGGCATCTCTGTCAAACTTATCCGTTTGTGCAGAATGACGATGGAGAATGCACGCTGCTCTATCAAGGTCGGAAAAGATCTTACCGATGCATTTGATGTCAAAAAACAAGGCGATGCACTGTCATGCGACTTCTTCAACATCGTTCTGGAAAGAATTGTGCAAAACTCAACCGTCAACACTAGAGGCACAATCTTCCAAAAATCCATCCAATTACTCGGATACGCAGATGATATTGATTAATTGAGGACAAGACCAAGTATATGCTGTCATCAAAATAGGACACTGAACGACGACGTCTTGGACAAAACGTCACCATGGACAGCTATAACTTTGAGGTAGTTAAGGACTTTGTCTACCTAGGCACCGCTATTAATGCAGACAACGACACCAGCGCTGAAATCAAACGAAGAATAACTCTTGCAAATCGCTGCTTCTTTTGACTTAGAAGGCAATCGAGAAGTAAAGTCCTCTCTCGAGCATGTAAAATCACCATCTATAAGACACTCATCATCCCGGTTCTCATTTATGGCGCTGAGGCCTGGACTCTGTCAAAGAAAGATGAGAGCGTCTTGGGATGCTTCGAGAGAAAAATTCTTCGGGTGATTTTTGGTCTCGTACGCATAAATGGAGAATGGAGGAGAAGATATATCGACGAACTGTACGGGCTGTACAGCGACACTGACCTAGTTAGCAGAATTAAAGTCCAACGGCTTAGATGGCTAGGTCATGTAGAGCAAATGGGCATCAACGCTCCAGCAAGGAAGGTCTTCGAATCCAATCCCGAGGGACGGCGCAGTAGAGGAAGACCACGACTCAGGTGGCGCACCCAGGTGGGAGAGGACCTCAACTAATCTTGTTTGATTAATTACATTTTTGGACAGTTTCTTCTTTCCAAATTAATATTCGGATAAAGCATCGGTCCTTAGACTTTTCAGGAATCCATGAGTGAATCATTTTTGAATTCACTGATTCTTTGTTTAGTTGGTTTGTTTTTAAGATGGGTAAAGTCTATCAATTAAAAATCCAGCAGTTTTTACTTTTTACTTTTTTCAAGCGCTTCTTTATCTGGTTATAACTCTCAAAACTTTCTCTAAAAACTTTCAACGCAAATACTTTAGTGCATTTTTTACATTTCAACAACTTGTCACATCTATCTAAGGTATGCAGGATCATTTGAATAAAAAGTGTCCAAGTTGTTTTCCTCATCACTTTAACACTCGTTCCTCTATGAAACTCACATAACCTCTTGATATGCCGTGTACGTTAAGGTTATTTCAAAAGTCTAAAGGTGTGAATGTATCTAAGATCTCCTTCTCACTTCTTGAGGGACCATAAAGTTTGTTGTTGCAATTTATTACCAAAACCAAAGGTGTTTATACATTTTGTGTATTTTCTACAATGTAGACTTTTTGGTGGCAGGGATGAGGATAAGGGAATAAGGGACAACCTGACCAATGTTTATAAGCTAAGCATATCTTGTTTAATACAAAACTTCATCTTCAAAGCTTGTTGTTTCGGTTTTTTTTTTAACTTCAACTATTATTTGGATATCATCATAAGAAAAGGACGATTTTTTTATGATCTCACAAAAAAAAATTACTCTTCATAGAGTGTCAAGGAGCTATAAAGCAAGATTTAATAACTTCAAGTGAGGGGGGGAGGGAGGGAGAGGCATGTAATACCTATACAGCACTAAAGTTAGTACCTACAATGAAGATGTCACAAAAAATGTGTAGTTGCAATGGAATCTCCAATAAAAACTGATATTATCTTCCCTTTTTCTATATAAAGGTGCTTTGTATACAATACATACATATTAAATATACATACACACATACATACAAATATATTTATTATAATAAACCAACAAAAAGAATCTCATTTCGTAGAGTTTTTCATAGCCTTTAAATGAGAATCGTATATTTTTTTATGAATGCTTCTGCAGTCCTGAGAAAAAAGATACAAAAGAAGTTATCACTCACTTGGGGAGTGTAAATTTGTTCTAAGAAAGTAGAATTAATTAGATTGGCCTAAAATTCCTATACACACAAAACGAAAGTTAGGTTATATGCTGTAGGGAATAAGATAAGTGTGGCTTGAAGCTTGAATTGAAAATGGCCATCAGTGTTAGTACGAGGCGCGGGGACAATAAAGTTGAAAGCTAGAGATACCTTCAATTAAATGTTTGCATTAGACTGGAATTAGTTTATAACTAACAATAGACCTCAGTTTATTTGTATTCCTACGTTCGTCGTCCGAACTGTTTTATACTAATCCTATAAGTGTTGGGACTTTTGGCCTGTGATTTCAATGGGCTGGTGACGATGGCTTGGCTAGAATCATATTTTCAAGAAGTACGGACCACTGACGCCTCCATCTCAAAATTCTTACCAAACAGGAATCTCGCATGGATTGATGCTTTCCCAGTTCCGCCAATTTTGCCCATTCACGTACCAATTCATCGAAAAATGGACATCATCGCTAAAGATAATTTTTTACTAAAATTGTTATCGACTTCCAACTGCTCCAAAATCCAATTATCGAACAAACGACGAGACGAATATGGTCCTTTTGTTTCATCTCCTGGGTCAGTTGGATTTTATAGTCTACGATAGATAGGCCAAGTTCTTGTGAGCGATGCAGTACTAATTGCCGCAAATTCCGCAGCTGTTGCAACCAAAAGTTAAATAGTCTACTTGGATGGGCGTCCATGCACCCCGTGAAAAGGGCTCAACGCGCGCATCGTTGTAACAAGGGAACACCCATTTAGATAATAAAGTTTTATCATTTGCACGTGTTTCTCGACGCTGTAACTTGCCATGATGGTTTTACTTTAGTGACTGATTAAAAGAAGATATTTTGACAAAAAATAAGAGACACAATATGGCCGTCAAAAACTGTTCAAATCAACCTGACAATATTGGAAAACCCTTTATATTGAAAAATTATTTCTAACGTGTGTTTTTAAAAAATTACGACCCTATATTAAACTTTAACTCATATATTATTTCAAGTTTAAAAGTGCCATTTTATCCTCTTAAAAACGAGGCGTTTTTTCCTTAAACTATTCCCATTAACTATAATTAACTATAATTTAAATATGAAGAAGACAAAAAAGCAATCCTAAAAGGCTATTTATCTTTACAACGTATACTGCGCCGCCCTCGATTAAAAAGCCTCTAATTAAGTCCTGGGTGCTTATCACCGCTGTACCAGCTTAACATACATACCAACCTACATATTTCATTGAAAATTGTTCGTCCTTAAAATTCCAATTTTGTTGTCCTTTGAATATACTACACGTATAGGGATATAGACAGATAGATAGATACTCGTGCTTAAGCGTTCCCAATTTTTAACAACCGCACACACTAATCCGACTTGGGCTGTTTTTTTTTTGTTGTTGTTGGTGGTGATTAGAATGACAAGACGGGATGAGATGAGCTGGATGGCCAGCATTTTGGCATCGCATCAATATCAACATCAACATTATATCAACCCACCACCAACTCTAGACCTACTATACCACAACCCTTCAAAACCACACAATGACATTATACGACGAAAAAGGCAAAACAAGGGCACAAACTGATGACACTCCATTTGGAAGGCAAAAGATTGACAAAAGGATTGAATGGAAGTTGAAAAACACAAAATAGCCCACAAGATGTACACCTACACAGTACGCAGCACATATATAAACAGTATTGAAGAAGACTCTTAGTCGTTTGATTGTGACAGTTTGTGTTTTCTTTTTCCGCTCTGCATTCCTTTCTATCAAAATTCTAGCTAGTCTTAAAAGAGGTAACTTTAAGTTTTCAACTTCTTTAGAAGCCAACTCTCAATATTTTGAATTAAAACAAGTGTCCCAATTGTGGAACAAAAGTAATAAACTAATTTATATCGACAATCTTATGGAAGTTAGTTCGTATGGTCCTTCAAACTGGACTCGTTTTTATCCCCATCTGACCTCTTTCTTCAAATCTGTTTCCTACAAAAATGAAAACTATCATCAATCAATCGATTTAGAGTGTTTAAATGAAGTACAAACATTTAACAAGGTTTCTTCAATGCTTTGGAAAATCCATAATTACTCAAGAGCATATCATCAAAAGGAGCGCATTAGGCCATGAAAAGAAAAGTCCTTTTCGGGTTAATGGCAGGTAATGTGTTGTTGTTCGAGAAGGAGGACGATATACCCACCTAAATACCTAACAGTCTCCTCAAAAGGATAGGTTTTTTGATAGGAATAGGTTAGGTATATGCCTTGTTTAATTACTGTGAAACAAGCAACACTCTCTGATAATGAATACCATCAACCTCTAATACTATAGAAGACTTCATATTATTAGATATTGTTGAAGGGTTCTACATAACGGCTTCTAGGTATTAACTATAGTGTTTGCGTTAGATTGACTTTGAGAGAGTAGAAAGGTATAAATGGTTTTGAGTAAGTTTGAAGTATACTTTTGTATACTTTTGCAATCGATATTCTTCTAGCCTCTAGCCTAGCAGATGCAAAAACTATAGTTCTGTGAGATAATAATTTGCTATCCATGAACCATTAAGCATAATCACTCTCTTTAGTGAGGTTTTCGTAAACCTATAGTAAGTACTTGAATTTTGTATATCTATCTATGATACCTGATGCAAATGAATGGAATTTTATTTATGTGCATTAGTGTGTGTTGGATTGGTTATCAAAAGTTAATTATGCCTACTATCTCAAAGCCCTTATCAACTTTGTTAAAGGTATTCACTTCTTTCTTTTTCGAGAGAAGCTCATTTTAAACTAATTTAGTTAAATAGCTTTAGTCCAACTGACCGTAAGGTCTATAAAGTAGGATATCATCTAAAAAGCCAAACGTTTAGCTTTGTGTTTAACAAGAAGCAAACATAAGCAGCAACCCCCACTTTTAAGACTGATTTGAATCATCGTTTAAATACGTTAATTTGAAACTATGAGATGCATACGGGAATAGGCGTTTTCTTGAAAAAAATGTTGAGTATTTATCTTCCTATGGTTAAACAATTTTAAATGCGTTCTTCATTCATATTAAGAACAGACATTAGTTTATAGGAAAGATGCATTTTTTGGGAATTCGGTAGGTATCTTAGAACAGCGTATATTTTCTGGAAGAAAGAAGAAATCTACAATACGATTCTCCGCTCAAAAGGCTTTGCATTGGAACCTTGCGGAGTTTGTAACGTATGATGATGATATTTTTATAAGTTCCCCACATATGAGAACATATTTAATTCTTTTTTTCGCACTCAGTCTTCATTTTTTTAATTTATTGAACACTTAAATAAAATGGAATACACTTCAAAATGTGGAAATGTATCTTTGAGGTTTCACAAATGCAAATTGTTTCGAAGAATTCTATAAAGCCATAAAATAAGTTTTCTCTTGAATAAAAAAATGAAGACAATCAATTTTCAACTTAAGCATCCCTTTTTCATTTTTAACAAAGAAAATGTAAGAAAAATGTAGGTATCAGAATTTTTACAAAATGCCCCAAGAGTAAATCTTGCCATGAAAAGTGCTTTTTCAAATTAGCCGTTTGGTTTCGGTTTTAAACTGTAATTCCCAGGAATGGTTGAGAGTTGTTAGTCACTAGGCCCTAGTTCTCAACAGTGAACAGACTGTTGAGAACTATTTATTATTATTATTATTATTAAATTTATTTATTTATTATTAAATTAAGAAATAAGATTCACACATAGGAATGACCCGGGACTACCATCTTATGGCAGCTAAAGTAAGACTTCAAAAATCTACAGTTCGAAGTTTCCAAAGAAGCATACGAATACAAAATTTTGGTACAGATAGCCTCCATGATCCAGCAATCCTGCGCCAGCAACAAGGTGAGAACATTTACAAGAATTAAAAGCAATTAACAGCACTGGGACCGCTTTCGAATGCAAGGAAGAAGTAGCGCTTGGATTTCCAAAGGAAACTTGGGCAAAGATCAAAACTCCCATCCGATCTACCCCATCAGCTAGTGTCTATATGTCGCATGAAGGTAATGGAATTTCTTTGTAGCGTGCGGTTTGATAATCGGAACTATGCCAAGGCATAGTGTAGCAACTTAATGAAGTGGATAGTAGCTTTGACACAAGGACCGAATTATCAAAGGAGATCATAGACGTCCGGAGCTCTAAACCATTATTAAAGATACGAACGGATTCTTACTAGTTTCGGATAAGGAACAGCTCTAAAGGTGGAAGTTGAAATTGGATTATAGATACTACATTTATTACAGTTAATTGTCCGAAATTGTGTTTTACGAGTTTTATACATTAAAATGTTGAGTGAATTCAGGGTTATATGGTTTGTGCTCTATAACAAACTTTAAATTCATGTGGTTGAAATTCACGATAAATAAGCACATCATCTACGCATGTTTTTTATATCGAACTCCAAATCCGGACAGAAATTCAACTTTTAACGAATTTGATGCTCTGTCTGACTCCATTCAAAGAATTGTTGGCCATTATCCCCTTACTGAAATTGCCATTGCGGGCGATTTCAACGTACACAATTCTTCTTGGCTTCGATAATCTGGCCAGTCAACACTGGAAGGAAGGAGATCTTTGCTGAGTTGAATCAATTAATTCGGCTTGTCGATGAGCCAACTCGAATCCCTGACGTTGCATGTCAATCCGCCAACACCCTAGACTTGTTTCTTACCTCTGACCCTAATAAAAACACAATTAGTGTATTACCGCCTCTAGGCACATCAGACCATTGTATCGTATCTGCAAAATTCTTATGTCTAAAAAACCCAGTTAAAGAAAAAAGTCATATGAGAACCGTTTGGCAATATGAGAAAGCCAACTGGGACGGTATCAATGAATTCTTCAGGAACTTTAACTGGTCACTATGCTTCCTTGATAGTGACGTAAATTCCAGCGCAGATATGATTACAAACCTAATTCTTTGTGCAATGAGAAATTTTATCCCGAATAGGGTAAAGTCTATCAAACCCAAAGAAATCTCAGGGTTTGATTCGAGCTGTAAGGAGGTAATTAGGTTCAGAGATGTAAGTTTCCGTTGTTATAAAGACAACCCGATTGAGGAAAACGAATGTTCTTTTGCACTCGTGCAGTTGCAACAGTACTGAAAGTCCTTGACATACATAAATCCTGAAGAGATGTTCTTCAACGCTTGCAAAACCACTGCGTAAGTTTTTCCATCTTTCCTACTCTGCAGGTCTCGTTCCGAGCTGATCGAAAACAGCTTGTCCCTAAAAACAGCGAATCCTCCTCCCCTCCTAAATATCGTCCAATAGCACTCACGTCCCTTCTTTCAAAGGTCATGGAAACGTTGATCAAATTTCAGCTTAAGAAATATCTCGAAGAAAGGAAGCTCCTTAATGACCTGCAGTATGGCTTTCGTAGCAATAGGTCCACTGGTGATCTCACCGAAAAGTAAAACAAATCTTTACATCGGTTTGGAGAAAGTAAGATTATTGCGCTTGATTTTTCAAAAGCATTTGATAGAGTTTGGCACCAAACTTTCTTATCGAAAATTCGTGCTTTTGGTACTGATGAATCTCTTCTTCTTTGGATTATAAATTACACTTCTAATCTATTAAACTGTTTCGCCGACGACAGTACCCTCAGCTTCTCATACTCATTTCTAGATTTACATCATTGTCCTTCGGATGTGGAACTTAAACGGCAGCGTATGATAAGCTCATTAAATTCTTATCTTGACAGCATTGTCCAATGGGGAGTCAGAAACCGTGTAGAATTTAATGTTTCGAAAACTCAATCCTGATGCCACTATCTATGAGTGGCACTTGCATCTAAGAAACTAATCAACTGTCAGTATTTGGTATGTGTATCACAGTTTACCTTTTATGGAATGATCATATATTTGATATATGATGATAAGAAATGGTTCATCCCTTCTGATCTGGCTGTAACTTACAAAGCCTTCATCCGTCCAAAGCTTAAATATAATTCGCATGTTTGAGCAGGTGCCCCTAAAACAAGTTTAAATCTCTTGGAAAAAATCAAAAAAATGGTTTTAAAAATGATAGGCGATAGAACTTTAATCGAAACATTTACATCGCTAGAACACCTCCGCAATGTTTCATGCCGCTATTATTCTGAAGAGGTGTTCTTCCACGCTAGCAAAACCACTGCGTAAGCTTTTCCATCTATCCTATTCTTCTGGGCTCGTTCCGAGTAGTTGGAAAACTGCATTTGTTCAGACAATTCCAAAAAAAGGCGAATCTTCTTCTCCCACAAATTACCGACCGATAACACTAACGTCCCTTCTTTCTAAGGTCATGGAAACTCTGATTAATTATCAGCTTAAGAAATATCTTGAGGAACGGAAGCTTTTTAACGACCGGCAATAGGTCCACTGGTGATCTCATGGTTCATCTCACCGAATAGTGGAACAGATCTTTACATCGTTTTGGAGAAAGTAAGATTATTGCACTTGATATTTCAAAGGCATTTGATAAAGTTTGGCTCCAAGCTCTCTTATCGAAAATGCGTGCTTTCGGTATCGACGAATCTCTTCTTCGTTGGATTATAAATTTTCTTTCGAACCGTTCAATACAAGTTGTTTTGGACGGATTCAAGTCTGAAACTCATTAAATAAACGCTGGTGTGCCCCAGGGCTCCGTTTTGTCTCCGACCCTCTTCCTCATTTTTATAAATGATCTCCTGTCTGCTAATTCTAATCCAATACATTGTTTCGCTGACGATAGCACTCTTAGCTTTTCATATTCGTTTCCAGACTCACAACCCTCCTCTTCGGATGTGGAACTGTAACGGCAAAATATGATTAGCTCATTAAATTCCGACCTACACAGCATTGTACAATGGGGAATAAAAAATCGTGTGGAATTTAATGCTTCGAAAACGCAATGCTGTCTTGCATCGTTAAAGCGAGATAAACCGTCTTTGCCACTATCTATGAGTGGCACTTGCATCAACGAAACAGAAAATCTTGACATCCTCGGAATGTGCATCAGCAACCACCTTTTGTGGAGCGATCACATACGCGATGTTGCCAAAAATGCCGCAAGATGTCTAGGTTTTTTGAGACGTTGCAAGAAATTTGTTTCTCCGTCTGATCTGGCTACAATCTACAAAACCTATATACGTCCGAAACTTGAATATAACTCTCATCTCTGGGCTGGTGCTCCAGTAACTTATTTAAGCCTCTTGGACAGTATTCAAAAAAGAGCTTTCAAGAAGACTTTCGACAGATAATACAGAATTTATGTGGGTTCCTCTGCGCATGAGGAAGCTGATTGCTATTATCAAGGCTACGTATGATGGATCCAAATGTTATGTTTTGCTATAAAAGGAAGATTTTTAGAGGAATTCGAAATTAAAAGTGGAATTATTCAAGGTTGTAAATTCTCACCTGTTAGTTTTGTGGAATGGAAACTCTGCAATACCGCCTCAAACATCTGGAATATGCGGACGATGTATAAAAATAAATAAGTGACGTGGTGCAACATGCCATTGAGAACTAAGGCCTAGTGACTTACAACTCTCAACCATTCCTGTCTGCGAGTAATACTATCAAGAATGGAATGGGACCTACAGGGACAAGAATTACTCTTGGAGGATTTGTCAATTCCTCGCAAGAGGCAGAACCCTTAAAAAAACATTAAACGTCAAACGTTAGACAGAGTTATGCATGACAATCCAACGCACTAACGCCACGGTTTCTACAACAGACGAAGTATGCTTTCCTTACTTTCATAGATCTCTATCAAATGACAACAAGGGAGAAGAGAGAACCAGAATCAGAGGGGGATAGATGTCTTAATAACATCCTCAATACTTTCTGGCCCAACCTTATATCTTATGCCGAACTTCATGTGAACGTGACAGTAACCCTTACCGTGTGTCCAGATCAAAAAACTATTTTGAAACTGAAATGTATCTACAACGTTCCTGTAATACGCTTTAAAAACGCGATGGGTGCATTACGAGCGAATTAATGCAATGAAACCCGTTCAATCAATAAGCTAGTCATGAGGACTGGCCTATAGAAGTACTTGGATAGAATTTAGCTCTATCCTCAGAAAAAGTGGATGCCCACTTCAAGGACAAAATAAGTCCGAGCCCTCTATTGAGTAGTATAAGTAGATTCGTGAAATTTTAAAAAATATTGTGGAACTTATCCTACGAGCTCATGTATGAAAAAACAAGGCTTTAAGGCAAAATACCTTAACTCAAAAAGCCATTAAAGCAATTTCTCGAATTGATACTTAGCGATGTTTATATGCAGTTGAATTTTTCTTTGAAAATAGATATAAACCTACGAGCTATGTGCTCTGCTGGTGGAATGTTGAATATTGCACTTAGTAGTGTATCAAGCAACATCATCACAGACACCCGTCCCAGACCCATTTTTGCGATTGCATTTTTCCGGAAAATCTCGCGCAACATCCGAGTGGTTGGTTGCACTAGGAAGAGACGAATATATTCGCATACAGACTTAAAACCACCACCAGCAACAACAACAACACTCAAAAATAAAAAAACACAGAAATGGAACAGAATCCTCGGGAAATTTATGGCGGGCAATAAATTTTATTGGTAAAGAAAACATGTTCCAACGACGACTACTACTACTACGACGACGAACGACGTCGACGACGACGATGAGGATATTACGCGAAGTGCAGTATAGTGTTATTTTTTTGATTATTATTATTCTACCAATGCATCCTGAATTTCCTTGCTGCACCACTTTCAAACCATATAGCAAAAACAACAAAAGCAACACAGTTCCACTTCCACCACCCGATCCAGAAGGAGGCCAGGAGCAAGCAGCCATCAGGACCAGGATCAGAACAGGACCAGCCAGCAGAAACAGTAACAACTTTCTTTCGATTTATTTCATTTGTTCATCTCTCTGTGCGGTGCGGTGAAGAGCGGGGTATGGTTTGGTCCTGTATCAGGACTGGGATGAAAGGTAGGGAAGGCGCTATGTCATGTTCAGTGTATGATGTAAAAGTGTTGAATTTTTTCGTTCACTCATGTTGTTGTTATTTTAATGTCCCT
Organism: Eupeodes corollae; assembly: GCF_945859685.1. Lineage (NCBI taxonomy): Eukaryota > Metazoa > Arthropoda > Insecta > Diptera > Syrphidae > Eupeodes > Eupeodes corollae. The sequence continues at coordinate 208,306,641 of NC_079147.1, read as the reverse complement.
ACCTTACCGCTCTCTACACATCAACAACGGAACGAAAACGTACTCAATGGTATTAAAGTCGTTACTTACAGTATGAGGAAAATCGTTGATTGCTGTGCGCCGGTAGTTGATGGATGCATCAGAATTGCATGTGAAAGAGTGTGGATGGAAGAAGTGAGGGTGGAAAATTATTTGCAATTTTGGTTTTCAATTTGATGGCGGTTGGATGTGAAGGGGGCTGTAGCTATAATTTATATACATTTGGCGGGAAAGTCACATTATCATCATCATCATGCATCGATTCAAAATTGTGGTGTGTTCATGTTTATGTTGTTGAAGATCTCGTAAGTAAGTTTTATAGATTTTTTTCCTCATTTCAAATTCTAATGGGTCTTGCGATGGTGGAAAATATGGGAAAATATTGATTGCTACCTGGGAAGACGAAATAAGGTGAATTCAAATTGAATGAAAAATAGGTTCCACACTACGTTGTTTTGACTAAATTTAAAGAGAGAAGAAGCAGAACAATCTAAAGAAACTTTTACTTTCTTAGAAAATTTCTGGATAAAGAATCGAGAGTTTGAAAAAATGTATGTTCGGTCAAAGAGTATTAAAATTCGACCACTAAAACCACCTCTTCATCAGGACCAATCTTGAAGGATCGACTTCCAATTTTTCCTTCTTAATTTTGTTTAATCACTTTTGGGGAAGTTTAAACTTTTAATACTTTCCCATGTTTTTTAGACCATAAGCTCATGAGGCTTGGTTCTTCTTATTCTCCGACCATGGTTTCTTATATTCAAGACGGACTCCATTTCAGAATTAGTGTGACTTTGCATTCTCTGGTTGTGCGAAACAGCGTATTTTTAAACAACTTTTGTAACCATTTCTATTTGTAAGTCACGATGTAGATCGGTATTTCTTATGTACCAAGGTGCATTAAATATTCCACGAAGGACTTTGTTTTGGAATTTTTAGATGATTTCGATATTTATTTTCTTTGTACAGCCCCATAATTGGATTCCATAGCTCCAAACAGGCTTTAGTACTTCATTGTACAGCATTATTTTGTTTTGGATTGATAAATCATAGTTGTTACCAAGCAACCAGTACATTTTTCTATATTTCAAGTTTAGTTCTTCTCTTTTCTTTTTGATGTGCTCTTTCCACTTAAGCTTTGCATCCAAAGTCATTCCAAGGTATTTGGCCGTATTGGCGTAAGGTACAGCTTGATTATTAGTGATTATTGGAATATTGTTTATTTATTTATTTGTAAAGTTTATATGTGAAGATTTTGTTTCATTGAGTTTGATACGCCATTTTTCGGTCCAAGCTCTCACTGTGTCGACGGCATTTTGTAGTTTTACTGCTGCCTTAGAGACACATTTGTCGGGTACCAAAATTGCGGTATCATCTGCAAAAGTAGCCATTATGATGTGATTAGCAACTGGAATATCCCTTGTGCATAGGAAATCCAGGGTAGGACTTAGGACACTTCCTTTTGGTAGACCGGCTTCTTTTTTCTTCAATTCCGAATATTCTTGATCGTACCTTACTCTAAACAATCGGTCTAAGATGTACGATTTTAATATTTTAAAGTACTGCTTGGGAAGATCCCTTTGCTGTTTGTACTCAAGTCCCTCATGCTAAAACCTTGTCAAAAGCATGAACAACATCTAAGAAAATAGCTGAACATACTTGTTTGTCTTCTAATGCTTTTCTATTACTTTTAACTTGGTCTATCGTGGAATGTTTATTTCTAAAGCCAAACTGATGGTTTGGGATTAACTTTCGTTCTTCTATGATTTTGCTAAGTCCCTTCAGAAGCAGTTTTTCAAAAACTTTTGCCATAATTGGTATGAGCGATATTGGTCTGTAAGCCGTCACTTCTGTAGGTGGTTTACCTGGCTTTGGTATGACAATTACTTCAGCAATTTTCCAATGGTGCGGGACATACCGATGCTTAAGGCATGCATTTATTATATATTGAAGTTCTATGAAGGCTTTCAATGGCATTTCTTTCATAACCTGAGCAGTAATTAGATCGTAACCTGGTGATTTTTTATTCGGTAGTTGATTTAAGCACATACTTTTTATTTCTTTAAGTCTTACAATTGGTATTTCACTTTCATCTATCTTATCAACAAACTGTTAGTTATTTTCAGCCGCCTTTGATGAGTATGGCTTAAAAACATTCGCAAGATGTTTAGCGAAAAGGTTAGCTTTTTCTTTCGGGTTACCGATCCATTTCCCATCTTGAGATTTCAAGGGCGAGTTTTGCGATTGCGGTCTTTTCAGGCACTTGGCTGCTTTCCATAGCGAAAAATCGGTTGAAGCATCAGTCGTTAAATTCCTTAGGAATGTACTGAGTGAATCATTTTTGAATTTGTAAATTTGTTTTTTAATATTTTTGCTTATACGATTAAACGTTGTTTTATCATCTGGAAATCTCGTATTTTGCCATTTTCTTCGAGCTCTTCGTTTCTCTATTATTAACTCTCTTATCTCTAAAGGATATTTTATTTCATTTTGTCTTCTATTAGAAAATGTTGGAGTACTTTCTTCAGCGGCCTGTTGCACATCAGCAATAAATTGTTCCACTTCATGGTCAATTTGCTCGATTGTATCCATGGGAGATCTTAAATTTATAAAACTAAAAAGCCTTTCTCTAAAATCATTCCAGTTTGTTTTCTTATTTACAAGCTTTGGATTACTTTTTTCTTGTACTTTCGATTCACTTAGTGATAGAATCACTGGAGTATGATCTGATGACAGGTCATAATTACCTTCGACACTAATGTGATTTCGTTTGATTCCTTTAGCTACTTTAGCTACGAAAAAGTCAATAACGTCTGGTATTTTGTTAGTATCGGAAGGTCTGTAAGTTGGCGACCTGGAGGAATAGAATTCGCAATTGTATTTACGGCCTGCTTCGAAAAGTCTTTTTCCTTTTGTTGATATAAGTCTTGAACCCCAATGGGTGTGTTTCGCATTGAAGTCTCCACCAACAAGAAAGTTATGCCCAAGAAGATTAAATAGATCTGTATAGTCATCTTCTGTCGGGGAGCGCCTTGGTGGGCAGTATATAGCTGCTATCTTAAACTCTTTCTTTTTCATACCAATACTAATAGTTGTTACTTGCATATTTTCACTAGTAAACTTGGCTACTTCATAATGTTTAAAGCTTTCTTTTATAAGAATCGCCGATCCACCTCTTGCCTTGTCAGCTGGATGTGGAGCGTGGTAATATGAATAGTTTTCTATTACATTATCTAGACTTTGTCCATTGGAGAAATGAGTTTCGGACACCAGGCAAATATCGATATGTTCTAGATCTAAAATGATTTTGAATTCGGATGAATGTTGTATAAAACCGTTTGCATTCCATGTAGCGATTTTAAGTGTTCTGTCCATGATTGTTTTTTAAGAGTGACTTTTTCGCTTAGCAGCTTGATATTCAAATCCTGTTTATCAATTTTTTTAAGAATAAGTTGTAGCATTTCTTATATGGAAGTCTCTTCATTATTCCGCACATTTTTAACAATCTGAGAATAGGCTTTCTTTTCATTCGCTTTCTCTTTTGAAATTGAAATTGAGATGGGGTGGCAACCATCGATCCTACTGTACATCTTTTTAGAGACAGCTGTATTCAATCATAATGATGATGACATTGTATTAGGCTGGGTTTGAAGTCCGATAAAATAGGCTGTGGGATATCAACTGCTTTATCGCGCTCTATGAAGTCGAGGCCAAAATCCATGCTTTCTGATTGGCCGAAAGCAATTCCCGATTGGAAAAAGAAAGTTGCCTTCCATGAATTGTAAAAGCGTAGGATTAAATGTTATACCCAGGTTTCTAGAAAAAAGTTGTGGCTAATTTTGAGTTAGAAATGAGAAAGTTTTCTTTTGACAGTTTTCAAAAATTAAAAAATATACAGAAAATATTGATTTTTGGTCCCATGAACTAAAAAATATTTTGAGAGTCCAGCCGGAGATTTGTAAAACGAATTGTTCCCCCGAAAGTAATCGAAGATATTATAGTTTACTATGATCTATATTTCAATAGTGTATATTTTTGTTGTCCTCTTCGTTCTTCCTCCGAAGACCCAAAAATTAACGACCCATTTTAATTGTTTGTATTTTTTTGTGTAATTACTTACCTTAAAAAAAAAATCTTGAATTTTTCTGCTGTTAATTAAAATAAATTGCTTCAAACGTTTCAAATTTCCTTCGTTTCATATTTTGTTAGCACCCTTCGGCGCGGCATTACTCTCTTGCTTTATTTGTTTTATTTAAAATAAAAAGTTTATAGTGAGGCAATTTTAAAAGAAAGACATATGCTTAAGAACTATTAAAGTGGAACAATTCTGTTGTGCATTATTTTAGCAACATCTTAACCGTGCTCGCAGCGTACTCAATAAAATCTCTCAAAAAGGGAAAAAGTCCCCCATTTTTGTAAATCCTTGATTGTTGTTCAGATTGTATTAATTTTATTAACCTTTAATAAATGAGCTTTCAATCACTGAAATAATTTTTAAAATCGAGCAAGTAGTTCCTGATATAAGCGCGTTCAAACAAGCAAACAAACACGCTCTGCAGCCTTACAATATTAGTATAGATTCCAAACATTTTCACCGTCTGCTTCGCTCTAAAGGTTTGTGATTTAACATAACTTTAGCTTTATTTTAATATACGACATCGTAGCTAAGTGAAATATTGTGGAGAACTATTTTTCACTTTGATTTTTCACTTTCTGTCATTAGTGGAACATTTTTTAAGAAATAATAAAATTTGTTACAAAAAAAGGTATTTGAGTGATGCGTGCTAATTTGTTTTTTATATAGATTTTAAAAAAATCGCTCATAGCCAGATACAACTCTAAATAAGTAAAAATGGGATGAATCAAAAGTGAATTATTGAGGCAAATCTGAAAAATTGTATTGCTATATTATATTTTTTAATCTTCATAAAGCGCACCCTTGCAACGTTTTATCTCTTCTAGCCTGTTTAAGTTTTCTTTCTTCCCATAGAATTTAAATATTCTAAGAATAAAAGATTACAAATTTTCCATCAAACAAATATTTCTAAAAACTTAATGCTTCGTTTTGCATCGTTTATTCCACATGTTACGCATCCATCAGTCATCAGATGGTAATATTTGGTCTTTCACAATGTTGCTGCTACCAAAATTCGATTTGTTACGTTGCCGAAACAATATCAACTTGTTTTTTTTTGTTGCAAAAATCGAAGAGCTTTCATAGTCTCCCACCCTTAAGTTCATCAACCCCTAAGGTTAAAAGTATAGAAGTGAGTAAATGAAATATGATATACCTAACAAATCCAATTTTGCAATTTATAAATGAATTCAGCTTCTTCACTTTCAGTCTTCCTCTTGATCATGTCACGCTTTAACAAATGCATTGCATCTTTTACTTAATAAAAATAAATTTTACACAAGAAGCAATTTTGTGTACTGAGATAACCAACAAACTGTGAAAGTTTTGAATAGTTATGGTTCAGGGATGAGTGTTTAAGTACGAGTACATAACATGCAAGTCACAACACTACCACCGTAAATATTGTAGAAAATGGGATTAAAGCTTTAATATTGAAATATGTTTTACAAAGATTGGTGTTGAAAATGTAAGGTGTCTTAAAGATACAGTTAATAACAGACGTTTAAGACCTGTAACAAAGTATTGAACTTTTGAAAAAAATTCTTCAAAATTATATTTGTTTCAAAACCTAAAAGTTCTCAAACTATGTGCCTAGTATGTACATTCAATCGAAGATAGCTTTAGTGGTTTAGTAATGAGAGAAACAAGTTACCTTTGGAAGTTTATCGCAACAATGTAGAATGATACTTCTTATTCTTCTTAATGAAGAAAAAGCATTAAGAGCTATAAGGTTCTTCAGAGTAGATACAAATAAATAGTATTGAAAGTAAAATTCTTTTCCGAAATCTATTCCTTTTCATCCCTGTTGAAAATATTTTATAAATGGGTAAAACTATGGAACCTTAGCAACACACCATATCGAATTAAACGAAACGCAGGTTTATTATTTTGGGGGCAAAAAAGGTTTTCGTGTTGGTCGTCCTCGTCCCCTCGACCAAAGCCAATCGTCCTCTTCGACATAGAACAACGTCATACGCTACGCATACACATTTGCTTCTTATGCAGAAAAAGGATAATAGAGAAATTTGATAGCTTTTATGTTGTCTATCTATGGTATAGGGTAGGGTTATAATACCAAACCACTAATGGGCCATGAAATTAGATACCATCCTGGCTGCAGGACTCTTCTTTAATAACTTGAGCTTGAATGAAAAAAAAAAAAAAAAAAAACAGAAAATATGCGAGACTATGCCAAAAATATTTTAGAATGTTCGTCTTGTTCATTGCGAATTCTACATTAGAAACAATAAATCCTATACCCACAACTACAACAGTTCCTTTCCTATGCTTAACTTAGGTCTTATTTTCCTTGTTCCATGGGGTGTTTTTTGTGGAAAAAAGCAAATGGGGTTGCATGTTGGTGGATCACTAGAATTTTCTAGGAGAAGATGACTTTCTTTGTGTAAAAAGTCCGTTGAACCTTTTTCTCTGGCTGTGATGTTGGTTATTATGGTGCGATATTCTGATGCCCCCCGTGTGGCAGATGTTAATTCGATTTGATTTGAATGGCAGGCTTGATGCTGCCTCCTGTTGTGCTAAGATAGACGTTATGGCGGCCAAAGAAACACTGAGACAGTTATGAGGCATGAACATGAACTGAACAACAACAAACAAAAATAAGGAAAGAAAGACTTTGACGTTGAAAGTATTCAAGCAATATATGCAGAAACACAGTAACTTCCTTTAAAAAAATGAAGTCATACAAAAACGAGTTGAAATAAGTACTAACGTTATTTTGTTAAGAATGATGAATTTAAGGAAGCATGATATTATATTATGTATTTCTTTTAAGTCTTTGTGCGATTGATAACACTTTCAGGGAAGTTATTGATACATTCTTCTTTCACACGGAATGATAGTCTCAGGTATTAGGCTTACAAATTTAAAGGAATGTTTCAGCACCTTCATCAAAATTAAAAGCTAAGTCAAAAGCACTATTGATATCATCCGCCTACTTTCCAACTACAATCAGTTTAAACCTCCCTTTTTAACTGTCTGACTAGTCTTGAATCATTAAACAATTTTAAAAAACCTTGAACTTTTTTTTTTTAACTTTTATTATGACTCAAATACCCAACGATTAGTTCTTGATGACAAGAAACTTAAAAACAATAAAAGTCTTAGCGTTGTACAGATTGATTCGTAGAAAGGAAGTACTGGTATAAAAGATGATAAGTGTTTTGTTGACATGGGTTCAAAAAGGTCGAAATTTGTATGATGATGACGTAGGCAAAAGAGAGGAGCATGTCTGAAATTCCGTGAATTAATACAATTTTAAATATTTTCTGAAGGAATTATCAATAACATTGATAACGTCGGTGATAGTTAAGTTAAATATCAAAGGACCAAGGTAGCTACTGAGTTTTCAAAAATGGGATCGGAGATTGAAAACCTGAAAACAACACTATGAAAACATTTAAAATGAAGGGCTTTAAGATAAATAATAATTTGGTGACTGATTTTAAAAAAGGCTTTGATAAGTATTTGGTCCACTTGATTTGTTTTCTCTAATTCTTTTGGAGTTTTAGAAACAAATTCAGTAAGATTGGTTGTAGCAGATCTACATTTTGTGATGAAAACAAAATAAGTCTCCAACAATAATAAAGAAAGTTCTAGACAATGCTTCAGAAAAGATTGGGAATTGAAGAAAGGGAATAAAGAAATCTTTCCAAAACTCTGGCAATTTGACTTAAGTAATAGAAAGATGGAACTGCTCTGAAAAAGGTTTACATAGAGAGATATAACACTTTTTTAATGGTTAATAATCCATCTCCAATGTCCAAACCAGAAGAAATATCGTCTTTAATTACTTATTTACTTACTTAAGGTGGCGCTACAGTCCGGGGCGGACCTGGGCCTCAAACAACATGCGTATCCTGCCAGCTCGGTCCCTAGCTAGCTGTCTCCAGTTTCGCACGCCAAGTTGGTTGAGGTCCTCTCCTACCTGGGTGAGCCACCTGAGTCGCGGTCTTCCTCTACTGCGCCGTCCCGTCCCTGGAGCGTTAATGTCCATTCCCTCTACATGACCTAGCCACCTAGGCCATTGGACTTTAATTCTGCTAACTAGGTCAGTGTCACTGTACAACCCGTACAGTTCGCCTTTTTATCTTCTCCACTATTCTCAATCTATGCGTATGGGACCGAAAATCACCCGAAGAATTTTTCTCTCGAAGCATCCTAAGACGCTCTCATCTTTCTTTGACATGGTCCAGGCCTCAGCGGCATTAATGAGAACCGAGATGATGAGTGTCTTATAGATGGTGATTTTATATGCTCTAGAGAGGACTTTACTTCCCAATTGCCTTCTAAGTCGAAAGAAGCAGCGATTTGCAAGAGTTATTCTTCGTTTGATTTCAGCGCTGGTGTCATTGTCTGAGTTAATGGCGGTGCCTAGTTGGACAAAGTCCTTAACTACCTCAAAGTTATAGCTATCCATGATGACGGTTTGTCCAAGACGTCGTCGTTCAGTGTCCTTTTTTGATGACAGCATATACTTGGTCTTGCCCTCATTTACCACGAAACCCATCTTCTTCGCTTCTGTCGCAATCAAAAACGATCGACTGACATCACGCTTTGATCTTCCAATAATGTCAATATTATCTGCGTATCCGAGTAATTGGATGGACCTTTGTAAGATTATGCCTCTAGTGATGACGGTTGAGTTTTGCACAACTCTTTCCAGAACGATGTTGAAGAAGTAGCGTGACAATGCATCGCCTTGTCTAAAACCTTTTTTGACATCAAATGCAACGGTGAGATCTTTTCCGACCTTGATAGAGCAGCGTTCATTCTCCATCGTCATTCTGCACAAACGGATAAGTTTGAAAGGGATGCCAAAACTAGACGTTGCTCTGTAGAGCTCTCCCCTAAAGATTCTGTCATACGCGGGTTTAAAATCGATAAAGAGATGGTGGGTATCGATTTGAAGCTTCTGGGTTTTTTCCAAGATCTGCCGTAGTGTGAATATTTGGTCGATAGTGGACTTCCCTGGTCTGAAGCCACACTGATAAGGACCAATCAGGTTGTTGACGAACGGCTTCAGACGTTCACATAATACGGCAAAGAGGATCTTATACGCAATGTTGAGGACACTGACGCACAGTGGAACGTCTAGTACAAAATTCCGGACATTGGGTAAAAATTTTTTTTTCATTCTTTTAAATATTTTTTGTTTGTTAATCATAGAAAATTGTCGCCTCTTTTATATATAAGACAGTTTTTTTATGTACACTTTTTAATTTTCAAATAACAACGACTCAAAGTGGCAGTATTTTCAAAGCAAAACAAAAATGGAATTTTAAAGCATTCTTGTAATTTGTTTTTCTCAGGCGCTTTTTATGTTTTATTTTCGAAATAAATTTTGTAGGTATGATATTGGTTTACTTAAGCTTAAACATAATGAAAATTCTAGAAAAAAATTGTTTTCAATTTTAAAAAATCACTTTTTGTGACTATTTAAAAAAAATCTTAATTTCTTGTTTGAAGATGTTTTTAAAAAAATGCTCAAACATGCTCGGGTTTTGGGTAGTCTTAAATGAATTTTGTACTTATTTAGAGTCATATTTTCAAAAAATTGGATCCGACCGCATCCGACCCCGCTTTCTGGAGAGCTTTTAAAAGTCTCCCTTAGAGCTATATAAGAACTCTTAAATAAAATAAGTTTTTTGATTGGAGAAAGGGGTAGGGGTGTTTTTGCATTAAAAATAATTATAACTAACATAAAGACATCAAAAATTATGAAACACTAACATGCATAAATGAAAGAAGGAGGAGGGGGGGGGGGGGTTTATTCTTCTTTTTTTCAATTAAATCTTATTTGCTCTGGTAAGAGATTTTTTGTATATGCTATCATTATTTATATTAGACTAAATGGCAAAAAAAAGTATGGCTCTCATGCTAACGGTTATATTTTCTCTCTTTATTTAACAAAAAATAATCATGTGATGTTATATTTATGGATGCCATTTTTGTTTAGTTACTTTAACTAAGCGGTCGGTTTAGTGGACAGATAATTTCAAAGCTACGCATACGTGACTGCTCAAATTTATGTTTCAACCTATTCTTGGTATTTTATGCCACCAACGATCCATAAGATCCTTTTTCATGGGGCTTATATTATAAGAAATGCTCTAATACCCATAGGAAAGCTGTCTGAAGAAGCTTCCGAAGCCAGGCACAAAGAATTTAGAAAAATTCAAGAAAGTTCGACGAGGAAAATGAACAGGTTGGTAACAAATGAAGACGTGTTAACCAATTTGTTAATATTTTCCGATCCTTATTTAACATTTTTATCACCTTCACTGGTTAATTATAAAAAACGTGAAATTCCGGAAGAAGCGTTAAAATTAATTAAAGTACCGCAAACAAGCGAAGTAATATGACTTTTTTTCTATTGTTGAAAAAATACATTTTATTTTTTTTACAAATACATTATATTTTTATTTTTTTTTAAATTATTTAATATATATGATTTTTTTACTGTTGAAATATAAAATACATTTATTTTTTTTTAACAAATACATCATATTTTTATTTTTTTTATTGTTGAATATACATACAAGATTTTTTTATTGTTGAAATTTTTTTTTGTAAAATTTCTGAAATTAATTTTTTTACTTTAAATTTTTGTTTGTTTGTTTTAAACAAATTGTAATATATTAAGAACAATAAATATTTATTAATTTTCTATTATAAGATTACTTTTATTTACTTAAAAAGAATTTGAAAACTCTTAGATATGTTCCTCATTTTATTTTTTTGGAAATTGCTTATCTTTTGAGATTTTTTGAAATAAATTATGAAACTATAATTTGTCAAGAACAAAATAGTGAAAACCGTTTCGAAATCCATCAATTATTTCAAAAGTTACAGCCCGATGACCACTTTTTCATGTTTTCGTTCCACTGTGTGACGCCTCTGTAGTTAGCGCAATTTAGAGGATCTGATTTCTTATTTATCGGGCTTACTATGCTGAGATTCCACTTATCAGGCATGCTTTCTTCCGACCATATTTTTCAGATAAGTTGGTGCATGCTCCTTACCAAGTTCGGCAGCGATTCCGTCAGCTCCAGCAACCTTGTTTGACTTATGTTTAGATATAGCTGTCTTCACTTCGTCAAGGTTGGTAGTCGGAATTGTTGATGTGCGTCGCCTGGGTTGAGTGGTTCTATCTCCCTTACAGCGGAATTCGGTTCGTCATCGCCGTTATATAATTTGGAGAAGTGGTCCTTCCATATTCTGAACATCGACTGCGGTTCTACTACGATATTCCCCTGATCGTCTTTACAGGCTTCGGTTTGTGGCAGGTACCCTTGGGAGGTTTTTTTACCTCTTGGTAAAATTTACTTCTTTAATTAGACCTTTCAATTAATCAAAAAAAAATATGATCAGGTTTTTGGAGATGATTATTATAAAGGGAACTATATTAATTTCGAAATGTAAAGCAGTCGATAACCACACACATAGTCGTCACACTTGATAGTTAAATGTTATATAAGGGTATTAACTATTCGAATTGTGTTTATGGAGGGAATCCAATAGTTTTTTATAAGTATGTTGAAAAACATTTGACGGGTATCCTCCGAACATGACATTTAAGGAAACAATTCAATAGCTTAAGGGTTGTTCAATATGTTGGGTGATTTTTTTTAAAAGGCCTATGAAGACTCTTTTCAAATTAATCTTAGCTCGACACCTATAAAAAATATGGATCAATGTTCTCACTTAGCCCCCATTAATAAAGGACTCTGGATCTTTTATACTTCACAAAATTCTAAGACTTGACGGAAATCTAAATCTGGGTCCTGATGGTGTGCCATCATTCATGCTTTGAAAATGTTCTCATTTTCCAGTTAAATGAAAATATGTGCTTCTCAAACCAACAGAAAAAAAGGGTCGCAAGCATCTTATCTGTAACTATTGACCTATTCTCTGTTTCCTGAAGACTGTTTCAATCTCTTGTTGGGAATGCTCTTAAATTTAACTTTTAACTTTTTCTGTTATAATCAAAATGGGTTTGTAAAAAAAAACCTACTATTACAAATCTACTGGAATTTCCAACATTTTATATTGAAGCTGTCGAGAGAAAACTACGCCTTGATTGATTTTGACAAACTTAACCATGAAGTACTTTTGAGTAAATAAGAGTAAATCGGACTGTATGACAAATTAATTGCTTGGATATTTTCTAATCTTACTGATAGACATTATAGAAATGTTTTCCAAAGTTACCATTCTATCTCTTTATTTTTAATTCTGGTGTACCTTAAGGTAGCCACCTTGGTCCGTTGTTATTTGTTCGGTTTATAAATGACGTTCACTTTATCTTTACAAATTCGATGACATTAATATACGCAGATGACGTGTGAATATAAACAGTTAATTCCTTAATGGACTTGGGACAAGATTATCTACTTCGACTATGGGAATGGTGCAATACAAATCGTTTTTTTTTTTAATATTGACAAGTTTTACACACAAACAATGTGTACTTGTTTGTGAATACAACTCTACAAACTTGGAAAAACTCTCTAACTTCTCCGACCTAAGCATCATGACTTAAATTGAACTTTAAATGATCATACTAACTGCATTTATAAAAAGATTTGGAAGGGAATTAGAAGATGCTTTTGTACTATTTTGTATCATTAGTCAGATCATTCCTGGAAATCGTTTGTATGATTTGAGCCCTTTATTACTCCGATCATATTTATAGACTTAAAAGTTTCATAAGAAGGTTTTAAAGGTTAATCTCTCTTTTTTTTTCTTTCATGGTCACATCGTAGAAGCTTTGCCTGCATATATTGATAGGCTTAAACATGTAGGTCTTCCATCCTTAACTAATCACCGAAAGTATCTAAAACTTTGGTTTATTATTGTTCATCAGTTTGGTAACGATTCATGGGCCATTTTTATAAATGCGAAAACGCTACAAAAATTGAAAAACCCAGAATATGAAAAAGAATATGATATCGAACATTTTTTTTAACGCATTTTTTGGACTCAATTTTCGGGAGTCTATTATTAATATCGCTTTCTGACTGCTTCCTCGTAGATTGGAGTTAATGCTAGAAAATATTTTGATTTTAAAGGAGTTAACAAAACTTCAAAATTGTGGAGAGAAAAATGTTTGGTTCTTGAATTTTGTTCTTCAATTAGCAACATTTTGGGAAAAATCAAATTTACATTTTTTTCATAAAAAATAAAAACCTAAAAAAAACTTCTCAAAGTTGGTAAAAATTGAATTTCGACTTAAATATCTTTTCAAAAATTTGAGATTATGGCTTAAAGCTTATTTTATCTTGTTAGAAACATTGTTTTCAACATTCGGTAAAATTTTGAGAAAAATCGAATTGACAGTTTTTATACAAAAAACTAAAATCCGAAACATAATTTAATAAAAGTTGTTTAAAATTGATTTTCAACTCAAATATCTCTTCATAAATTTAAGATTATAAATTCCACCTAATTTTTACTTTTAAGAAATATTGCTTTCAACGTCCCGAAACATTTTGAAAAAAATCGAATTGACGGTTTTTCTTAAAAAAAAATAAAAACCTAAAAAAAAATGTCTCAAAGTTGGTAAAAATTGAATTTCGACTCAAATATCTGTTCAAAACTTTGAGATATTGGCTTTAAACATATTGTTGTCACCATTCAGTCAAATTTTGAAAAATATATAATTGACAGTTTTTTACAAAAAAAACTTAAAAAAACAATACTTACACTTGGTAAAAATTTAATTTCGAATCAAAAAGCTTTTTAAAAATTAAAAATATTGTCTTCAAACTTTTTCTATTTCATAGAAAATATTGTTTTCAATATTCAGAAGTTTTTTCTTATAAAAATCCAACAATCCGTTTTTTCATAAAAAAATAAAATCTACAAGAAATAGGACGCCAGTTTGGTAAAAATTGATGATCGGTTCTTGATATGTCTCAAATTAATTTCATTTATCCAATTTGTACAAATTTAAGAAATGCTACTAAAATTGGTAAACATTTGTTTTCGACTAAATATCTTTTTAAGAAAACTAGATTTTCAAAATAAACTATTTCTTTATATGAAAAATATTGTAGTTAATTTTTAAATTTTTAAGAATAATTCAACTGACAACTGATGGGTATTATCAGTGTGGGTCTATCTCAGCCTCTTTGTTTCTTAAATCAAAAAAAATAATGCAAATTTTACCATCGAAAAGTGCTTGCACTGCAAGAGAAGATTATTAAAATGGATTGATTAGTTCTTGAAAACACTTTAAAACAAAATAATGATTTTATGTGGGCTACCTTTCTATAGCAATAATAAAATATTTTTTGCTTGTGGAAAGAAGCTGAATGATAAAAAAAATTACAGGTTTTTTTTAAATAAATTTGCGGTTTTAAACCAAAAAAATTGTGTTTTGCTGTTATTTTTCGTATTTAAAAATAAAAAAAAAGAGGCTGAAAACCTTACCTAATTACAATCGGCAAAATGGTTTAGACTGTAGTAGCCACGACAGGTGGCAGGAATCAGGGGACCCACTTTTTTCAAGTTCTCTACCATCGTAATGTCATTTTTGATTCGAAATTTTCTTACTTCAATGTTCAATGTTTGCTATGTATGTGCATACAAAAAAATAAGATGGATTTGAAGCTATTTCCAGGCCCCTTGACCGTCCATTGGACAGAATTTGATGAATTCCTGCTAAGTTTATGGAATAGTGCTGAATTTCCGATATATACTTATTATGTTCTTTGTCCAGTCCTGAGTTAAAAGCGTTGTGCGATTTTAAATAATTCGAGCAAATGCAAGCACAACTTTTTCAATTTATCAAACTTTTTTCAAATATTAATACCAGTCGGCAGCACAGGTTGACTTGACTTTCAGTACCTTGATAAATTAGACAGGTACCGATGCCTGATTCCAATTTCGACAGTTTGTGACTAAAAATCGCCTCATTACAAGTTTCTTAATTTTTCTTCTTCTTATTTGCCAATTTGTTTCAAAAAATAGAAAAAAGAAACATTGTTTCTATCTTAACATCTTTTTATTGAGGCCAATTAGAGAATGAACGACAAACAACGCGCACATCTGCCAATCTCTAATGATTCCATCACCTATTTTGGCATTGAATACTCTCCCGTCCATCCCAATATAAACCTATCTATCTATTTATCTTTGACTATGTATCTATAGAAAATCAATATTTGTCAACTTCCTTAAAAAAACCAATACCAACCCCCTGCTCAGCTCAGCTCACCCTAAATTCTGTTTGTTTTCATAAACAGAACACAGAACAGACAACCATTTGTATTCCTTAGACAAATACTTAATTTTTATTTTCAATTAATCCCTGCGCGAGGCTTTATTTTGTGTATTTACGTTTTTTGTCTTTTTTAAACTTGTTTATGAAAACACAAGAACAGATTGTCCTTTATTTTCTAACAGCCACAGCTCTAGCCTCCTTCCATTATCTCAATTCAAGCAAAATGTCTGCTTTTTACTATAAGCCTATTATATGAATATATAAATGTAGGCCTCCTTTAATGTTACCCAGAACTTTGAAAGGAAATAATATAAACAAAAAAAAAACAAAAACAGATTTATCCTTTTTGACTAATGAACGTAGAAGAAGCAGGATTTTCGCGTTCTCTTTATATAAAATGATTGATTTACTCTTGCTTCTTCTTCTTTATTCAGGCATAAGCGTTTTATATTGTCAGATTCGATTAGACAAGACTTTGATAAATGCATTCGGCCTTGTGACGCGTCGAAACTCAAACCGTAGTCGTAGAGTCGTATAGAGCGTAAGTAGGTATAATATAAAATATAACCACTTCAGGACATTATGCTTTGTATATTTATTGGTGGAAAGTTGATGTCAACTTAAATTGGTATGGAAAGTGGAAAGAGGTTGAAAATGTTTAAGAGTCAGTTAGGTATTTTGAACAGAACGAAAATCCTTGAAAACGATTTATATCGAATAAATCTTCTTCGATTGTATCGCCTTGAAAGCTGTTCGTTATAATGTGGTTTGATGTCCAAAAATTAATAGTCTGGGTGATAGGGTGGTAAATATAGGGTGGTGTATGAATGGCATTTAGGTGGAAGGTACGAGTATATAACTTCTATCAGATCTCTGTTTCCCTAAAAGGTAAGATTGAAATATTAGTATACTTCTGATTGGTAATTGTATTGGGGTTATTGAAGTTTTAGTTGAGTTTCATTTGGAACGTAGATGAATTCTGCATATTGGATTCTTATTTCTACCTTCATTTTTTTTGATCACTGAAAATTCTTCTAAATCTAACAAAACATTAATGGAAGAAGTGTGACATTCCCATTTTCTCAGAATAGTTGAGTAACTCAAACACAAAGTTTAATTTAAGAATTTAGTTAGAAAATAAATTGGAATTCAAAACCGATGTTGCCAAATTTGTATCAACCAACTTTAAGGATTTACAGATTTGATATTTAACATTTTTTTTTAAGAGCTGGCAATTAATGGCTATCTCGAAATGTGTGCTGTTTGTCATGTACTTAGATTCTCTCTTATCAAACAATTTTGAATCGTAAATTTATTTAAGAAGATCCTAAAACTGGCAAAAATAAATCTTCATTTTATATATATTACCATGACCTTAAGAAATAGAGTAGTACCCGTGTCGTGATGGTTAGTGCGTAGAGCTGTCATGCCAGAGGTCTTGGGTTCAAACCCTCGATCTAAGTTTTTTTCACGGGTACTGCATCTTACGAGGAATTAAGAAATCCTCCAAGAGTCCCTTCGGACACGGCTTTAAACTAAATTTAAAACTTTTTCTAACTATATAACATTTTCCGGCGAAATGCTTTAAAATTGTTTATGAACATCTGAATTGAAACCTTTTCGAAACCTTTTTAAGTATCCTTGTAAACAAATATTTTTTAAACTTGGTACCACAAAAAGTTTCAAACTTAGTTTTGAAGATATGGACACAAATTTACTGCTCAAAGAGGATACAATGATTTGGCTTGCAACTTCTTACTGCGTTACGACTTTGTTTTAAAGAAGTAGTATTAGTGAGTTTAATTGCTCATTTTTCTTTTAATATTACAAAGATTTTCTCAATGTTGCAGTTAAAAAAAGAGAGTTTTTATTTGTAATAAGATATCGTAACGTAATGTGTGGTATTAAAAAGCCTTCCTTTACGCTTTGTTTTTTTTATTTTCTGCCCGCACTCAAGGGGATATGAATACCCTTTTAATGATTACACACAGAGCGAGTAATTAGGAAGAGAAGGTAGGATTGGAAAGGAAATACCGATGTACATTGGTTTTGAATGCCTGCACATTGTAATGAGTGGGAAATATTGAGTCTGGTAAAGCATTCCACATTCGTGTAGAGCGACTAAAAAAAGTATCTCTGTACTTTACTGTAGGTCCAAAATCGGGCTCAAGGGTTAACTGATGGGCATTCTTAAAAGATCGGGTATTACGGTTAAATTGCTTAAGGGGAGGAACGTAACTGGCTATTTTACTGGTGCATTTATTATGACAATAGCGATGACAGACATGAAACCTTACGGCGGTGTTCAAGAGATACAAAAGTGTCAGTTAAACAACGGTCACCTCTCAATTTTAGAGCTCTTTTTTTTTAATTCTGTCCAAGAGATTCATATTTGTTATTGGAGCACCTGTCCAGATATGGGAATTGTACTCGAGTTTCGGACAATTATAAGCTTTATAGATTGTAGCCAGATCAGATCTTGCATTTTCGGCGATGTCAAATATGTGATCACTACACAACAAGTAGTGTCTAATGCACATACCTAAGACTGATAGATGTTCAGTCTCCTTGATGCAAGTACCACTCATGGATATTCGCATTGGGGGAGGGTTACTGTCACAAGACAGTCGACAGCATTGAGTTTTCGAAGCATCAAATTCTACACGGTTTTTGATGCCCCATTGGACAATGCTGTCAAGATCAGAATTAAATGAGCTTATCATACGCTGTCGGTGGTAGTCCACATCCAAAGAAAAAGGTTGAGAATTTAAAAACGAATATGATAAGCTGAGGGTACTGTCATCAGTGAAACAATTTAGTGGGTTAGAAGATTTAGATAAAAGATCATTTATAAAAATAAGGAAAAGTGTTGGAGACAAAACAGAGCCCTGGGGCACACCAGCGATTATTTTGTGGATATCAGATTTGAACCCGTCCAATACTACAGTTCGAAAGGTAATTTCTATCCCAACGAAGAAAGGATTCATTAATACCAAATGTACGCATTTTCAAAATCAATTGCTTTTGAAATATCAAGTGCAATGATCTTACTTTCTCGAAAACGATTTAAAGATTTGTTCCACTGTTCGGTGAGATGAGCCATAAGATCACCAGTGGACCTATTGCAACGGAAGCCATACTGCCGGTGATCAAGAAGTTTCCGTTCTTCAAGATATTTCCTGAGATGAAAATTGATCAGCGTTTCCCTGATCTTGGAGAGAAGGGATATAATTGCAATTGGACGATAATTAGGTGGTGAGGCAGATTTGCCTTTTTTTGGACAGTCTGTACATAAGTAGTTTTCCATCCACTCGTAAAGAGACCTGTAGAATAGGACAGATGGAAAAGCTTACGCAGTGCCAGAGTTGAAAAACACCTCTTCAGTGGGGTAGCTTTATAATTCCGGAAACTTACATCTTTGATCTTAATAACCTCTTTACAGCTCGAATGAAACCATTAGTTTTCTTTGGTTTTGATAAATTGTATCTTATTCGGGATAAAATATCTCATTCCACAAAGAAATAAGTTTGTTATCTGCACTGGAATCCACGTCACTGTCGAAGCATAGTGACCAGTTAAAATTCCTGAAGAATTCATTGAGACAGTTCAAGAAATATGAGTATGAGAAATATTGCCAAACGGTTCTCGTAGGGGTTTTAACTTTGACTTGCGTTTTTTGGCATGAGAAATTTGTAGATATGACACAATGGTCTGATGTGCCTAAAAGCAATAATACACTGACAGCATATTAATTAGGATCAGAGGTAAGAAACAAGTCTAGAGTGTTGGCGGATTGACCTGCAACGTCAGTATTATGAGTTGGGTTGTCAACTAACTGATTCAGGTAATTTAACTCAGCAAAAATCTCGACATACCTTCCTTCGGATGTTTTTTGACCAAAATAGCGCAGCCACAAAGAATTGTAAACATTGAAATCGCCCGTAACAACGATCTCACTGTGCGAAAAATGGGATACAATTCTCTGGATAGTAGAGTCGAATCACTATTCAAAGTTGGGCTACCATAAATAAAACAAGTATGAATGATGCGCCTTCGAACAGTAAATTTGAACCATATTGTTACATAATAAAACTGCCCTTTCCCGTCACCTAGTATGAACACGCCTAAACTACTTTATCACTCTAGGTTTTTGCTCAGCAAATACCTATTGTGCTTATTATGTTTTAAATATCTCCAACCTTATATTTTTCGAAGATAAAGCTGGAGAGTTTACCTATGCTAAGATTTTGCCTAGCAACAGACGCCAAGGGATTATAAGCTCTTTTTTTGTATTGTATTGTATGTTTTAAGTTAAGTTAGTTGTAAAGCTTGTTATCTCTCGTCCCGCTTTTTGACGAGCCTGTTCTTGATTGTCTTTTGTCGAAGACGCGTCTTAAGTTGTTATTAATATAAGTATAATTGTTAACAAATAGAATTAAAGAAATTTACAAAAATAAACTTAATAAGAGTAATAAAAAGAAGTTTTATTGTGTTTAACCCTAAACACGTTACTGGCGCAGTCGGAAAAAAAAAAAAACAAAAAAAGTCGGGTGCGTGGAAAGATAATAAGAAATAAGAAGTATTTTGTACAGTTTTCTCAAAAACTAAACCTAATTAAATGTGTAAAAATAAAACTTATTCACATCAAATAACGTGCATTAAATAAAAACAACAAATAAAAACAAACAAATTAAAAAGTGTAAAATACTTTAAAAATGTCTTCCCTATAAAAGTGTTGAAACTATAAAATTTATGATAACGAACTCGTACTAAAGAAAATTCCACCACCTTTTTTTTTGAGAAAAGCTCTTTCTCCGCTCGAAATTATAAAAAAAACATACAAAAAAAATAATTAAAAGCAAAATAAGACAAAAATAAAATAAATACATAGAAGAAAAGAAAAACATTAAATTGCAGTCAGCGTAAATAAGCGATTAAAAACATTTGGAAACAAGTATAACTTACATACAGCCAGGAAAAACATTTTGTTTGAGGTGTCAACTGTACCTACACAAGAAAAGCTAAGCTTTATAATATCCGCTGATCTCCAATGTCATCTGAACCCTACAACCGAAGTCAACATCAATAAGTAAAAATCAACATAGGAGCTGTTTAAAATTATCGTCGCTGAGTGAGTATAATATCAAAATGGAGGAGTTAAGCCCGCCAGAAAAGTTTAAAATAGCATTAGACCTTATATCAAAGCTACCAGAATTTGACGGTAATAATAAATGTTTAATTGAGTTTCTGGACAGAGTAGATTCTATTTCCTTTATGGTAAATTCATTTGAAGACGCTGCTAGAGCAGTTCTCACAGGTTATATTAAAGACAAAGTTACAGGTAAGGCAAGGGGTCAATTACAGAAACATGGAAGACTAACAACATGGTCTGAGATTAGGGATGTCTTGAAAAATGATTTTGGTGAACGATTATCAGTGGAGAAACTCATTGATAGTATTCGCACGGCTAGGGTTGTGACAAATATAGAAGATTATTTTAATAAAATTAATAATTTGTTAAGTAGAATAAATAATGCTTATCTATTAAATAATAACGGAAACGATATAAGTCATATGATCGAGTCTAATAACAGAATTGCGCTGGAGGCATTTAAGAATAATCTTCCGGAACCAACAAAGACCATAATACTCAGTCGTAATCCCAATTCATTAAGAAATGCTTTCAAGATTATTCTTGAAGTCAATCACCAACGAATGGGTCCTAATAATCGCTTTAATGGTTTAGGTAATAGTCAAAACAATTTTTATTCTAGCGGCCAAAATACTAGGTCGAATCAAGCAAGCCAATCAAGTCAAAACAATTGTAACAATAGTACAAGGCAATCATTTCAAAACAATAACCTAAATACCAATCGTCAAAATAATAATTATGGGTCTGGTAGTAATTCACGCCAGAATTTTAATCGTAATAGTGGCCAATCACGTCAGAACTCCTATTATAATTCGAATCGTCAACCCAATCAAAATAACAGTAACAATCAGAGCGCACAAGTCCGAAATAACAACAACAGTGGGCAATCGCGAAACAGCAACAGATCCGGAGAACCTATGGACATTTCTCTAAATGAACAACAAAATGATCGTGCTGAAAATAATGCAAATTTTTCTCATGCACAACGAAACGACTTCCCTATATAATAATAAAAACACCTATTAGGCCTCTTAAGTTTATAATCGATTGTGGTGCAGAATACAGTGTAATCAATGAAAGAATATGTCATCCAAAATGGGAAATACCTTCAAAAAACATAACCCTTAAGGTTCTTGATCACAACGTACAAACGAATGTCGAATACTGCATCCCTATTTTTGAAGAATTTAAAAAGCCAAATTATTTTATCAATTTTGTAGAATTTAGTTTTCATGATTATTTTGACGGCCTTATAGGAAATAACATTCTTTTTGATCTCAACCCAGTAATTGATTTCAAAAACCGAATTTTGAAAACAGACTCTGCTGCAATTCCAATGTTCTTTAATAAAGAAGAAGAAACTTACGGTGAACTTTGTTTCGAAGATGAGTCCCTTAAAATTTTTTTTAGTGAGCTTTCTGAATCTGGAATTGACAGTAAGATTTTTGCTCAACATTTAAGTTCAAATGACGCTTTCAAACTAAAATCTCTAATTCGTTCCTTTCAAAATATTTTTTATAAAGAAGGAAATGACCTTACCTTCACAAGCGAAATAAGGCATGAAATAAAGACAAAAACAGAAATCCCAATTTATAGTAAAATGTACCGTTATCCCGAAATACATACTGGTGAAGTGGATAAACAAATCTGTGAAATGCTAAAACAAAAAATAATAACACCAAGCAATAGTCCTTACAATTCACCAATTTGGGTCGTGCCTAAGAAGGATGACCGTGATGGCAATAAGCAATGGAGAATTGTAATTGACTACAGGAAGCTTAATGATCAAACGATCGATGATGGCTTTCCTATGAGTAGCTCGGACGAAATTTTTGATAAACTTGGTAAATGTAATTATTTTTCTGTAATTGATCTTGTTAAAGGCTTTCACCAGATCGAAGTTCATCCTCGTGACCGAGCAAAAACTGCTTTTTCGACAAAAATGGGTCATTACGAATTTTTAAGGATGCCTTTTGGCTTAAAAAATGCCCCGAAAACTTTTCAACGGTTGATGAACCATATCCTCAGGGATTATATCAATAAAATTTGTGTGGTTTATCTGGATGATATCCTTATTTTTTCAACAAGTTTCGAAGAACACTTACAATCCCTAAAGAAAATTCTTCAAGTTTTAAAAGATTCCAACTTAAAAATACAAATAAATAAATGCCGTTTCGCTGAGTTTTCGACTTCATACTTGGGTCATATAGTTGTAGCAAATGGCATTAAGGCAGACCCGCTTAAAGTTAAATCTATTTCAGATATGAAACTTCCTAAAAATGTAAAAGAAATAAAACAGTTCTTGGGTATAACAGGGTATTACCGCAAATTTATAAAAGATTATGCTAAGGTAGCCCATCCAATGATAAAATACTTAAAAAAAAATGTAAAAATAAATTTATCAGACCCACAGTATACAAAATCATTCGAAAAATTAAAAACATTATTAATTTCTGATCCAATTTTAAGAAGTCCTGACTTCAACTTACCCTTTGTTCTCACCACTGATGCGTCTAACTACGCCCTTGGGGCAGTTCTGAGCCAAAACTGTCACCCTATTAGCTATGCTTCTCGAACGTTGAGCAAGCACGAGATTAATTATTCCACCATTGAAAAAGAACTGCTGGCTATTGTTTGGGCGGTTAAGTATTTTCGACCGTATTTATACGGTAGAAGGTTTACGGTCATGACAGACCATAAACCACTTGTTTGGCTAGGTGGCATTAAAGAGCCTAATATGAAGCTACAGCGGTGGAAGATAATGTTGAATGAGTATGACTTCACTATCGAGTACCTGAAAGGGAAAGAGAATTGTGTGGCCGACGGGCTAAGTAGGTTTATTGACCAAATTCAAAATTGTGATTCAAAATGTAACGGAGAAGTTAACACAGAACACAATTTGAAAAAAACAATAGGTTTAAGCAACTTAACAGATCAAAACGCTGAAGTTTATTTTGGAGAGTTGCTTAACAATGAAATAACCTCTAACGTAGTTCAAAGCGAAAACAACGCGGAAGTTGTAACCGCGGATGCAACTGCCGGAAATAATGAAGATATTATTTCGACAGATGCAACTATCCACAGTGCTGCGGAGGATGAGTCTCTTCATATTTTTATGACAGAAAAACCTATTAATATGTTCAAAAACCAAGTTTATTTATCCTTCGGTTCCAAAGAGAAATTTTTTTTAAAAATAATACACAAAAGAATCCAAAACCATGTTCAAATCGATAAAAATAAAAGCAATTTACTTGAAATTATGAAAAAGTTCCTCATAGGTAAAGGACTTATATGCATTTTTTGCGAAAATCTGCAATTATTTTTAGAATTTCAAAACCTATACGTTAAGTATTTTTCGCTGAATAAAAATTTAAAGATTTTACGATCTACCAAAAAGCTTCAAGATATCACAGATAAAAATGATATTCTTACCATTATTAAGAACGAACACCTTTCGAAAAACCATAGGGGTATTAATGAAATCTTTAACGAACTAAAAACAAAAATTTTCTACCCAAAACTACAAATCGAAGTCCAAAAATTTGTCAATAACTGCGTGGTTTGCAACCTAGCAAAACACGATCGCCAACCGCCTAAAATTCCACTTCAGGTAAGCGAAACACCACAACAAATAAACGACATTGTTCATGTAGACATTTGGTTTCCTGAAAGGGGTAAAATGTATTTCACCACGATCGATAAGTTTTCCAAATATGCAACGATTCACCCCCTTGAAGACCGGAACTGGATTGCAATTTTAGAAGCAATTAGGCAAAGAATTCAGTTCTTGGGTAAGCCAAGGAAAATAGTTTCCGACGGTGAAACTTGCATTTTACACACCGCAGTCGAACAATTTTTAAAAGAAAATGACATAATATTTCATAAAACTACGGCAGCAATCAAAACAGGGAATGCCGATATTGAGCGACTCCATGGAACACTGAATGAACACCTCAGATTACTTAATGCGGCCAAAGATAATTCACCTTTGAATGAGAAATTATTTAGGATATTAAATATTTACAATAGCACTATTCATTCTACCACGAAATTCAGACCAATCGATTTCATTTGTAAAAATATTTCTAAGGAGGATATTGAAAATTTGGCAAAGAATTTCAAACTTGATAAGGAAATTCGTATTTCAAAGATAAATAGACTCACTAACAACAACAATAACACAACACAGCAATGTCCTGACATAGTTAAAAATCGAACAATAGTTAAAAGCAAACCCAAATACAAAAGGCTAGGTACATTTTCCACCGAAGGAAATTACATTATAGATAATTCCACTAAACGCAACACAAAGTATTATAAAAAACAGCTTAAACGCAGATATAAATACCAAAAATCTTAAATTTTTGCATTACAGACATAAATATTTAAAAACAAAGCAACACACTTAAATTTCACCTGTTTACAAAAAAAGTCTTCACACTGCTATTCATCCTTTTGCTTTATTGTGTTTGTTTTCCACTTATTTTTAAATTCCATTCCAAGTTTTGGCTTTATTCTCTATATTTTTCACAATTCTAATACTGTGCGAGTTGTTTTTGATTCGGAAATTTGATTTTTAATTGTCCAGACAAAGTTAAATCCACTCTTGAATTTGAAACGGCAAAAACAACAGAAAAAAAATGGAAGTATAGAACATTTCCTTCTTCTATGTTTCTATGTTTTGACATTTGTAGAGTGCATTCAAATGTAGTAAGTATTTCTTGTGCGGGAATGAACGCATTCAGATTCGATTGCTTACGTCACAAATGAATGCATTCAAATTGTTTAGTTTGCAACTACGAGTATATTCTACTATAATTGTTCGGTTTAAAAAAAAAAAGAGAAGAGAATTGCTCTGACCAGAATTAAATAATTATAATATTTGATTTATTTATTGAAAACAAAAGTTATGTTAAATTATTGAACACCATCTTGTAAAATATAAAAAAAAAAACATGTTTGTTATTAAAATTAAGTATGTACAACGGTACATTGAAGAAAAAATTAAATGATTTGTAAGGAAATTTTACGAAAAAACGATAAATTTATGTTATTTACACTTGTAACAAAAAAAAAAAAAAAAGAACAAGAAGAAAATGTGTACAAAGAAGTAATGATTTTAAGTTAATTTATATTGATAACATCTAAATGAGAATATGAACAGAAAAAAAGATTATAGCTAAATGATATGGCTTAGTTATTAATTTATAAATTGTAAAAGTAAAAAGTAATTATGGCTTTGGGGACCAAAGCAATTCGGTGGGGGGAGGTGTTACATAATAAAACTGCCCTTTCCCGTCACCTAGTATGAACACGCCTAAACTACTTTATCACTCTAGGTTTTTGCTCAGCAAATACCTATTGTGCTTATTATGTTTTAAATATCTCCAACCTTATATTTTTCGAAGATAAAGCTGGAGAGTTTACCTATGCTAAGATTTTGCCTAGCAACAGACGCCAAGGGATTATAAGCTCTTTTTTTGTATTGTATTGTATGTTTTAAGTTAAGTTAGTTGTAAAGCTTGTTATCTCTCGTCCCGCTTTTTGACGAGCCTGTTCTTGATTGTCTTTTGTCGAAGACGCGTCTTAAGTTGTTATTAATATAAGTATAATTGTTAACAAATAGAATTAAAGAAATTTACAAAAATAAACTTAATAAGAGAAATAAAAAGAAGTTTTATTGTGTTTAACCCTAAACACGTTACTATATATAATTAACATTTTCATTAGTACTGTGGAGCTGATATGCAACATCATTACGAACGTAAACGGCTAGACCATGGTGGTTAAACTCCGTGTGATCTGTGTTTTCGCCAACCTGGATGTCACTTAGTGGCAGAACAGCTGGCCTGTTTAAAACAGTATAGACGTATATAAACGTATACAGTACTTGAGTTCAATTTTAGAAAAGGTTTAAGTTTTCTCTGTTTAATATTTGAAAAAAGTTCGTTCTTTTTAAGTTTAGGTATTCCCAGACATGTGCTTGTTTTCTTATCGTTTTTAACACTGGCCATATTGCCATGAAAAGTTTCGTGTTTTTCTATGTATAGGGTGCATATTAATTTTGAGTTTGTTTCTTATAGTTTATAGTTTAAAGACAAGAGTTCCCCTCTGGTCTTTCTGATTGTCGATGTCGTATCTACACTTTTGTAGATTATCATGGAAGTTATATTCTTAGTTTTCAAGTTATTTTATAGCTGCTTGTAGACCAGTCTCCTTTGGTTACCTTGGTTTTGATCATGGCAGTTCGAAAATTTGGTCGAATAAAATTTTTCAAGGAGTTCATGTATTGACAATTGTCCATTAGATATTTAACTAACATTGTATTCACTGCAGATCCTAGATTATTCGTGAAGCATTGTTTGTTGCAGTTTTTTTTAGGTGCGAAGTAATTGTGAATGTTGGTTGGCTTATCATCTTTTTCATATTGCCAAAATGGAGCTTTAGGGTGTTTGTGAACCGGTAATCCGGTCTCCGTCTGAAGTATATAGTTTTGCGTGTTGTTTTCTTGATGAAGTATATTTGGGGGTTTTCCACTTCTTTCATAGCACATAATTGAACAAATCACTATACTTCAAACATTATATTTAGCACTTGGCACAATATTTTTATTATTATTCTTTTTTGAAAACTTTACTCTACGTGCTGTTAATTACTCTGTTTGACTCTTTCAAGTGAGTATTGAAAGAAATTGGTGTTATTTTGTTCAACCTTTTATAATTCTTCACTTCTTCAGCACCATTACTCATTTCTTGCATATACCGTCCATTTTCATTTCGGGAAATACAGATTTTTGATTTTCCCGTGTTTGGCTTTAAGTCACAATATATTTGGAGTTTGTTGATCAGCTATTATTATTAGGTCATCCGCGTACATCAAATCATTGATTTAAGTTTTTGTGTAAGATATATCTCCTTATAAGCATATACTGATGTCATCCAAAAAGAAGGGAAAAAGTAGCGGACTATGCTGGAAGCCTTGTTTTACTCCTGCTTGTGTTTGTAACCATTCCGATAACATATTATCATCCCATACAGCTGAGCGATTATAGTGGTAAATCTGTTGTAGTATGTTATGTTACAGTTTGTAAAATAAGACTTTTCTATCAAAATTGTCGAAAGCTGCTTTAAGGTCTACAAAGAGGCATATAATTTTCTTTAATTTCTAGATGTTATCGGGCAATACTTTTCATAATAAATGATATTGTCTTCTTTGGAATAGAACTTCTGGAAGTCGTATTGTTATTCTCTCAGTGATTTTTCTCATCTACCCAGTCTTTCCGATAGTGATCTTGTATACTTCTTGTTGACGGCGTTAAGATAATAAATAGCCTTATAGTTATTTTGGTCCTTTGTTAAATTTGTCATAAATAAACAAATAAATAATTTCATTTTTGAGATTTTTGCCTTTCGGGGATTTGGGTTTCCTGGGTTTTGGATTTTCAGGATTTTGGAATAAGAAAAATCGTAATTATTTGGCAAACCTAAGTTTAAATAGCTTTTTTTATGATTAGACTTAATTTTGTACAAAAGTTGTAAGGAATACAAAATTTCAGTTCTTTGATTGGAAAAATATTTTGTATTGATTTAAAATTTTGTTTCTGGGATAAGTTTCAACTTTATTACCCCAAACTATGCAAAAGTAGTGACTTTAATCATTCAAGCAAGACTCAAATATTACAACTTTCCTCTGATAATAAAGAGAAAATGTCAAAGCGGTAAAGATATGCAAACAAAATTTAATTATGTTTCACCGAAATATATCCTTGATGGTACTATCATAGCTTTTTGAAGGTAGGTAAGGTACATCTGAAAAATTTACTCCGAAGTGATTTCCATTCAAATACTCGTATATGATGGCAATTTCGAAATATCCTTAGGGATGATTTATTACTTTGATTTACCCGTATTATTTTGAATTGCAGTATACCCTATAACCGTTAACCCTTATTTTATTCGACATGTTTTTATATTATATACGATTATATATTGTTTTTTATTACGAGAATATTGTGTTACTTCAGGCAGAATTTTTTAACTGCGATTGAAGTTTGTTTTTTCGGGAGAAATTTTTAATACTTATGTGTATGTATGTATGTTCCTATGGCTATGGTAGGTACGTGTTTGCAAAAAAAGGAAAAAGGGGTTTGCATGAAGAGGTTGGTAAGTCTTGGTGAGTAAAATGCAGGTTAAGCATATATAAAAGATTACGTCACTGGATGTACAAATATTTATGCGATTTTATTTTATTTTTATTTTAAGACAAGCTTCAAAGGAATTTTTGATTTATATAAAATTCAGAAGGTTAAACGTGCATAAAGGTTGCTTTAAGGACTTAAGAGGAAATGTGTCTTATAGTCGTTAATATTGTATTGTAGGTATATTTGAAACTGTATATTAAATAAAAAAAAGAAACTTCAGGTACTTTTTCTTACAAGAGCATAATTTAGACTTTAAGAATTATTCATTTTGATCTTCTAAAAGAATTCTAATATTTTTGATACTTTAAACTTAAACCTGGTCAAAAGAACCTTTGTATATCTACTTGAAAATATTTTATACCTTTGCTTAAACTAAGTTTGATTGTCAATTATCATTTTTTTTAATGAAATAGAGATTTTCGGTATAATGGCTTGAAACAAATTCTTAAACTAGGAAATGATCACGTAAAATCTTACGCTGATTTTTGTGATATTAAAAATGGTATACTTTTTAAAATAGAATTAAACAAAGGCGATTTTTATAAATTAACATAAACTTTATTTGAAAGATAATCTTTCATCATACAAATTTAAATATGATTTCTAACATATGACCGCTACAGCTGGCTTGGACTGGATGTCAAATTTCCGATGACTTTTTTCAAAATTTGTAACCTTATATTAAAAGTATTGCGGCGAAATTTGTCCTTCAAAAAGTAAACCATTTCAGACTTATCGGCGTAGACGTGACTTCACATGGCTCCACAGAAAACAGTCAAGCGGCGTTAAATCTCTAGATCTTTGAAGCCAATTTACTGGGTTATAATGAAAATATGCGATTACTGAATGCTTTTTTTAATACATTTAAGTAGGATACAATTATTCTTACATACTAAAGGTGGCACTACAGCCCTGTGAGAACTAGGGCCTCACCCAACACACTTCTCCATATAACTCGGTTCCTAGCTAGATGTCTCCAGTTTCGAGCTCCAAGTTGGATGAGGTCACTTTTCCCTTGTGCGCGCCACCTGATTTGCGGTCTTCCTACTAAGCTATCCTGTGGGTGTGGATTCGAAGACTTTCCGGGCGAGAGCATTGGTTTCCATGCGCTCTTCGTGACCCAGCTATCTTAGTCGTTTGACTTTTAACCTTCTGGCTATGTCTACGTCACTGTACAGCCCGTACAGCTCGTCGTTCTATCTGCTCATCCACTCCCCTTCGATGCATACGGGACCGTAGATCACACGAAGAACTTTTCTCTCTAAGCGACCCAAGGTGCTTTCATCCGCTTTTGTCATAGTCCATGCTTCTGCACCGTATAGCAGGACGGGGATGATAAGGGTCTTATATAGCAACACCTTGGTCCCTCGAGAAAGGACTTTACCACTCAATTGCTTTCTTAGTCCAAAGAAACAGCGGTTAGCAAGAGTTATTCTGCCTTTGATCTCAGCGCTGGTGTTGTTTTCTACGTTAACAGCGGATCCTAGGTAGACGATGTCCTTGACTACCTCAAAGTTACGTCTATCGATGGTTACGTTTTGACCAAGACGTCAGTGTTGTAGGTCCTTTTTTGACAACAGCATGTACTTTGTTTTGCCCTCATTAACCGTTAAACCCATTTTTGCTGCCTCTGCTTCGATACTCACAAAAGCCCCATTGACGTCACGCTGAGTTCTTCCGATTATGTCAATGCAATCAGCATATGCTAGTAATTTGACGGGCTTTTGAAAGCTAGTGTCGATGTTCCTCTCCCCTCTTCTGCTCATAGACCTCATGAGCAGCTTGTCATTCTATACAGCGCAGCTTTGTGTGACTGTTGTTTGTCTGCATTTGCCTGCCGACATTCCTCATCAAACTAGGGGTTCCTTCTTGGTGAGTGCTTGAAACCTAACGGCTTCTCTGATTGCATTTTGGCAATGTTGCCACTGGTTTTCGATACATTGTGTTGGCGGTAGAAAACTTCGAGAGAGGTTACTTGTTACTCGGTCGGAAAAGGATTTGGCGATCTCTGGCAATTGTAGCCGTTCGACGTTGTACCTTCTCCCAGCACCTCCCTGTTTTGCGTTGGGTCTGGAAATCTTTGGCTACAACGAGGTAGTGGTCCGAGTCTATAGCTACTCGGAAAGTTCGGACATCGATGATGCTGGAAGCGTGTCTGGCGTCGATTAATATGGTCAATCTATTTGACGGTAGATTGATCAGGAGAACTCCAAGTTCCTTTGTACGTACTGTCTACCATGACATTTCGCCCCGCAGCAAAATCTATGAGTCTGAATCCGTTGTCGGAAGTGTTGTCGTTTTTCCCGATTATTTCATCAAAGATGTCTTCCCTTCCTAGCTTGGCATTAAAATCGCTCAGGAAAATTTTAATATCGTAGCTAAGACACTGTTCATATGTTTTGTCTAAGAGCTCAAAGAACAAATCTTTGGTGTTGTCATCCTTCTCTTTTGTGGGGGGTGCACATAGGTATCAGACTATTGTTGCTGAATTTAGCGTTGATGAAGATGGTAATGAGGCGATCGTTTATGCACCTAGACTGGTTGCCTAAGTCTGGCTCCAATGCAATAGCCGTTTCCAAATAAGCGGTGTTGGTTCTCTCCGTAGTAGTCATTATAGTTAATGTCGCAGTTTTTCATCCTCTTTTTACCCGGCTAATTCTTCGGATGCAAGTGGTATGTTCAGGGACCTAACATTCCACGTGCATATCCGAAGTTTATTGTCCTTGAGTCGTTTGCATGGGTTGTCAACAGTAAATCGGTCCCTATCCAAAGCTTGTTGATGCTTAGCAACGAGGATATTTGTACGTGGTCAGGAAGTCACTCCGAAGGCACAACCCCTAAACTGGAGAGCCAGATCTTTAGTATACCTCTAAGATAGGAAGCTGGATAAACCGCTCCTTATAGGCCTGGGCTTTTAGTCGTAGAAGCCCTTTAAGGTGTTCACTAAGTAGTTCAGCCTTACTGGAACTATAGACGCCACCGTTGATTCCATCTCGGGAATTCCTCCAGTGCCGTCTGGATAAGGAGAGGTGCCTTAGTGGAAACACCCCTCCCCACCTCTCTTATTTGCTGCCCCCAACAATTTTCCATGGGCAGGTGAGAGTAGGAGTTGATAGACAGAGGTGGGTTTTGTGAAATACCTTCACTTGAGCAAAATCATCACTCCAAAAAAAAAACTTTTAAGAAAGAAAAAGTTACAGTTCAAATTTAGAATTTTTTTTACATATTCTATTCCCAAATTGATCTTGAAAATAAGAGCATTAAATATAAATATGGAAACATTTCTATCATTTAAAAATTCTGAAAATTCCATTTTTTATCAATTTTAAATATTTATACATTCAAAAACACTTTAACTTTCTTATAAAACTCCTCTTATAAATATTAAAGTCTTCATAGGTTTTCAAAGTGATCTGCATAATGCATTTTTAAATTGACTTAAGTTATTTAGGTATATATAACATCCGCCTGTAGGTCACTTATACATTGATTGATCGATTGATAGACTCTAGTGGATTAAGTGTTCATAGCCCTTAAGTACTTCAAAGTCACAACGTACCCTTCTACTCTTTATGTTTAAAGCACCTTCTTCTATACATAGTTTATTCATTTCCCAGTTCCGATTAAAGGACTATACTAGAAGAGTGCTATACATTTTTTGCGAAACTACAATTTATACCAACTCAACATCCATATTCGCCCAAAACCCCTTCTAAGTTCCGAGTACCTTTATTTGAACTTAACTTTATCAGCTTATGACCACCATTTGGGAAGCTCAGCAACAATCGTTCCTTGAAGGACAATAAAAAAAATGAATTCCTCCTCACCCCCATTATCTACCTACCTTATGTCTGTTCTGTTCACTTCATCAGACACAAAGAACTCCTTTCCTGCTCGCTCTCTCTCTCCCTCAGAACCTACGACGACGACGTCGAGGACGACTTCAACTACTAACTAAACTTACCGTTAAAACAAAACAGAAAAAATAAGAGAACGAGAAAAATAAATGATGAGAAAAACCAAAAGGAATGTGCAATGAAAATCATAAACTTAACAGTAACGAAGCAAACAAAATAAATACAAAAATATATGTGCAAAGGGTACCCTATACCTGTACCTATGAGAGTAAAAAACGTTGAAACAAATTGTTTGTCTAGCAAGACGGACAAGTTCTGTGTTATCTTCCGCTTGGTTGCAACCTTGTTGCAGGCCAGAACACTCATATACCTTCCTATATTTTTTTTTGTGATGCTTCACCTCGTCACCACCAGTAAATACCTCATTGCAATCACTTTTTTACGTAGCCTTAAATGATGTGTAGGAATTTTCTGAAAAAATTGTTTTGTTTTAACCTTTGTGCAAATATTAGTAAATTCCGAAAAAAAATACATTCTTTCTTTAAGCACTATCTGATCTTTGCCTAAGAAAACTTAATACAACCTTTTTTTCATATCATTTAAGGCTTAGATAAAGAGTAACAGTCCTAAATAACTACCCTGAGGAAACTCCTGATTTGGCACTAAAAGGGTTTGAGAAAGTATTTCTGAATTTTATGATGAAAAACGGCATTTACCAAGCCCCTAACCAAATCGAATCCTCCTCGAATTATCGACCGATCGCTATCTGATTTACTATCAGCTCAATAAATATCTCCAGGACAAAAGGCTTCTCAATGACTGGCAGCACAACTTTTGTAGCATTAGGTGCACTGGTAATTTGCTAATTTATCTAACCGAACAAATTTTAACATTGCTTTGGAGAAAATAAGGTCATCGTACTTAATTGTTCAAAAGTTGTCGATAGATTTCCATTAGGATTTCTTAATGAAAATGTGATAATTCAGTTTTGGGAAATTCCTCCTTTGATTGATTATAAATTACCTTTTGGACCGTTCAATAAATACAAGTACTTTTGGATGGGGATGAGTTCAAGTCTGAGAAACACAAAATGAATGCTGGTGTGCCCCAGAGATCTGTTCTGTCTCCGACATTCTTTCTCATTTTTATTAAAGAATTTCTACCTAAAACTTCTAAGCAACTAACCTGATTTACCGATGATAACTAGTACTGTTAAATTTTCATGTTCATTTTTAACTTCACGACCCCCCTTTCGAGATGTTGATCTTCAACGGTAAAGTAGGATAAGCTTATTTGATGCTGACCTAGGCAGAATTGTTACATGGGGAGAATTCCCAAGGCAACTCTGGAACAGTCTTACAAGTATATTAAGAAATTCTCATCTATTCTTACCTGAGGACAATGAAAGATTGGTTAAAGTTGTTATCAAACGGAATACATATGTTTGGATTACCTACAAACTTACTTATATTTATTATAAAGCAAATAGATAGAAACATATTCAGAAAGGTGCTGAAAAATTATAGTATTTGTTTGCAAAATCAAACGAAAGGATATCAGATTACATGATGTCGATATTTGTCAATTTTAGTTCATATTTTGTGTATCGATGTTTACAAAACGGATTTATGAACTTCTTCGTGCAACATATGCAAGTACTTAAGTTTCATTTAAAAAACAAAAAAGGTTCAACAACGCCATTCTATATTTATTTTTTTTAAAGTAAGGTTAATAGCTTTTCGGGCGGGCGGCTAGTGGATACTGGCTGGTGGTATAGTAAGTTGTGAGTGAGTAAAATTCATTTAACTGATGCACCAGGTAGGTAAACGAAGTTCGACCCATCTCTGGCTAAGAGTTTAACTAAAAGGAGTACTTGCACAACAACAACAACAATACAAAGAAAATAAGCAAGCAAACAAAACTCCATAACCATTTTGCAACTTTGCTACTAACTCGCGTCGTCGTTCGTCGAAGAGACTTTTTCATCTTCTTCGAGTCTCTCCGTCTATCTCTATCGAAGTTGCTAGGAAGTTTTTGGCCATTGCAGTTTGCAGCGGGCAGTTTGCTTCGCTAGTCGTAGCTATAGAACTGCAGACTTGCAACTAAAGATAGAAAAGGTCCTTTAAACTTACATAAATATATGAAGTATAAATAGGAATAGGTACCCAACAAGAGGACTTCAGGTTAAAGGGGTTGAATATCTTACGATGCATTTAACTTAATAAAAAATTAAAAGCATCCATTGTCATCGTAGAAGTTGTCTTCGTGTTCGTTTGTCGTTGTAGCAGTCTGGCCGTCCATTTCGGTACAGCTAGACATCGAGAGCAGCATGCTTGGGCTGGCTGCCCCAAAACGCCAACCCAAACAACGCCCGCCCATCCGCCACCAGAATGCAGCACTCGAAATAGTCTGTATTTGCAGCAGAAACACACGTAGTATTTTAAATGGCCGGTCCTATAAGGTCTTAGCAGGTCATTTCAAGAAAAGGTAACAAAATTTCGTTGCTTTTCTTCCATCCTACCACTTCTCCCGCCCCTGAAACTCTTAAGATAGCTATAGGTATATATTCGCAGTCTAGATATGGAAAGTTTTAAGTGAATTTTTGATTAGATCGTCGTATTCCCTTTTCCGGGGCATCTTCTTTACCTTGTCCTTGTTATATTTTATACAAAAGGTAGGAAGATAGATAAGGAAAGTATAGGTATAAAAGTTGGAATAGAACTTTGGTGTGTGGTTAACTTTTTGCTTGTTTAGTTTTAATACGGCATCAGACTTGAGAGAGACTTAGGCAAGCTTTGTGTATAACTTAGGTTTGAGTAAATAAACTTGACGAATGCATGTGAATGTCAGCTAGTCAACTTTGGACTAGAGGTTTTGGGCTGCCATATCTCCACACTATACGCTGAAGAGAAATAGGGAAGAAATATAAAGAAGAAAAGTTGCAAGTTGCATTCGAAAATTAAAGTGAAATGTCATGTTAAATGAAAATTTTTTGAAGATTGCACAATAAAATAAAGAGACAAGGTAAAGAATATAGATACAAAGATTTGTTTTGTAAACTTGAAATCTTGATGTGGATGAGTAAGGATACGTATAGTAACAAACTTTTGGCTATTTCAAAATATGATACATTGTATCATTTTTGTATAGAACTCATAAAAAGGGAGATTGTATAATATCATTCATTAAATGGTATAAAACTGAAAACCCTAAAACAGAACGGAAAACCCTTCAAATGTAATGGTTACAAGAGTATTTTAAAACACAATCATCGACGGAAAAGTCGTACCATAATACCAAAATGAGAGTCCTTCCTAAATACGAGACAATGTTGGGAGATTTAGAAGAATCAAGCCTTATGAGTTGATGCTAAAATATTGTCCGAAGAAAATGACTAGATTTCAATGTGTCAAATTTGAGGGGTCTAGAACACGTATTTATCGAAATATATTTGATTTGCATGTTGGAACATAGTTCACGAGATATAAGAGTCTAAAGTATGCCGAGTTAAAATAGGTCTAGGACCCGTATTAACGGAGAGATGGCCAGTTAAAGTTTTAACATGTATTTTTGCTCATATCTTTGTGCAAAAATTTTAAGATAAATGAATTTTGAGGATTCGTAGAAGATTACAATGTGCTTAATTTGTGGGGTCTAGAACTAGTATTTATTGAGATATTTCCATTTGAAGTTTGAACATAGATTTTTTTATTAATATAATTTTGTGTAAAGAATGAAGAACGTCCCATGGTCACAATACTGAAAGTTCAGCCCTTCAGGTAATCTAGTTCTCGAGGTATGCGAGTTCAAAGTATTCAGAGTTAAGAGGGTCTAGAATGCGTATTTACCAAGATACACTCAGTTCAAATTTGAAGTAAAGGGCCTACGAAGCGTTTTTATCGAGATATTTCCTTTAGAAGTTTGAACATCGATTTTTGTTAAAAACTTTATGCAAAAAAAAATATCTAAACCAAGCCTTATGAGTTGAAGGTTATGACAACTACAAATAAATAACGAGAAGTCATTCGTTGAGCATTTACAGATTGGTCCTGATCAAACGTTGGGTTAGTTCATTAAGAATCTCACACTACTCGAAACCGATTCTTACAGAGTGTCATTAGAAGTTTTCCATCGAAAAGAAAAATAACGTCTTCTTACCTTTGACTTATTCACTAATATTGATCATATTCTGGGGATATTATTATACAAAGTTATGAATGACCACCACGCAAATAGTCGCAAGCATCGATTCTTTTGAGGTAATATTTGACACATATTGGGCGGTATCTCAGCCATAACTTGAAAAATGTTGATTTTTGATGTAACCTCAAAAAGAAAAGTACAGCGGTGTTAAATAGAATGATCTTCGTGTTTTGTTGATATAGTCACGACGAAAAATTACGCGGCCAGGAAATGACTCTTGCAACAAAGCCGTATTCGCTCGAGTTGTGTGGCAAGTCTTGTTGAAACCACATATCCTCCAAGTTGTATTCTTCAATAGCAAAAAAAAATCGGTTATCATATGACCATAAAGCTCCGAGTTGATGGTGACAGTCGTTTCATCGTGGTTCTCGAAGAAGTAAGGTCCAATCACACATCCGGATCAAAGAGCGCACCAAACAGTGCCTTTTTGTGGATGTAATGGATTCTCTTCAATTACTTGGGGATTCTCACCACACCAAAAAACGACAAGTTTGTTTCTCAACATACTTACTGAAGGTGCTCCGGATTTCAAAAAAAAACCCAACTGAGGAAAACCGGAAAAGGTTTAAGCAAGCAACGCCTATATTCAAAGGACCAAATTTTTACATGACCAAAAATTATAGCGAAAAATACTACAAGGTCCCAAAGGCAGTAAGAATTGTTAGTCATTCGTGAAAAAAATGAGCGATTCTTCCTCTTTCTCGGTTACTAGTCATGTTGCCAATATAACTCCTTTAGTTAGCTCTATTGATAAAGCCAAAAACTTATCTGCAAGGTTTTCAAAAAATTCCACCTTACCAGATAGTGTCATAGCTCCCCTAGTTCTTGAACGTGTAAATGATTCTGTGGGACCAATCTTTTTTCGTAATCGAACTGTGGCGAGAGTTCTTAAAGATCTCATTATTCATAAATCCGCTGGCCCTGGTGGTATGCTTGCTATTATTCTGAAGAGGTGATCTTCCACGCTAGCAAAACCACTGCGTAAGCTTTTCCATCTTCTGGGTTCGTTCTGAGTAGTTGTAAAACTGCATTTGTTCTGCCAATCCCAAAAAAGGCGAATCTTCTTCTGCCACAAATTATCAACCAATAGCAAAAACATTCCTTCTTTCCAAGGTCATGGAAACGCTGAATAATTACCAACTCAAGAAAAATATATTGAAGATCGATAGCTTTTTAATGAGCGTCAGTACGGCTTTCGAAGCAATAGGTCCACTGGTGATCTCATGGTTCATCTCACCAAACAGTGGAGCAAATCTTTAGCTTGGGAGAAAGTAAGATTAAAGCTCTTGATATTTCAAAAGCACTTTAAAGGGTTTGGCATCAGGCTCTCTTATCGAAAATGAGTGCTTTCGGTTGTCATAAATTCCTCCTTCATTGGATTAGTAATTAGCTTTCGGATCGTTCAATACAAGTAGTTTTGGATGGATTAAAGTCTGAAAACCATAAAATAAATGCTGGGCTCTGCAACACTCTATTAATGATCTCTTGTCTGCAACATCTAATCCAATACGTTTTTTTTGCTAACGATAGTACTCTTACTTTTTTATATTCGGTTTCAGACTCACATCCCTCTTCTTCGGATGTGGAACTGCAACGACAAAATATGATAATCTCTTTAAATTCCAACCTAAACAGCATTGTTCAATGTGGATTAAAAATCCGCTTGGAACTTAATGCATCGAAAACGGAATGCAGTCTCGTATCGTTAAAGTGAGATATACCCTCTTTGCCACCATCCTATCTGTGGCACTTGCATTAACGAAACTGAAAATCTCGACATCCTCCGAATGTGCATCAGCAACCACCTTTTTAGAACGATTACATAGGCAATGTCGCCAAAAATGCCGCAAGATGTCTAGGTTTTCTGAGAAGATGCAATAAATGTTTCTCCCCGTCTGATCTGGCTAAAATCTACAAAACGAATATACATACGTCCGAAACTTGAATATAACTTGCAGCTCTGGGCTGGTGCTCCGCTAACTTATTTAAGCCTGTTGGACAGCATTCAAAGAAGAGCTTTAAAAATGATTGGTGAAATTAATATCATCAACTCGTTTACGTCACTTGAACATCGACGAAAAGTTTCTTGTCTCAATCTTTTTTACCGTTTCTTTACTAGACTATACTCTAGTGAAATAGCCAGTTGCATTCCTCCCCTCAAACAATTTAACCGTAATACCCGTCCTTCTAGTAATGTCCATCAGTTTAGCCCTGAGCCCAACTTCGGCCGTACTATGAAGTATAGAGATTCATTATGTAGCCGTACTACGCGAATGTGAAATACCTTGCCACGCTCTATCTTTCCCTGTCATTGCAATGTTAAGGAACACCTCCTATCCAACCCTTCCCTCTTTTCCTAATGCCCACACTGTGTCATTGGCATATTAAAGGTATACGAAACCCTTTTTTTGATCGAAAAATCGCCTTCCACCATCTGTAGTTTAAGCACCAATTCGACATATCTACGACGTAGTGAATGGTTAGCTGGCTTCAGTTGTTGTGTGAGCTGCACTTTATATGAATGTAGATGTAGATCTAAATCAAAAATACGCCATAATGTGCCCTAAGACAGTCCTAAATCCTGAATTTAACAATTAACAATTTGTATGCGTTGCGCGATAGTTAAACGATCCATTTTTGTAAATAACAGACTTGGAACTAAAAAAAAAATGTTGGTTCAACAATTTAGTTTGACAGATGTCGAAATTCAGGCATATTCTTTTA
The DNA here is from genome assembly GCF_945859685.1 of Eupeodes corollae. Classification (NCBI taxonomy): domain Eukaryota; kingdom Metazoa; phylum Arthropoda; class Insecta; order Diptera; family Syrphidae; genus Eupeodes; species Eupeodes corollae. The sequence continues at coordinate 208,267,104 of NC_079147.1, read as the reverse complement.
AAACCCCAAAATTGATAGTCCCTTACATTTAAAGAATTATAGATTACACTCGGGCGTATACGTACCTTTTATTTTACTGAATTCTTAGAAAACTACTTTTGAAAATGCTTTAGTAACTTTTATTCCAATCCATTCCCTTTTATGAGTAACAAAGACTAAATAAACGTAGTAACATTAAGAATCTTGATTTTTTAAAGAATGACTCCAGATTTTGTAGTGTTATTATTTACGAATATTAAGAGATTGTTAGTAAAAATATTGAACTACAATGAATACAGAAATGTGTTCCTAGAAAGATGTCAACAGTCCATAAAATAAACCTACCAATTTTAATTTTATTGTTGACCAAACAAATATACCTACAACAAACGAAAATCCCATTAAATTCTCCCAAAGGAAGTGGATACCTTTCTTAAGAAAAAATAAACTGTATTTTATTCTCCAATTTATTACTCTCGCATTGTCATACCAACAATATTATTATAATATGGAATTCTCCTGCAGAACAAGAACAAAGCCACTTATAAGACAAACTCATTATTTACAGGTTTTTGAGTTTTTCCACCTTATTACATAGGACAGTCAAGTAATCTAGTTAAATCTCTTCATTTTTAAAAAACAAAAAACTTCTCCAAACAACATCCGAAAACGACGAGCTAAGAACATACAAAATAAATAGGTAAACCATCATATACATTATACAATGTCGCCCGAGAACAGCAATAAACACAAAGTAGGTACTGATGTTGAATTTAAGTTGCCCACACTAAGTTAAAAAAAAATAATTCCATTTACCTTTACCAAAAGGACCTTTCTGTCCTGTGTCCTGTGTCTGTTCCGTGGAGCGCAATAAATAAACAAAAAACAAACAAAGAAAAAGAAAAATTAAACGAAATGTAAAAACAAAATACTCAACTGAAAAGTATTCCGATTAATTTTATGCGCTTTACCCACCACCATCATCCACCGCACGAAGGCCAACAGGAACCGAAGCCAGGAGCCAGCATCGAGAAGCAGGACATTCTCCTGCTCTTGTATTCATTCTTTGCATCAAGCATCGCGCGTAGGTACTCATGAACTGTAACCACATTTACTTACAAAGTGGTTACTTAGTAAGTAGTATCCCTCCATTTCTCATCACCCACTTATTCCTACCTTTCTTTATTTTTGTTAGAAGAGTGAGCTCAAAAGGTAGGTAGTGGTATAGTTACCTCTTCCTATAGAAGGTATTCAAATTTCAAAGTAACCATCATCGTTCGTCGTCAGTGTGGAATCCCCTTTTTTTACTTTTTTTCTTTTCTGTGTTGGATGGGGATCTCTACAGTCTCCATTCCACATCAAGCTCTGTGCATAGTTCTTTTAATATAATAGCCCTCTGTGTTCAGGACTCGCAACGTGTTATTACGTGTGATGACATTTTCCATCTCAATAGTGTGGAGCGCATTTAAAGGTACACTAAACACAGTTTTGTACCGCTTTTAAAGTATAGGTATGAGCATTGCCGATCCTTCTTAATTTATTCTTATAGTCACACTTTTTGTTAAGAGTTTAGATAAGAACAGGAACGGATCCTAGAGGAGGATGAGGGGGGATTTAGAGGAAAAGATTTATTTTCCCTTACCTTTATTTCTTGAATCATTGATCTTCAAGAAAGGTTTTTTTTCTGCGAAACTTGAAAGGTGGAGTTGTGAAGTTCCTTACGTTGCTCCTACCCTATCATTGAATCCGACCCTGGGTGCCTTCATGGAGGTTGAACATCACATGAAAGGGATCATGGTCGTGGAGATGGCGATGAAGGTGGAGAGAACAAAAACAAACAAAAAAACCAAAGATTAAAAAAAGGTGAAAGGAGATAACTTAAAAAAGTAATTTTCCCTTAAAAAAAGGATGCAGGCGGACAAGGGACGACGAGCGACGATTCAAAAAAGAAAGGACAACACATAAAAATGAAACAAAAAAGAAATTCGTTGAAAGGAGCTCGACGATGCGATGACGACGAAAAGCTTTTCCTGGACTTGACGGTCGGTGATGACAATACAGCAAAAGTGGAATCAAAGAGGATTTTTGCATTTTGTTTCCTCTTCTACTCCAAAGGCAGTTGTATAGGTCTTAGTATAAGGACCAGATTCAGGACGAAAGATTTACAACAATTCCTCGTGGTATAAAAGGTGTGGAAAGCAGGTATAGGTAGGTAGGCACTTTAT